>NW_027478161.1:8787878-9090909 GCF_051020975.1 Osmia lignaria lignaria
TTTGCCATAGCTCGCTTCGTTTCCGAGATATTTGCAGATTTATCGCAAGGGAAGGGGCCTGACGGACATATTTCGAGATATTTCTTCTTCTTGTTGTTCTTCTTCTGCACAGCTAAGCTGGAAGTGGCATTTGCGGCTCGCACTAGTGCAGAGTTATCTCAAAGAAAGGGGCCACGGTGTTTCTGTATCCCTATTATGTTGGTGCGGCTTCGGAACTTTTAAATATCTCGATATATCTCGAAAACTACGCTTCTGATCAAAAAATATCATAGAACATAAATTGTAGGAAACATAATTCTCTATAAAAAACGTCTCTTAACATTTTGCCATAGCTCGCTTCGTTTCCGAGATATTTGCAGATTCAGCTCAAAGGAGCTGGCCTGACGGACATATTTCGAGATATTTCTTCTTCTTGTTGTTCTTCCTCTGCACAGCTAAGCTGGAAGTGGCATTTGCAGCTCGCAATAGTGCAGAGTTATCTCAAAGAAAGGGGCCACGGTGTTTCTGTATCTCTATTATGTTGGTGCGGGTTCGGAACTTTTAAATATCTTGATATATCTCGAGAACTACGCATCTGATCAAAAAATATCATAGAACATAAAAAGTAGGAAACTTAATTCTCTACAAAAAAGGTCTCTTAACATTTTGCCATAACTCGCTTCGTTTCCGAGATATTTGCAGATTTATCTCAAGGGAAGGGGCCTGACGGACATATTTCGAGATATTTCTTCTTCTTGTTGTTCTTCTTCTGCACAGCTAAGCTGGAAGTGGCATTTGCGGCTCGCACTAGTGCAGAGTTATCTCAAAGAAAGGGGCCACGGTGTTTCTGTATCCCTATTATGTTGGTGCGGCTTCGGAACTTTTAAATATCTCGATATATCTCGAAAACTACGCTTCTGATCAAAAAATATCATAGAACATAAATTGTAGGAAACACAATTCTCTATAAAAAACGTCTCTTAACTATTGCAATAGCTCGCTTCGTTTCCGAGATATTTGCAGATTCAGCTCAAAGGAACTGGCCTGACGGACATATTTCGAGATATTTCTTCTTCTTGTTGTTCTTCTTCTGCACAGCTAAGCTGGAAGTGGCATTTGCAGCTCGCAATAGTGCAGAGTTATCTCAAAGAAAGGGGCCACGGTGTTTCTGTATCTCTATTATGTTGGTGCGGGTTCGGAACTTTTAAATATCTTGATATATCTCGAGAACTACGCATCTGATCAAAAAATATCATAGAACATAAAAAGTAGGAAACTTAATTCTCTACAAAAAAGGTCTCTTAACATTTTGCCATAGCTCGCTTCGTTTCCGAGATATTTGCAGATTTATCTCAAGGGAAGGGGCCTGACGGACATATTTCGAGATATTTCTTCTTCTTGTTGTTCTTCTTCTGCACAGCTAAGCTGGAAGTGGCATTTCGGCTCGCACTAGTGCAGAGTTATCTCAAAGAAAGGGGCCACGGTGTTTCTGTATCCCTATTATGTTGGTGCGGCTTCGGAACTTTTAAATATCTCGATATATCTCGAAAACTACGCTTCTGATCAAAAAATATCATAGAACATAAATTGTAGGAAACTTAATTCTCTACAAAAAAGGTCTCTTAACATTTTGCCATAGCTCTCTTCGTTTCCGAGATATTTGCAGATTTATCTCAAGGGAAGGGGCCTGACGGACATATTTCGAGATATTTCTTCTTCTTGTTGTTCTTCTTCTGCACAGCTAAGCTGGAAGTGGCATTTGCAGCTCGCAATAGTGCAGAGTTATCTCAAAGAAAGGGGCCACTGTGTTTCTGTATCTCTATTATGTTGGTGCGGCTTCGGAACTTTTAAATATCTTGATATATCTCGAGAACTACGCATCTGATCAAAAAATATCATAGAACATAAAAAGTAGGAAACTTAATTCTCTACAAAAAAGGTCTCTTAACATTTTGCCATAGCTCGCTTCGTTTCCGAGATATTTGCAGATTTATCTCAAGGGAAGGGGCCTGACGGACATATTTCGAGATAGTTCTTCTTCTTGTTGTTCTTCTTCTGCACAGCTAAGCTGGAAGTGGCATTTGCGGCTCGCACTAGTGCAGAGTTATCTCAAAGAAAGGGGCCACGGTGTTTCTGTATCTCTATTATGTTGGTGCGGCTTCGGGACTTTTAAATATCTCGATATATCTCGAAAACTACGCTTCTGGTCAAAAAATATCATAGAACATAAAAAGTAGGAAACTTAATTCTCTACAAAAAAGGTCTCTTAACATTTTGCCATAGCTCGCTTCGTTTCCGAGATATTTGCAGATTTATCTCAAGGGAAGGGGCCTAACGGACATATTTCGAGATATTTCTTCTTCTTGTTGTTCTTCTTCTGCACAGCTAACCTGGAAGTGGCATTTGCGGCTCGCACTAGTGCAGAGTTATCTCAAAGAAAGGGGCCACGGTGTTTCTGTATCCCTATTATGTTGGTGCGGCTTCGGAACTTTTAAATATCTCGATATATCTCGAAAACTACGCTTCTGATCAAAAAATATCATAGAACATAAATTGTAGGAAACAGAATTCTCTACAAAAAAGGTCTCTTAACATTTTGCCATAGCTCGCTTCGTTTCCGAGATATTTGCAGATATATCTCAAGGGAAGGGGCCTGACGGACATATTTCGAGATATTTCTTCTTCTTGTTGTTCTTCTTCTGCACAGCTAAGCTGGAAGTGGCATTTGCGGCTCGCACTAGTGCAGAGTTATCTCAAAGAAAGGGGCCACGGTGTTTCTGTATCCCTATTATGTTGGTGCGGCTTCGGAACTTTTAAATATCTCGATATATCTCGAAAACTACGCTTCTGATCAAAAAATATCATAGAACATAAATTGTAGGAAACTTAATTCTCTACAAAAAAGGTCTCTTAACATTTTGCCATAGCTCTCTTCGTTTCCGAGATATTTGCAGATTTATCTCAAGGGAAGGGGCCTGACGGACATATTTCGAGATATTTCTTCTTCTTGTTGTTCTTCTTCTGCACAGCTAAGCTGGAAGTGGCATTTGCAGCTCGCAATAGTGCAGAGTTATCTCAAAGAAAGGGGCCACTGTGTTTCTGTATCTCTATTATGTTGGTGCGGCTTCGGAACTTTTAAATATCTTGATATATCTCGAGAACTACGCATCTGATCAAAAAATATCATAGAACATAAAAAGTAGGAAACTTAATTCTCTACAAAAAAGGTCTCTTAACATTTTGCCATAGCTCGCTTCGTTTCCGAGATATTTGCAGATTTATCGCAAGGGAAGGGGCCTGACGGACATATTTCGAGATATTTCTTCTTCTTGTTGTTCTTCTTCTGCACAGCTAAGCTGGAAGTGGCATTTGCGGCTCGCACTAGTGCAGAGTTATCTCAAAGAAAGGGGCCACGGTGTTTCTGTATCCCTATTATGTTGGTGCGGCTTCGGAACTTTTAAATATCTCGATATATCTCGAAAACTACGCTTCTGATCAAAAAATATCATAGAACATAAATTGTAGGAAACATAATTCTCTATAAAAAACGTCTCTTAACATTTTGCCATAGCTCGCTTCGTTTCCGAGATATTTGCAGATTCAGCTCAAAGGAGCTGGCCTGACGGACATATTTCGAGATATTTCTTCTTCTTGTTGTTCTTCCTCTGCACAGCTAAGCTGGAAGTGGCATTTGCAGCTCGCAATAGTGCAGAGTTATCTCAAAGAAAGGGGCCACGGTGTTTCTGTATCTCTATTATGTTGGTGCGGGTTCGGAACTTTTAAATATCTTGATATATCTCGAGAACTACGCATCTGATCAAAAAATATCATAGAACATAAAAAGTAGGAAACTTAATTCTCTACAAAAAAGGTCTCTTAACATTTTGCCATAACTCGCTTCGTTTCCGAGATATTTGCAGATTTATCTCAAGGGAAGGGGCCTGACGGACATATTTCGAGATATTTCTTCTTCTTGTTGTTCTTCTTCTGCACAGCTAAGCTGGAAGTGGCATTTGCGGCTCGCACTAGTGCAGAGTTATCTCAAAGAAAGGGGCCACGGTGTTTCTGTATCCCTATTATGTTGGTGCGGCTTCGGAACTTTTAAATATCTCGATATATCTCGAAAACTACGCTTCTGATCAAAAAATATCATAGAACATAAATTGTAGGAAACACAATTCTCTATAAAAAACGTCTCTTAACTATTGCAATAGCTCGCTTCGTTTCCGAGATATTTGCAGATTCAGCTCAAAGGAACTGGCCTGACGGACATATTTCGAGATATTTCTTCTTCTTGTTGTTCTTCCTCTGCACAGCTAAGCTGGAAGTGGCATTTGCAGCTCGCAATAGTGCAGAGTTATCTCAAAGAAAGGGGCCACGGTGTTTCTGTATCTCTATTATGTTGGTGCGGGTTCGGAACTTTTAAATATCTTGATATATCTCGAGAACTACGCATCTGATCAAAAAATATCATAGAACATAAAAAGTAGGAAACTTAATTCTCTACAAAAAAGGTCTCTTAACATTTTGCCATAGCTCGCTTCGTTTCCGAGATATTTGCAGATATATCTCAAGGGAAGGGGCCTGACGGACATATTTCGAGATATTTCTTCTTCTTGTTGTTCTTCTTCTGCACAGCTAAGCTGGAAGTGGCATTTGCGGCTCGCACTAGTGCAGAGTTATCTCAAAGAAAGGGGCCACGGTGTTTCTGTATCTCTATTATGTTGGTGCGGCTTCGGAACTTTTAAATATCTCGATACATCTCGAAAACTACGCTTCTGATCAAAAAATATCATAGGACCTAAATTGTAGGAAACATAATTCTCTACAAAAAAGGTCTCTTAACATTTTGCCATAGCTCGCTTCGTTTCCGAGATATTTGCAGATATATCTCAAGGGAAGGGGCCTGACGGACATATATCGAGATATTTCTTCTTCTTGTTATTCTTCTTCTGCACAGCTAAGCGGGAAGTGGCATTTACAGCTCGCAATAGTGCAGAGTTATCTCAAAGAAAGGGGCCACGGTGTTTCTGTATCTCTATTATGTTGGTGCGGCTTCGGAACTTTTAAATATCTTGATATATCTCGAGAACTACGCATCTGATCAAAAAATATCATAGAACATAAAAAGTAGGAAACTTAATTCTCTACAAAAAAGGTCTCTTAACATTTTGCCATAGCTCGCTTCGTTTCCGAGATATTTGGAGATTTATCTCAAGGGAAGGGGCCTGACGGACATATTTCGAGATATTTCTTCTTCTTGTTATTCGTCTTCTGCACAGCTAAGCTGGAAGTGGCATTTACAGCTCGCAATAGTGCAGAGTTATCTCAAAGAAAGGGGCCACGGTGTTTCTGTATCTCTATTATGTTGGTGCGGCTTCGGAACTTTTAAATATCTTGATATATCTCGAGAACTACGCATCTGATCAAAAAATATCATAGAACATAAAAAGTAGGAAACTTAATTCTCTACAAAAAAGGTCTCTTAACATTTTGCCATAGCTCGCTTCGTTTCCGAGATATTTGCAGATTTATCTCAAGGGAAGGGGCCTGACGGACATATTTCGAGATATTTCTTCTTCTTGTTGTTCTTCTTCTGCACAGCTAAGCTGGAAGTGGTATTTGCGGCTCGCACTAGTGCAGAGTTATCTCAAAGAAAGGGGCCACGGTGTTTCTGTATCCCTATTATGTTGGTGCGGCTTCGGAATTTTTAAATATCTCGATATATCTCGAGAACTACGCTTCTGATCAAAAAATATCATAGAACATAAATTGTAGGAAACGTAATTCTCTACAAACAACGTCTCTTAACATTTTGCCATAGCTCGCTTCGTTTCCGAGATATTTGCAGATTCAGCTCAAAGGAACTGGCCTGACGGACATATTTCGAGATATTTCTTCTTCTTGTTGTTCTTCCTCTGCACAGCTAAGCTGGAAGTGGCATTTGCAGCTCGCAATAGTGCAGAGTTATCTCAAAGAAAGGGGCCACGGTGTTTCTGTATCCCTATTATGTTGGTGCGGCTTCGGAACTTTTAAATATCTCGATATATCTCGAAAACTACGCTTCTGATCAAAAAATATCATAGAACATAAATTGTAGGAAACATAATTCTCTACAAAAAAGGTCTCTTAACATTTTGCCATAGCTCGCTTCGTTTCCGAGATATTTGCAGATATATCTCAAGGGAAGGGGCCTGACGGACATATTTCGAGATATTTCTTCTTCTTGTTGTTCTTCTTCTGCACAGCTAAGCTGGAAGTGGCATTTGCGGCTCGCACTAGTGCAGAGTTATCTCAAAGAAAGGGGCCACGGTGTTTCTGTATCCCTATTATGTTGGTGCGGCTTCGGAACTTTTAAATATCTCGATATATCTCGAAAACTACGCTTCTGATCAAAAAATATCATAGAACATAAATTGTAGGAAACATAATTCTCTATAAAAAACGTCTCTTAACTATTGCAATAGCTCGCTTCGTTTCCGAGATATTTGCAGATTCAGCTCAAAGGAACTGGCCTGACGGACATATTTCGAGATATTTCTTCTTCTTGTTGTTCTTCCTCTGCACAGCTAAGCTGGAAGTGGCATTTGCAGCTCGCAATAGTGCAGAGTTATCTCAAAGAAAGGGGCCACGGTGTTTCTGTATCTCTATTATGTTGGTGCGGGTTCGGAACTTTTAAATATGTTGATATATCTCGAGAACTACGCATCTGATCAAAAAATATCATAGAACATAAAAAGTAGGAAACTTAATTCTCTACAAAAAAGGTCTGTTAACATTTTGCCATAGCTCGCTTCGTTTCCGAGATATTTGCAGATTTATCTCAAGGGAAGGGGCCTGACGGACATATTTCGAGATATTTCTTCTTCTTGTTGTTCTTCTTCTGCACAGCTAAGCTGGAAGTGGCATTTGCGGCTCGCACTAGTGCAGAGTTATCTCAAAGAAAGGGGCCACGGTGTTTCTGTATCTCTATTATGTTGGTGCGGCTTCGGAACTTTTAAATATCTCGATACATCTCGAAAACTACGCTTCTGATCAAAAAATATCATAGGACCTAAATTGTAGGAAACATAATTCTCTACAAAAAAGGTCTCTTAACATTTTGCCATAGCTCGCTTCGTTTCCGAGATATTTGCAGATATATCTCAAGGGAAGGGGCCTGACGGACATATTTCGAGATATTTCTTCTTCTTGTTATTCTTCTTCTGCACAGCTAAGCTGGAAGTGGCATTTACAGCTCGCAATAGTGCAGAGTTATCTCAAAGAAAGGGGCCACGGTGTTTCTGTATCTCTATTATGTTGGTGCGGCTTCGGAACTTTTAAATATCTTGATATATCTCGAGAACTACGCATCTGATCAAAAAATATCATAGAACATAAAAAGTAGGAAACTTAATTCTCTACAAAAAAGGTCTCTTAACATTTTGCCATAGCTCGCTTTGTTTCCGAGATATTTGCAGATTTATCTCAAGGGAAGGGGCCTGACGGACATATTTCGAGATATTTCTTCTTCTTGTTGTTCTTCTTCTGCACAGCTAAGCTGGAAGTGGCATTTGCGGCTCGCACTAGTGCAGAGTTATCTCAAAGAAAGGGGCCACGGTGTTTCTGTATCCCTATTATGTTGGTGCGGCTTCGGAATTTTTAAATATCTCGATATATCTCGAGAACTACGCTTCTGATCAAAAAATATCATAGAACATAAATTGTAGGAAACGTGATTCTCTACAAAAAACGTCTCTTAACATTTTGCCATAGCTCGCTTCGTTTCCGAGATATTTGCAGATTCAGCTCAAAGGAACTGGCCTGACGGACATATTTCGAGATATTTCTTCTTCTTGTTGTTCTTCCTCTGCACAGCTAAGCTGGAAGTGGCATTTGCAGCTCGCAATAGTGCAGAGTTATCTCAAAGAAAGGGGCCACGGTGTTTCTGTATCTCTATTATGTTGGTGCGGCTTCGGAACTTTTAAATATCTTGATATATCTCGAGAACTACGCATCTGATCAAAAAATATCATAGAACATAAAAAGTAGGAAACTTAATTCTCTACAAAAAAGGTCTCTTAACATTTTGCCATAGCTCGCTTCGTTTCCGAGATATGTGCAGATTTATCTCAAGGGAAGGGGCCTGACGGACATATCTCGAGATATTTCTTCTTCTTGTTGTTCTTCTTCTGCACAGCTAAGCTGGAAGTGGCATTTGCGGCTCGCACTAGTGCAGAGTTATCTCAAAGAAAGGGGCCACGGTGTTTCTGTATCCCTATTATGTTGGTGCGGCTTCGGAACTTTTAAATATCTCGATATATCTCGAAAACTACGCTTCTGATCAAAAAATATCATAGAACATAAATTGTAGGAAACATAATTCTCTACAAAAAAGGTCTCTTAACATTTTGCCATAGCTCGCTTCGTTTCCGAGATATTTGCAGATATATGTCAAGGGAAGGGCCCTGACGGACATATTTCGAGATATTTCTTCTTCTTGTTGTTCTTCTTCTGCACAGCTAAGCTGGAAGTGGCATTTGCGGCTCGCACTAGTGCAGAGTTATCTCAAAGAAAGGGGCCACGGTGTTTCTGTATCCCTATTATGTTGGTGCGGCTTCGGAACTTTTAAATATCTCGATATATCTCGAAAACTACGCTTCTGATCAAAAAATATCATAGAACATAAATTGTAGGAAACATAATTCTCTATAAAAAACGTCTCTTAACTATTGCAATAGCTCGCTTCGTTTCCGAGATATTTGCAGATTCAGCTCAAAGGAACTGGCCTGACGGACATATTTCGAGATATTTCTTCTTCTTGTTGTTCTTCCTCTGCACAGCTAAGCTGGAAGTGGCATTTGCAGCTCGCAATAGTGCAGGGTTATCTCAAAGAAAGGGGCCACGGTGTTTCTGTATCTCTATTATGTTGGTGCGGGTTCGGAACTTTTAAATATCTTGATATATCTCGAGAACTACGCATCTGATCAAAAAATATCATAGAACATAAATTGTAGGAAACATAATTCTATACAAAAAAGGTCTCTTAACATTTTGCCGTAGCTCGCTTCGTTTCCGAGATATTTGCAGATATATCTCAAGGGAAGGGGCCTGACGGACATATTTCGAGATATTTCTTCTTCTTGTTGTTCTTCTTCTGCACAGCTAAGCTGGAAGTGGCATTTACAGCTCGCAATAGTGCAGAGTTATCTCAAAGAAAGGGGCCACGGTGTTTCTGTATCTCTATTATGTTGGTGCGGCTTCGGAACTTTTCAATATCTTGATATATCTCGAGAACTACGCATCTGATCAAAAAATATCATAGAACATAAAAAGTAGGAAACTTAATTCTCTACAAAAAAGGTCTCTTAACATTTTGCCATAGCTCGCTTCGTTTCCGAGATATTTGGAGATTTATCTCAAGGGAAGGGGCCTGACGGACATATTTCGAGATATTTCTTCTTCTTGTTATTCGTCTTCTGCACAGCTAAGCTGGAAGTGGCATTTACAGCTCGCAATAGTGCAGAGTTATCTCAAAGAAAGGGGCCACGGTGTTTCTGTATCTCTATTATGTTGGTGCGGCTTCGGAACTTTTAAATATCTTGATATATCTCGAGAACTACGCATCTGATCAAAAAATATCATAGAACATAAAAAGTAGGAAACTTAATTCTCTACAAAAAAGGTCTCTTAACATTTTGCCATAGCTCGCTTCGTTTCCGAGATATTTGCAGATTTATCTCAAGGGAAGGGGCCTGACGGACATATTTCGAGATATTTCTTCTTCTTGTTGTTCTTCTTCTGCACAGCTAAGCTGGAAGTGGTATTTGCGGCTCGCACTAGTGCAGAGTTATCTCAAAGAAAGGGGCCACGGTGTTTCTGTATCCCTATTATGTTGGTGCGGCTTCGGAATTTTTAAATATCTCGATATATCTCGAGAACTACGCTTCTGATCAAAAAATATCATAGAACATAAATTGTAGGAAACGTAATTCTCTACAAACAACGTCTCTTAACATTTTGCCATAGCTCGCTTCGTTTCCGAGATATTTGCAGATTCAGCTCAAAGGAACTGGCCTGACGGACATATTTCGAGATATTTCTTCTTCTTGTTGTTCTTCCTCTGCACAGCTAAGCTGGAAGTGGCATTTGCAGCTCGCAATAGTGCAGAGTTATCTCAAAGAAAGGGGCCACGGTGTTTCTGTATCCCTATTATGTTGGTGCGGCTTCGGAACTTTTAAATATCTCGATATATCTCGAAAACTACGCTTCTGATCAAAAAATATCATAGAACATAAATTGTAGGAAACATAATTCTCTACAAAAAAGGTCTCTTAACATTTTGCCATAGCTCGCTTCGTTTCCGAGATATTTGCAGATATATCTCAAGGGAAGGGGCCTGACGGACATATTTCGAGATATTTCTTCTTCTTGTTGTTCTTCTTCTGCACAGCTAAGCTGGAAGTGGCATTTGCGGCTCGCACTAGTGCAGAGTTATCTCAAAGAAAGGGGCCACGGTGTTTCTGTATCCCTATTATGTTGGTGCGGCTTCGGAACTTTTAAATATCTCGATATATCTCGAAAACTACGCTTCTGATCAAAAAATATCATAGAACATAAATTGTAGGAAACATAATTCTCTATAAAAAACGTCTCTTAACTATTGCAATAGCTCGCTTCGTTTCCGAGATATTTGCAGATTCAGCTCAAAGGAACTGGCCTGACGGACATATTTCGAGATATTTCTTCTTCTTGTTGTTCTTCCTCTGCACAGCTAAGCTGGAAGTGGCATTTGCAGCTCGCAATAGTGCAGAGTTATCTCAAAGAAAGGGGCCACGGTGTTTCTGTATCTCTATTATGTTGGTGCGGGTTCGGAACTTTTAAATATGTTGATATATCTCGAGAACTACGCATCTGATCAAAAAATATCATAGAACATAAAAAGTAGGAAACTTAATTCTCTACAAAAAAGGTCTGTTAACATTTTGCCATAGCTCGCTTCGTTTCCGAGATATTTGCAGATTTATCTCAAGGGAAGGGGCCTGACGGACATATTTCGAGATATTTCTTCTTCTTGTTGTTCTTCTTCTGCACAGCTAAGCTGGAAGTGGCATTTGCGGCTCGCACTAGTGCAGAGTTATCTCAAAGAAAGGGGCCACGGTGTTTCTGTATCTCTATTATGTTGGTGCGGCTTCGGAACTTTTAAATATCTCGATACATCTCGAAAACTACGCTTCTGATCAAAAAATATCATAGGACCTAAATTGTAGGAAACATAATTCTCTACAAAAAAGGTCTCTTAACATTTTGCCATAGCTCGCTTCGTTTCCGAGATATTTGCAGATATATCTCAAGGGAAGGGGCCTGACGGACATATTTCGAGATATTTCTTCTTCTTGTTATTCTTCTTCTGCACAGCTAAGCTGGAAGTGGCATTTACAGCTCGCAATAGTGCAGAGTTATCTCAAAGAAAGGGGCCACGGTGTTTCTGTATCTCTATTATGTTGGTGCGGCTTCGGAACTTTTAAATATCTTGATATATCTCGAGAACTACGCATCTGATCAAAAAATATCATAGAACATAAAAAGTAGGAAACTTAATTCTCTACAAAAAAGGTCTCTTAACATTTTGCCATAGCTCGCTTTGTTTCCGAGATATTTGCAGATTTATCTCAAGGGAAGGGGCCTGACGGACATATTTCGAGATATTTCTTCTTCTTGTTGTTCTTCTTCTGCACAGCTAAGCTGGAAGTGGCATTTGCGGCTCGCACTAGTGCAGAGTTATCTCAAAGAAAGGGGCCACGGTGTTTCTGTATCCCTATTATGTTGGTGCGGCTTCGGAATTTTTAAATATCTCGATATATCTCGAGAACTACGCTTCTGATCAAAAAATATCATAGAACATAAATTGTAGGAAACGTGATTCTCTACAAAAAACGTCTCTTAACATTTTGCCATAGCTCGCTTCGTTTCCGAGATATTTGCAGATTCAGCTCAAAGGAACTGGCCTGACGGACATATTTCGAGATATTTCTTCTTCTTGTTGTTCTTCCTCTGCACAGCTAAGCTGGAAGTGGCATTTGCAGCTCGCAATAGTGCAGAGTTATCTCAAAGAAAGGGGCCACGGTGTTTCTGTATCTCTATTATGTTGGTGCGGCTTCGGAACTTTTAAATATCTTGATATATCTCGAGAACTACGCATCTGATCAAAAAATATCATAGAACATAAAAAGTAGGAAACTTAATTCTCTACAAAAAAGGTCTCTTAACATTTTGCCATAGCTCGCTTCGTTTCCGAGATATGTGCAGATTTATCTCAAGGGAAGGGGCCTGACGGACATATCTCGAGATATTTCTTCTTCTTGTTGTTCTTCTTCTGCACAGCTAAGCTGGAAGTGGCATTTGCGGCTCGCACTAGTGCAGAGTTATCTCAAAGAAAGGGGCCACGGTGTTTCTGTATCCCTATTATGTTGGTGCGGCTTCGGAACTTTTAAATATCTCGATATATCTCGAAAACTACGCTTCTGATCAAAAAATATCATAGAACATAAATTGTAGGAAACATAATTCTCTACAAAAAAGGTCTCTTAACATTTTGCCATAGCTCGCTTCGTTTCCGAGATATTTGCAGATATATGTCAAGGGAAGGGCCCTGACGGACATATTTCGAGATATTTCTTCTTCTTGTTGTTCTTCTTCTGCACAGCTAAGCTGGAAGTGGCATTTGCGGCTCGCACTAGTGCAGAGTTATCTCAAAGAAAGGGGCCACGGTGTTTCTGTATCCCTATTATGTTGGTGCGGCTTCGGAACTTTTAAATATCTCGATATATCTCGAAAACTACGCTTCTGATCAAAAAATATCATAGAACATAAATTGTAGGAAACATAATTCTCTATAAAAAACGTCTCTTAACTATTGCAATAGCTCGCTTCGTTTCCGAGATATTTGCAGATTCAGCTCAAAGGAACTGGCCTGACGGACATATTTCGAGATATTTCTTCTTCTTGTTGTTCTTCCTCTGCACAGCTAAGCTGGAAGTGGCATTTGCAGCTCGCAATAGTGCAGGGTTATCTCAAAGAAAGGGGCCACGGTGTTTCTGTATCTCTATTATGTTGGTGCGGGTTCGGAACTTTTAAATATCTTGATATATCTCGAGAACTACGCATCTGATCAAAAAATATCATAGAACATAAATTGTAGGAAACATAATTCTATACAAAAAAGGTCTCTTAACATTTTGCCGTAGCTCGCTTCGTTTCCGAGATATTTGCAGATATATCTCAAGGGAAGGGGCCTGACGGACATATTTCGAGATATTTCTTCTTCTTGTTGTTCTTCTTCTGCACAGCTAAGCTGGAAGTGGCATTTACAGCTCGCAATAGTGCAGAGTTATCTCAAAGAAAGGGGCCACGGTGTTTCTGTATCTCTATTATGTTGGTGCGGCTTCGGAACTTTTCAATATCTTGATATATCTCGAGAACTACGCATCTGATCAAAAAATATCATAGAACATAAAAAGTAGGAAACTTAATTCTCTACAAAAAAGGTCTCTTAACATTTTGCCATAGCTCGCTTCGTTTCCGAGATATTTGCAGATTTATCTCAAGGGAAGGGGCCTGACGGACATATTTCGAGATATTTCTTCTTCTTGTTGTTCTTCTTCTGCACAGCTAAGCTGGAAGTGGCATTTGCGGCTCGCACTAGTGCAGAGTTATCTCAAAGGAAGGGGCCACGGTGTTTCTGTATCCCTATTATGTTGGTGCGGCTTCGGAATTTTTAAATATCTCGATATATCTCGAGAACTACGCTTCTGATCAAAAAATATCATAGAACATAAATTGTAGGAAACATAATTCTCTATAAAAAACGTCTCTTAACATTTTGCCATAGCTCGGTTCGTTTCCGAGATATTTGCAGATATATCTCAAGGGAAGGGGCCTGACGGACATATTTCGAGATATTTCTTCTTCTTGTTATTCGTCTTCTGCACAGCTAAGCTGGAAGTGGCATTTACAGCTCGCAATAGTGCAGAGTTATCTCAAAGAAAGGGGCCACGGTGTTTCTGTATCTCTATTATGTTGGTGCGGCTTCGGAACTTTTAAATATCTTGATATATCTCGAGAACTACGCATCTGATCAAAAAATATCATAGAACATAAAAAGTAGGAAACTTAATTCTCTACAAAAAAGGTCTCTTAACATTTTGCCATAGCTCGCTTCGTTTCCGAGATATTTGCAGATTTATCTCAAGGGAAGGGGCCTGACGGACATATTTCGAGATATTTCTTCTTCTTGTTGTTCTTCTTCTGCACAGCTAAGCTGGAAGTGGCATTTGCGGCTCGCACTAGTGCAGAGTTATCTCAAAGAAAGGGGCCACGGTGTTTCTGTATCCCTATTATGTTGGTGCGGCTTCGGAATTTTTAAATATCTCGATATATCTCGAGAACTACGCATCTGATCAAAAAATATCATAGAACATAAATTGTAGGAAACGTAATTCTCTACAAAAAACGTCTCTTAACATTTTGCCATAGCTCGCTTCGTTTCCGAGATATTTGCAGATTCAGCTCAAAGGAACTGGCCTGACGGACATATTTCGAGATATTTCTTCTTCTTGTTGTTCTTCCTCTGCACAGCTAAGCTGGAAGTGGCATTTGCAGCTCGCAATAGTGCAGAGTTATCTCAAAGAAAGGGGCCACGGTGTTTCTGTATCTCTATTATGTTGGTGCGGCTTCGGAACTTTTAAATATCTTGATATATCTCGAGAACTACGCATCTGATCAAAAAATATCATAGAACATAAAAAGTAGGAAACTTAATTCTCTACAAAAAAGGTCTCTTAACATTTTGCCATAGCTCGCTTCGTTTCCGAGATATTTGCAGATTTATCTCAAGGGAAGGGGCCTGACGGACATATTTCGAGATATTTCTTCTTCTTGTTGTTCTTCTTCTGCACAGCTAAGCTGGAAGTGGCATTTGCGGCTCGCACTAGTGCAGAGTTATCTCAAAGAAAGGGGCCACGGTGTTTCTGTATCTCTATTATGTTGGTGCGGCTTCGGAACTTTTAAATATCTCGATATATCTCGAAAACTACGCTTCTGATCAAAAAATATCATAGAACATAAATTGTAGGAAACATAATTCTCTACAAAAAAGGTCTCTTAACATTTTGCCATAGCTCGCTTCGTTTCCGAGATATTTGCAGATATATCTCAAGGGAAGGGGCCTGACGGACATATTTCGAGATATTTCTTCTTCTTGTTATTCTTCTTCTGCACAGCTAAGCTGGAAGTGGCATTTACAGCTCGCAATAGTGCAGAGTTATCTCAAAGAAAGGGGCCACGGTGTTTCTGTATCTCTATTATGTTGGTGCGGCTTCGGAACTTTTCAATATCTTGATATATCTCGAGAACTACGCATCTGATCAAAAAATATCATAGAACATAAAAAGTAGGAAACTTAATTCTCTACAAAAAAGGTCTCTTAACATTTTGCCATAGCTCGCTTCGTTTCCGAGATATTTGCAGATTTATCTCAAGGGAAGGGGCCTGACGGACATATTTCGAGATATTTCTTCTTCTTGTTGTTCTTCTTCTGCACAGCTAAGCTGGAAGTGGCATTTGCGGCTCGCACTAGTGCAGAGTTATCTCAAAGGAAGGGGCCACGGTGTTTCTGTATCCCTATTATGTTGGTGCGGCTTCGGAATTTTTAAATATCTCGATATATCTCGAGCACTACGCTTCTGATCAAAAAATATCATAGAACATAAATTGTAGGAAACGTGATTCTCTACAAAAAACGTCTCTTAACATTTTGCCATAGCTCGCTTCGTTTCCGAGATATTTGCAGATTCAGCTCAAAGGAACTGGCCTGACGGACATATTTCGAGATATTTCTTCTTCTTGTTGTTCTTCCTCTGCACAGCTAAGCTGGAAGTGGCATTTGCAGCTCGCAATAGTGCAGAGTTATCTCAAAGAAAGGGGCCACGGTGTTTCTGTATCTCTATTATGTTGGTGCGGCTTCGGAACTTTTAAATATCTTGATATATCTCGAGAACTACGCATCTGATCAAAAAATATCATAGAACATAAAAAGTAGGAAACTTAATTCTCTACAAAAAAGGTCTCTTAACATTTTGCCATAGCTCGCTTCGTTTCCGAGATATGTGCAGATTTATCTCAAGGGAAGGGGCCTGACGGACATATCTCGAGATATTTCTTCTTCTTGTTGTTCTTCTTCTGCACAGCTAAGCTGGAAGTGGCATTTGCGGCTCGCACTAGTGCAGAGTTATCTCAAAGAAAGGGGCCACGGTGTTTCTGTATCCCTATTATGTTGGTGCGGCTTCGGAACTTTTAAATATCTCGATATATCTCGAAAACTACGCTTCTGATCAAAAAATATCATAGAACATAAATTGTAGGAAACATAATTCTCTACAAAAAAGGTCTCTTAACATTTTGCCATAGCTCGCTTCGTTTCCGAGATATTTGCAG
Organism: Osmia lignaria lignaria; assembly: GCF_051020975.1. Classification (NCBI taxonomy): domain Eukaryota; kingdom Metazoa; phylum Arthropoda; class Insecta; order Hymenoptera; family Megachilidae; genus Osmia; species Osmia lignaria. Next base: position 8,804,331 of record NW_027478161.1, read on the forward strand.
ATATATGTCAAGGGAAGGGCCCTGACGGACATATTTCGAGATATTTCTTCTTCTTGTTGTTCTTCTTCTGCACAGCTAAGCTGGAAGTGGCATTTGCGGCTCGCACTAGTGCAGAGTTATCTCAAAGAAAGGGGCCACGGTGTTTCTGTATCCCTATTATGTTGGTGCGGCTTCGGAACTTTTAAATATCTCGATATATCTCGAAAACTACGCTTCTGATCAAAAAATATCATAGAACATAAATTGTAGGAAACATAATTCTCTATAAAAAATGTCTCTTAACATTTTGCCAGAGCTCGCTTCGTTTCCGAGATATTTGCAGATTCAGCTCAAAGGAACTGGCCTGACGGACATATTTCGAGATATTTCTTCTTCTTGTTGTTCTTCCTCTGCACAGCCAAGCTGGAAGTGGCATTTGCAGCTCGCAATAGTGCAGAGTTATCTCAAAGAAAGGGGCCACGGTGTTTCTGTATCTCTATTATGTTGGTGCGGCTTCGGAACTTTTAAATATCTCGATACATCTCGAAAACTACGCTTCTGATCAAAAAATATCATAGAACATAAATTGTAGGAAACATAATTCTCTACAAAAAACGTCTCTTAACATTTTGCCATAGCTCGCTTCGTTTCCGAGATATTTGCAGATTCAGCTCAAAGGAACTGGCCTGACGGACATATTTCGAGATATTTCTTCTTCTTGTTGTTCTTCCTCTGCACAGCTAAGCTGGAAGTGGCATTTGCGGCTCGCACTAGTGCAGAGTTATCTCAAAGAAAGGGGCCACGGTGTTTCTGTATCTCTATTATGTTGGTGCGGCTTCGGAACTTTTAAATATCTCGATACATCTCGAAAACTACGCTTCTGATCAAAAAATATCATAGAACCTAAATTGTAGGAAACATAATTCTCTACAAAAAAGGTCTCTTAACATTTTGCCATAGCTCGCTTCGTTTCCGAGATATTTGCAGATATATCTCAAGGGAAGGGGCCTGACGGACATATTTCGAGATATTTCTTCTTCTTGTTATTCTTCTTCTGCACAGCTAAGCTGGAAGTGGCATTTACAGCTCGCAATAGTGCAGAGTTATCTCAAAGAAAGGGGCCACGGTGTTTCTGTATCTCTATTATGTTGGTGCGGCTTCGGAACTTTTAAATATCTTGATATATCTCGAGAACTACGCATCTGATCAAAAAATATCATACAAGATAAAAAGTAGGAAACTTAATTCTCTACAAAAAAGGTCTCTTAACATTTTGCCATAGCTCGCTTCGTTTCCGAGATATTTGCAGATTTATCTCAAGGGAAGGGGCCTGACGGACATATTTCGAGATATTTCTTCTTCTTGTTGTTCTTCTTCTGCACAGCTAAGCTGGAAGTGGCATTTACAGCTCGCAATAGTGCAGAGTTATCTCAAAGAAAGGGGCCACGGTGTTTCTGTATCTCTATTATGTTGGTGCGGCTTCGGAACTTTTAAATATCTTGATATATCTCGAGAACTACGCATCTGATCAAAAAATATCATAGAACATAAAAAGTAGGAAACTTAATTCTCTACAAAAATGGTCTCTTAACATTTTGCCATAGCTCGCTTCGTTTCCGAGATATTTGCAGATTTATCTCAAGGGAAGGGGCCTGACGGACATATTTCGAGATATTTCTTCTTCTTGTTGTTCTTCTTCTGCACAGCTAAGCTGGAAGTGGCATTTGCGGCTCGCACTAGTGCAGAGTTATCTCAACGAAAGGGGCCACGGTGTTTCTGTATCTCTATTATGTTGGTGCGGCTTCGGAACTTTTAAATATCTTGATATATCTCGAGAACTACGCATCTGATCAAAAAATATCATAGAACATAAAAAGTAGGAAACTTAATTCTCTACAAAAAAGGTCTCTTAACATTTTGCCATAGCTCGCTTCGTTTCCGAGATATTTGCAGATTTATCTCAAGGGAAGGGGCCTGACGGACATATTTCGAGATATTTCTTCTTCTTGTTATTCTTCTTCTGCACAGCTAAGCTGGAAGTGGCATTTACAGCTCGCAATAGTGCAGAGTTATCTCAAAGAAAGGGGCCACGGTGTTTCTGTATCCCTATTATGTTGGTGCGGCTTCGGAACTTTCAAATATCTCGATATATCTCGAAAACTACGCTTCTGATCAAAAAATATCATAGAACATAAATTGTAGGAAACATAATTCTCTATAAAAAACGTCTCTTAACATTTTGCCATAGCTCGCTTCGTTTCCGAGATATTTGCAGATATATCTCAAGGGAAGGGGCCTGACGGACATATTTCGAGATATTTCTTCTTCTTGTTGTTCTTCTTCTGCACAGCTAAGCTGGAAGTGGCATTTACAGCTCGCAATAGTGTAGAGTTATCTCAAAGAAAGGGGCCACGGTGTTTCTGTATCCCTATTATGTTGGTGCGGCTTCGGAACTTTTAAATATCTCGATATATCTCGAAAACTACGCTTCTGATCAAAAAATATCATAGAACATAAATTGTAGGAAACATAATTCTCTATAAAAAACGTCTCTCAACATTTTGCCATAGCTCGCTTCGTTTCCGAGATATTTGCAGATTCAGCTCAAAGGAACTGGCCTGACGGACATATTTCGAGATATTTCTTCTTCTTGTTGTTCTTCCTCTGCACAGCTAAGCTGGAAGTGGCATTTGCAGCTCGCAATAGTGCAGAGTTATCTCAAAGAAAGGGGCCACGGTGTTTCTGTATCTCTATTATGTTGGTGCGGGTTCGGAACTTTTAAATATCTTGATATATCTCGAGAACTACGCATCTGATCAAAAAATATCATAGAACATAAAAAGTAGGAAACTTAATTCTCTACAAAAAAGGTCTCTTAACATTTTGCCATAGCTCGCTTCGTTTCCGAGATATTTGCAGATTTATCTCAAGGGAAGGGGCCTGACGGACATATTTCGAGATATTTCTTCTTCTTGTTGTTCTTCTTCTGCACAGCTAAGCTGGAAGTGGCATTTGCGGCTCGCACTAGTGCAGAGTTATCTCAAAGAAAGGGGCCACGGTGTTTCTGCATCTCTATTATGTTGGTGCGGCTTCGGAACTTTTAAATATCTCGATATATCTCGAAAACTACGCTTCTGATCAAAAAATATCATAGAACCTAAATTGTAGGAAACATAATTCTCTACAAAAAAGGTCTCTTAACATTTTGCCATAGCTCGCTTCGTTTCCGAGATATTTGCAGATATATCTCAAGGGAAGGGGCCTGACGGACATATTTCGAGATATTTCTTCTTCTTGTTATTCTTCTTCTGCATAGCTAAGCTGGAAGTGGCATTTACAGCTCGCAATAGTGCAGAGTTATCTCAAAGAAAGGGGCCACGGTGTTTCTGTATCTCTATTATGTTGGTGCGGCTTCGGAACTTTTAAATATCTTGATATATCTCGAGAACTACGCATCTGATCAAAAAATATCATACAAGATAAAAAGTAGCAAACTTAATTCTCTACAAAAAAGGTCTCTTAACATTTTGCCATAGCTCGCTTCGTTTCCGAGATATTTGCAGATTTATCTCAAGGGAAGGGGCCTGACGGACATATTTCGAGATATTTCTTCTTCTTGTTGTTCTTCTTCTGCACAGCTAAGCTGGAAGTGGCATTTACAGCTCGCAATAGTGCAGAGTTATCTCAAAGAAAGGGGCCACGGTGTTTCTGTATCTCTATTATGTTGGTGCGGCTTCGGAACTTTTAAATATCTTGATATATCTCGAGAACTACGCATCTGATCAAAAAATATCATAGAACATAAAAAGTAGGAAACTTAATTCTCTACAAAAATGGTCTCTTAACATTTTGCCATAGCTCGCTTCGTTTCCGAGATATTTGCAGATTTATCTCAAGGGAAGGGGCCTGACGGACATATTTCCAGATATTTCTTCTTCTTGTTGTTCTTCTTCTGCACAGCTAAGCTGGAAGTGGCATTTGCGGCTCGCACTAGTGCAGAGTTATCTCAACGAAAGGGGCCACGGTGTTTCTGTATCTCTATTATGTTGGTGCGGCTTCGGAACTTTTAAATATCTTGATATATCTCGAGAACTACGCATCTGATCAAAAAATATCATAGAACATAAAAAGTAGGAAACTTAATTCTCTACAAAAAAGGTCTCTTAACATTTTGCCATAGCTCGCTTCGTTTCCGAGATATTTGCAGATTTATCTCAAGGGAAGGGGCCTGACGGACATATTTCGAGATATTTCTTCTTCTTGTTATTCTTCTTCTGCACAGCTAAGCTGGAAGTGGCATTTACAGCTCGCAATAGTGCAGAGTTATCTCAAAGAAAGGGGCCACGGTGTTTCTGTATCCCTATTATGTTGGTGCGGCTTCGGAACTTTTAAATATCTCGATATATCTCGAAAACTACGCTTCTGATAAAAAAATATCATAGAACATAAATTGTAGGAAACATAATTCTCTATAAAAAACGTCTCTTAACATTTTGCCATAGCTCGCTTCGTTTCCGAGATATTTGCAGATATATCTCAAGGGAAGGGGCCTGACGGACATATTTCGAGATATTTCTTCTTCTTGTTGTTCTTCTTCTGCACAGCTAAGCTGGAAGTGGCATTTGCGGCTCGCACTAGTGCAGAGTTATCTCAAAGAAAGGGGCCACGGTGTTTCTGTATCCCTATTATGTTGGTGCGGCTTCGGAACTTTTAAATATCTCGATATATCTCGAAAACTACGCTTCTGATCAAAAAATATCATAGAACATAAATTGTAGGAAACATAATTCTCTATAAAAAACGTCTCTTAAGATTTTGCCATAGCTCGCTTCGTTTCCGAGATATTTGCAGATTCAGCTCAAAGGAACTGGCCTGACGGACATATTTCGAGATATTTCTTCTTCTTGTTGTTCTTCCTCTGCACAGCTAAGCTGGAAGTGGCATTTGCAGCTCGCAATAGTGCTGAGTTATCTCAAAGAAAGGGGCCACGGTGTTTCTGTATCTCTATTATGTTGGTGCGGGTTCGGAACTTTTAAATATCTTGATATATCTCGAGAACTACGCATCTGATCAAAAAATATCATAGAACATAAAAAGTAGGAAACTTAATTCTCTACAAAAAAGGTCTCTTAACATTTTGCCATAGCTCGCTTCGTTTCCGAGATATTTGCAGATTTATCTCAAGGGAAGGGGCCTGACGGACATATTTCGAGATATTTCTTCTTCTTGTTGTTCTTCTTCTGCACAGCTAAGCTGGAAGTGGCATTTGCGGCTCGCACTAGTGCAGAGTTGTCTCAAAGAAAGGGGCCACGGTGTTTCTGCATCTCTATTATGTTGGTGCGGCTTCGGAACTTTTAAATATCTCGATATATCTCGAAAACTACGCTTCTGATCAAAAAATATCATACAACATAAATTGTAGGAAACATAATTCTCTACAAAAAAGGTCTCTTAACATTTTGCCATAGCTCGCTTCGTTTCCGAGATATTTGCAGATATATCTCAAGGGAAGGGGCCTGACGGACATATTTCGAGATATTTCTTCTTCTTGTTGTTCTTCTTCTGCACAGCTAAGCTGGAAGTGGCATTTGCGGCTCGCACTAGTGCAGAGTTATCTCAAAGAAAGGGGCCACGGTGTTTCTGTATCTCTATTATGTTGGTGCGGCTTCGGAACTTTTAAATATCTCGATACATCTCGAAAACCACGCTTCTGATCAAAAAATATCATAGAACATAAATTGTAGGAAACATAATTCTCTATAAAAAACGTCTCTTAACATTTTGCCATAGCTCGCTTCGTTTCCGAGATATTTGCAGATTCAGCTCAAAGGAACTGGCCTGACGGACATATTTCGAGATATTTCTTCTTCTTGTTGTTCTTCCTCTGCACAGCTAAGCTGGAAGTGGCATTTGCAGCTCGCAATAGTGCAGGGTTATCCCAAAGAAAGGGGCCACGGTGTTTCTGTATCTCTATTATGTTGGTGCGGCTTCGGAACTTTTAAATATCTTGATATATCTCGAGAACTACGCATCTGATCAAAAAATATCATAGAACATAAAAAGTAGGAAACTTAATTCTCTACAAAAAAGGTCTCTTAACATTTTGCCATAGCTCGCTTCGTTTCCGAGATATTTGCAGATTCAGCTCAAAGGAACTGGCCTGACGGACATATTTCGAGATATTTCTTCTTCTTGTTGTTCTTCTTCTGCACAGCTAAGCTGGAAGTGGCATTTGCGGCTCGCACTAGTGCAGAGTTATCTCAAAGAAAGGGGCCACGGTGTTTCTGTATCTCTATTATGTTGGTGCGGCTTCGGAACTTTTAAATATCTCGATACATCTCGAAAACTACGCTTCTGATCAAAAAATATCATAGAACCTAAATTGTAGGAAACATAATTCTCTACAAAAAAGGTCTCTTAACATTTTGCCATAGCTCGCTTCGTTTCCGAGATATTTGCAGATATATCTCAAGGGAAGGGGCCTGACGGACATATTTCGAGATATTTCTTCTTCTTGTTATTCTTCTTCTGCACAGCTAAGCTGGAAGTGGCATTTACAGCTCGCAATAGTGCAGAGTTATCTCAAAGAAAGGGGCCACGGTGTTTCTGTATCTCTATTATGTTGGTGCGGCTTCGGAACTTTTAAATATCTTGATATATCTCGAGAACTACGCATCTGATCAAAAAATATCATACAAGATAAAAAGTAGGAAACTTAATTCTCTACAAAAAAGGTCTCTTAACATTTTGCCATAGCTCGCTTCGTTTCCGAGATATTTGCAGATTTATCTCAAGGGAAGGGGCCTGACGGACATATTTCGAGATATTTCTTCTTCTTGTTGTTCTTCTTCTGCACAGCTAAGCTGGAAGTGGCATTTGCGGCTCGCTCTAGTGCAGAGTTATCCCAAAGAAAGGGGCCACGGTGTTTCTGTATCTCTATTATGTTGGTGCGGCTTCGGAACTTTTAAATATCTCGATACATCTCGAAAACTACGCTTCTGATCAAAAAATATCATAGAACATAAATTGTAGGAAACATAATTCTCTACAAAAAACGTCTCTTAACATTTTGCCATAGCTCGCTTCGTTTCCGAGATATTTGCAGATTCAGCTCAAAGGAACTGGCCTGACGGACATATTTCGAGATATTTCTTCTTCTTGTTGTTCTTCCTCTGCACAGCTAAGCTGGAAGTGGCATTTGCAGCTCGCAATAGTGCAGAGTTATCTCAAAGAAAGGGGCCACGGTGTTTCTGTATCCCTATTATGTTGGTGCGGCTTCGGAACTTTTAAATATCTTGATATATCTCGAGAACTACGCATCTGATCAAAAAATATCATAGAAAATAAAAAGTAGGAAACTTAATTCTCTACAAAAAAGGTCTCTTAACATTTTGCCATAGCTCGCTTCATTTCCGAGATATGTGCAGATTTATCTCAAGGGAAGGGGCCTGACGGACATATTTCGAGATATTTCTTCTTCTTGTTGTTCTTCTTCTGCACAGCTACGCTGGAAGTGGCATTTGCGGCTCGCACTAGTGCAGAGTTATCTCAACGAAAGGGGCCACGGTGTTTCTGTATCTCTATTATGTTGGTGCGGCTTCGGAACTTTTAAATATCTCAAAATATCTCGAAAACTACGCTTCTGATCAAAAAATATCATAGAACATAAATTGTAGGAAACAGAATTCTCTACAAAAAAGGTCTCTTAACATTTTGCCATAGCTCGCTTCGTTTCCGAGATATTGGCAGATATATCTCAAGGGAAGGGGCCTGACGGACATATTTCGAGATATTTCTTCTTCTTGTTGTTCTTCTTCTGCACAGCTCAGCTGGAAGTGGCATTTGCGGCTCGCACTAGTGCAGAGTTATCTCAAAGAAAGGGGCCACGGTGTTTCTGTATCTGTATTATGTTGGTGCGGCTTCGGAACTTTTAAATATCTCGATACATCTCGAAAACTACGCTTCTGATCAAAAAATATCATAGAACCTAAATTGTAGGAAACATAATTCTCTACAAAAAAGGTCTCTTAACATTTTGCCATAGCTCGCTTCGTTTCCGAGATATTTACAGATATATCTCAAGGGAAGGGGCCTGACGGACATATTTCGAGATATTTCTTCTTCTTGTTATTCTTCTTCTGCACAGCTAAGCTGGAAGTGGCATTTACAGCTCGCAATAGTGCAGAGTTATCTCAAAGAAAGGGGCCACGGTGTTTCTGTATCTCTATTATGTTGGTGCGGCTTCGGAACTTTTAAATATCTTGATATATCTCGAGAACTACGCATCTGATCAAAAAATATCATACAAGATAAAAAGTAGGAAACTTAATTCTCTACAAAAAAGGTCTCTTAACATTTTGCCATAGCTCGCTTCGTTTCCGAGATATTTGCAGATTTATCTCAAGGGAAGGGGCCTGACGGACATATTTCGAGATATTTCTTCTTCTTGTTGTTCTTCTTCTGCACAGCTAAGCTGGAAGTGGCATTTACAGCTCGCAATAGTGCAGAGTTATCTCAAAGAAAGGGGCCACGGTGTTTCTGTATCTCTATTATGTTGGTGCGGCTTCGGAACTTTTAAATATCTTGATATATCTCGAGAACCACGCATCTGATCAAAAAATATCATAGAACATAAAAAGTAGGAAACTTAATTCTCTACAAAAAAGGTCTCTTAACATTTTGCCATAGCTCGCTTCGTTTCCGAGATATTTGCAGATTTATCTCAAGGGAAGGGGCCTGACGGACATATTTCGAGATATTTCTTCTTCTTGTTGTTCTTCTTCTGCACAGCTAAACTGGAAGTGGCATTTGCGGCTCGCACTAGTGCAGAGTTATCTCAAAGAAAGGGGCCACGGTGTTTCTGTATCCCTATTATGTTGGTGCGGCTTCGGAACTTTTAAATATCTCGATATATCTCGAAAACTACGCTTCTGATCAAAAAATATCATGGAACATAAATTGTAGGAAACATAATTCTCTATAAAAAACGTCTCTTAACATTTTGCCATAGCTCGCTTCGTTTCCGAGATATTTGCAGATTCAGCTCAAAGGAACTGGCCTGACGGACATATTTCGAGATATTTCTTCTTCTTGTTGTTCTTCCTCTGCACAGCTAAGCTGGAAGTGGCATTTGCAGCTCGCAATAGTGCAGAGTTATCTCAAAGAAAGGGGCCACGGTGTTTCTGTATCTCTATTATGTTGGTGCGGCTTCGGAACTTTTAAATATCTTGATATATCTCGAGAACTACGCATCTGATCAAAAAATATCATAGAACATAAAAAGTAGGAAACTTAATTCTCTACAAAAAAGGTCTCTTAACATTTTGCCATAGCTCGCTTCGTTTCCGAGATATTTGCAGATTTATCTCAAGGGAAGGGGCCTGACGGACATATTTCGAGATATTTCTTCTTCTTGTTGTTCTTCTTCTGCACAGCTAAGCTGGAAGTGGCATTTGCGGCTCGCACTAGTGCAGAGTTATCTCAAAGAAAGGGGCCACGGTGTTTCTGTATCTCTATTATGTTGGTGCGGCTTCGGAACTTTTAAATATCTCGATATATCTCGAAAACTACGCTTCTGATCAAAAAGTATCATAGAACATAAATTGTAGCAAACATAATTCTCTACGAAAAAGGTCTCCTAACATTTTGCCATAGCTCGCTTCGTTTCCGAGATATTTGCAGATATATCTCAAGGGAAGGGGCCTGACGGACATATTTCGAGATATTTCTTCTTCTTGTTGTTCTTCTTCTGCACAGCTAAGCTGGAAGTGGCATTTGCGGCTCGCACTAGTGCAGAGTTATCTCAAAGAAAGGGGCCACGGTGTTTCTGTATCTCTATTATTTTGGTGCGTCTTCGGAACTTTTAAATATCTCGATATATCTCGAAAACTACGCTTCTGATCAAAAAATATCATAGAATATAAATTGTAGGAAACATAATTCTCTACAAAAAAGGTCTCTTAACATTTTACCATAGCTCGCTTCGTTTCCGAGATATTTGCAGATGTATCTCAAGGGAAGGGGCCTGACGGACATATTTCGAGATATTTCTTCTTCTTGTTGTTCTTCTTCTGCACAGCTAAGCTGGAAGTGGCATTTACAGCTCGCAATAGTGCGGAGTTATCTCAAAGAAAGGGGCCACGGTGTTTCTGTATCTCTATTATGTTGGTGCGGCTTCGGAACTTTTAAATATCTTGATATATCTCGAGAACTACGCATCTGATCAAAAAATATCATAGAACATAAAAAGTAGGAAACTTAATTCTCTACAAAAAAGGTCTCTTAACATTTTGCCATAGCTCGCTTCGTTTCCGAGATATTTGCAGATTTATCTCAAGGGAAGGGGCCTGACTGACATATTTCGAGATATTTCTTCTTGTTGTTGTTCTTCTTCTGCACAGCTAAGCTGGAAGTGGTATTTGCGGCTCGCACTAGTGCAGAGTTATCTCAACGAAAGGGGCCACGGTGTTTCTGTATCTCTATTATGTTGGTGCGGCTTCGGAACTTTTAAATATCTTGATATATCTCGAAAACTACGCTTCTGATCAAAAAATATCATAGAACATAAATTGTAGGAAACATAATTATCTACAAAAAACGTCTCTTAACATTTTGCCATAGCTCGCTTCGTTTCCGAGATATTTGCAGATTCAGCTCAAAGGAACTGGCCTGACGGACATATTTCGAGATATTTCTTCTTCTTGTTGTTCTTCCTCTGCACAGCTAAGCTGGAAGTGGCATTTGCAGCTCGCAATAGTGCAGAGTTATCTCAAAGAAAGGGGCCACGGTGTTTCTGTATCTCTATTATGTTGGTGCGGCTTCGGAACTTTTAAATATCTTGATGTATCTCTAGAACCACGCATCTGATCAAAAAATATCATAGAACATAAAAAGTAGGAAACTTAATTCTCTACAAAAAAGGTCTCTTAACATTTTGCCATAGCTCGCTTCGTTTCCGAGATATTTGCAGATTTATCTCAAGGGAAGGGGCCTGACGGACATATTTCGAGATATTTCTTCTTCTTGTTGTTCTTCTTCTGCACAGCTAAGCTGGAAGTGGCATTTGCGGCTCGCACTAGTGCAGAGTTGTCTCAAAGAAAGGGGCCACGGTGTTTCTGCATCTCTATTATGTTGGTGCGGCTTCGGAACTTTTAAATATCTCGATATATCTCGAAAACTACGCTTCTGATCAAAAAATATCATACAACATAAATTGTAGGAAACATAATTCTCTACAAAAAAGGTCTCTTAACATTTTGCCATAGCTCGCTTCGTTTCCGAGATATTTGCAGATATATCTCAAGGGAAGGGGCCTGACGGACATATTTCGAGATATTTCTTCTTCTTGTTGTTCTTCTTCTGCACAGCTAAGCTGGAAGTGGCATTTGCGGCTCGCACTAGTGCAGAGTTATCTCAAAGAAAGGGGCCACGGTGTTTCTGTATCTCTATTATGTTGGTGCGGCTTCGGAACTTTTAAATATCTCGATACATCTCGAAAACTACGCTTCTGATCAAAAAATATCATAGAACCTAAATTGTAGGAAACATAATTCTCTACAAAAAAGGTCTCTTAACATTTTGCCATAGCTCGCTTCGTTTCCGAGATATTTGCAGATATATCTCAAGGGAAGGGGCCTGACGGACATATTTCGAGATATTTCTTCTTCTTGTTATTCTTCTTCTGCACAGCTAAGCTGGAAGTGGCATTTACAGCTCGCAATAGTGCAGAGTTATCTCAAAGAAAGGGGCCACGGTGTTTCTGTATCTCTATTATGTTGGTGCGGCTTCGGAACTTTTAAATATCTTGATATATCTCGAGAACTACGCATCTGATCAAAAAATATCATACAAGATAAAAAGTAGGAAACTTAATTCTCTACAAAAAAGGTCTCTTAACATTTTGCCATAGCTCGCTTCGTTTCCGAGATATTTGCAGATTTATCTCAAGGGAAGGGGCCTGACGGACATATTTCGAGATATTTCTTCTTCTTGTTGTTCTTCTTCTGCACAGCTAAGCTGGAAGTGGCATTTGCGGCTCGCTCTAGTGCAGAGTTATCCCAAAGAAAGGGGCCACGGTGTTTCTGTATCTCTATTATGTTGGTGCGGCTTCGGAACTTTTAAATATCTCGATACATCTCGAAAACTACGCTTCTGATCAAAAAATATCATAGAACATAAATTGTAGGAAACATAATTCTCTACAAAAAACGTCTCTTAACATTTTGCCATAGCTCGCTTCGTTTCCGAGATATTTGCAGATTCAGCTCAAAGGAACTGGCCTGACGGACATATTTCGAGATATTTCTTCTTCTTGTTGTTCTTCCTCTGCACAGCTAAGCTGGAAGTGGCATTTGCAGCTCGCAATAGTGCAGAGTTATCTCAAAGAAAGGGGCCACGGTGTTTCTGTATCCCTATTATGTTGGTGCGGCTTCGGAACTTTTAAATATCTTGATATATCTCGAGAACTACGCATCTGATCAAAAAATATCATAGAAAATAAAAAGTAGGAAACTTAATTCTCTACAAAAAAGGTCTCTTAACATTTTGCCATAGCTCGCTTCATTTCCGAGATATGTGCAGATTTATCTCAAGGGAAGGGGCCTGACGGACATATTTCGAGATATTTCTTCTTCTTGTTGTTCTTCTTCTGCACAGCTACGCTGGAAGTGGCATTTGCGGCTCGCACTAGTGCAGAGTTATCTCAACGAAAGGGGCCACGGTGTTTCTGTATCTCTATTATGTTGGTGCGGCTTCGGAACTTTTAAATATCTCAAAATATCTCGAAAACTACGCTTCTGATCAAAAAATATCATAGAACATAAATTGTAGGAAACAGAATTCTCTACAAAAAAGGTCTCTTAACATTTTGCCATAGCTCGCTTCGTTTCCGAGATATTGGCAGATATATCTCAAGGGAAGGGGCCTGACGGACATATTTCGAGATATTTCTTCTTCTTGTTGTTCTTCTTCTGCACAGCTAAGCTGGAAGTGGCATTTGCGGCTCGCACTAGTGCAGAGTTATCTCAAAGAAAGGGGCCACGGTGTTTCTGTATCTCTATTATGTTGGTGCGGCTTCGGAACTTTTAAATATCTCGATACATCTCGAAAACTACGCTTCTGATCAAAAAATATCATAGAACCTAAATTGTAGGAAACATAATTCTCTACAAAAAAGGTCTCTTAACATTTTGCCATAGCTCGCTTCGTTTCCGAGATATTTGCAGATTTATCTCAAGGGAAGGGGCCTGACGGACATATTTCGAGATATTTCTTCTTCTTGTTGTTCTTCTTCTGCACAGCTAAACTGGAAGTGGCATTTGCGGCTCGCACTAGTGCAGAGTTATCTCAAAGAAAGGGGCCACGGTGTTTCTGTATCCCTATTATGTTGGTGCGGCTTCGGAACTTTTAAATATCTCGATATATCTCGAAAACTACGCTTCTGATCAAAAAATACCATAGAACATAAATTGTAGGAAACATAATTCCCTACAAAAAACGTCTCTTAACATTTTGCCATAGCTCGCCTCGTTTCCGAGATATTTGCAGATTCAGCTCAAAGGAACTGGCCTGACGGACATATTTCGAGATATTTCTTCTTCTTGTTGTTCTTCCTCTGCACAGCTAAGCTGGAAGTGGCATTTGCAGCTCGCAATAGTGCAGAGTTATCTCAAAGAAAGGGGCCACGGTGTTTCTGTATCTCTATTATGTTGGTGCGGCTTCGGAACTTTTAAATATCTTGATATATCTCGAGAACTACGCATCTGATCAAAAAATATCATAGAACATAAAAAGTAGGAAACTTAATTCTCTACAAAAAAGGTCTCTTAACATTTTGCCATAGCTCGCTTCGTTTCCGAGATATTTGCAGATTTATCTCAAGGGAAGGGGCCTGACGGACATATTTCGAGATATTTCTTCTTCTTGTTGTTCTTCTTCTGCACAGCTAAGCTGGAAGTGGCATTTGCGGCTCGCACTAGTGCAGAGTTATCTCAAAGAAAGGGGCCACGGTGTTTCTGTATCTCTATTATGTTGGTGCGGCTTCGGAACTTTTAAATATCTCGATATATCTCGAAAACTACGCTTCTGATCAAAAAGTATCATAGAACATAAATTGTAGCAAACATAATTCTCTACGAAAAAGGTCTCCTAACATTTTGCCATAGCTCGCTTCGTTTCCGAGATATTTGCAGATATATCTCAAGGGAAGGGGCCTGACGGACATATTTCGAGATATTTCTTCTTCTTGTTGTTCTTCTTCTGCACAGCTAAGCTGGAAGTGGCATTTGCGGCTCGCACTAGTGCAGAGTTATCTCAAAGAAAGGGGCCACGGTGTTTCTGTATCTCTATTATTTTGGTGCGTCTTCGGAACTTTTAAATATCTCGATATATCTCGAAAACTACGCTTCTGATCAAAAAATATCATAGAACATAAATTGTAGGAAACATAATTCTCTACAAAAAAGGTCTCTTAACATTTTACCATAGCTCGCTTCGTTTCCGAGATATTTGCAGATGTATCTCAAGGGAAGGGGCCTGACGGACATATTTCGAGATATTTCTTCTTCTTGTTGTTCTTCTTCTGCACAGCTAAGCTGGAAGTGGCATTTACAGCTCGCAATAGTGCGGAGTTATCTCAAAGAAAGGGGCCACGGTGTTTCTGTATCTCTATTATGTTGGTGCGGCTTCGGAACTTTTAAATATCTTGATATATCTCGAGAACTACGCATCTGATCAAAAAATATCAGAGAACATAAAAAGTAGGAAACTTAATTCTCTACAAAAAAGGTCTCTTAACATTTTGCCATAGCTCGCTTCGTTTCCGAGATATTTGCAGATTTATCTCAAGGTAAGGGGCCTGACTGACATATTTCGAGATATTTCTTCTTGTTGTTGTTCTTCTTCTGCACAGCTAAGCTGGAAGTGGTATTTGCGGCTCGCACTAGTGCAGAGTTATCTCAACGAAAGGGGCCACGGTGTTTCTGTATCTCTATTATGTTGGTGCGGCTTCGGAACTTTTAAATATCTTGATATATCTCGAAAACTACGCTTCTGATCAAAAAATATCATAGAACATAAATTGTAGGAAACATAATTATCTACAAAAAACGTCTCTTAACATTTTCCCATAGCTCGCTTCGTTTCCGAGATATTTGCAGATTCAGCTCAAAGGAACTGGCCTGACGGACATATTTCGAGATATTTCTTCTTCTTGTTGTTCTTCCTCTGCACAGCTAAGCTGGAAGTGGCATTTGCAGCTCGCAATAGTGCAGAGTTATCTCAAAGAAAGGGGCCACGGTGTTTCTGTATCTCTATTATGTTGGTGCGGCTTCGGAACTTTTAAATATCTTGATATATCTCTAGAACCACGCATCTGATCAAAAAATATCATAGAACATAAAAAGTAGGAAACTTAATTCTCTACAAAAAAGGTCTCTTAACATTTTGCCATAGCTCGCTTCGTTTCCAAGATATTTGCAGATATATCTCAAGGGAAGGGGCCTGACGGACATATTTCGAGATATTTCTTCTTCTTGTTGTTCTTCTTCTGCACAGCTAAGCTGGAAGTGGCATTTGCGGCTCGCACTAGTGCAGAGTTATCTCAAAGAAAGGGGCCACGGTGTTTCTGTATCTCTATTATGTTGGTGCGGCTTCGGAACTTTTAAATATCTCTATATATCTCGAAAACTACGCTTCTGATCAAAAAATATCATAGAACATAAATTGTAGGAAACATAATTCTCTACAAAAAAGGTCTCTTAACATTTTGCCATAGCTCGCTTCGTTTCCGAGATATTTGCAGATATATCTCAAGGGAAGGGGCCTGACGGACATATTTCGAGATATTTCTTCTTCTTGTTGTTCTTCTTCTGCACAGCTAAGCTGGAAGTGGCATTTGCGGCTCGCACTAGTGCAGAGTTATCTCAAAGAAAGGGGCCACGGTGTTTCTGTATCTCTATTATGTTGGTGCGGCTTCGGAACTTTTAAATATCTCGATATATCTCGAAAACTACGCTTCTGATCAAAAAATATCATAGAACATAAATTGTAGGAAACATAATTCTCTACAAAAAAGGTCTCTTAACATTTTGCCATAGCTCGCTTCGTTTCCGAGATATTTGCAGATGTATCTCAAGGGAAGGGGCCTGACGGACATATTTCGAGATATTTCTTCTTCTTGTTGTTCTTCTTCTGCACAGCTAAGCTGGAAGTGGCATTTACAGCTCGCAATAGTGCGGAGTTATCTCAAAGAAAGGGGCCACGGTGTTTCTGTATCTCTATTATGTTGGTGCGGCTTCGGAACTTTTAAATATCTTGATATATCTCGAGAACTACGCATCTGATCAAAAAATATCAGAGAACATAAAAAGTAGGAAACTTAATTCTCTACAAAAAAGGTCTCTTAACATTTTGCCATAGCTCGCTTCGTTTCCGAGATATTTGCAGATTTATCTCAAGGTAAGGGGCCTGACTGACATATTTCGAGATATTTCTTCTTGTTGTTGTTCTTCTTCTGCACAGCTAAGCTGGAAGTGGTATTTGCGGCTCGCACTAGTGCAGAGTTATCTCAACGAAAGGGGCCACGGTGTTTCTGTATCTCTATTATGTTGGTGCGGCTTCGGAACTTTTAAATATCTTGATATATCTCGAAAACTACGCTTCTGATCAAAAAATATCATAGAACATAAATTGTAGGAAACATAATTATCTACAAAAAACGTCTCTTAACATTTTCCCATAGCTCGCTTCGTTTCCGAGATATTTGCAGATTCAGCTCAAAGGAACTGGCCTGACGGACATATTTCGAGATATTTCTTCTTCTTGTTGTTCTTCCTCTGCACAGCTAAGCTGGAAGTGGCATTTGCAGCTCGCAATAGTGCAGAGTTATCTCAAAGAAAGGGGCCACGGTGTTTCTGTATCTCTATTATGTTGGTGCGGCTTCGGAACTTTTAAATATCTTGATATATCTCTAGAACCACGCATCTGATCAAAAAATATCATAGAACATAAAAAGTAGGAAACTTAATTCTCTACAAAAAAGGTCTCTTAACATTTTGCCATAGCTCGCTTCGTTTCCAAGATATTTGCAGATATATCTCAAGGGAAGGGGCCTGACGGACATATTTCGAGATATTTCTTCTTCTTGTTGTTCTTCTTCTGCACAGCTAAGCTGGAAGTGGCATTTGCGGCTCGCACTAGTGCAGAGTTATCTCAAAGAAAGGGGCCACGGTGTTTCTGTATCTCTATTATGTTGGTGCGGCTTCGGAACTTTTAAATATCTCTATATATCTCGAAAACTACGCTTCTGATCAAAAAATATCATAGAACATAAATTGTAGGAAACATAATTCTCTACAAAAAAGGTCTCTTAACATTTTGCCATAGCTCGCTTCGTTTCCGAGATATTTGCAGATATATCTCAAGGGAAGGGGCCTGACGGACATATTTCGAGATATTTCTTCTTCTTGTTGTTCTTCTTCTGCACAGCTAAGCTGGAAGTGGCATTTGCGGCTCGCACTAGTGCAGAGTTATCTCAAAGAAAGGGGCCACGGTGTTTCTGTATCTCTATTATGTTGGTGCGGCTTCGGAACTTTTAAATATCTCGATATATCTCGAAAACTACGCTTCTGATCAAAAAATATCATAGAACATAAATTGTAGGAAACATAATTCTCTACAAAAAAGGTCTCTTAACATTTTGCCATAGCTCGCTTCGTTTCCGAGATATTTGCAGATGTATCTCAAGGGAAGGGGCCTGACGGACATATTTCGAGATATTTCTTCTTCTTGTTGTTCTTCTTCTGCACAGCTAAGCTGGAAGTGGCATTTACAGCTCGCAATAGTGCGGAGTTATCTCAAAGAAAGGGGCCACGGTGTTTCTGTATCTCTATTATGTTGGTGCGGCTTCGGAACTTTTAAATATCTTGATATATCTCGAGAACTACGCATCTGATCAAAAAATATCATAGAACATAAAAAGTAGGAAACTTAATTCTCTACACAATAGGTCTCTTAACATTTTGCCATAGCTCGCTTCGTTTCCGAGATATTTGCAGATTTATCTCAAGGGAAGGGGCCTGACGGACATATTTCGAGATATTTCTTCTTCTTGTTGTTCTTCTTCTGCACAGCTAAGCTGGAAGTGGCATTTGCAGCTCGCAATAGTGCAGAGTTATCTCAAAGAAAGGGGCCACGGTGTTTCTGTATCTCTATTATGTTGGTGCGGCTTCGGAACTTTTAAATATCTTGATATATCTCGAAAACTACGCTTCTGATCAAAAAATATCATAGAACATAAATTGTAGGAAACATAATTATCTACAAAAAACGTCTCTTAACATTTTGCCATAGCTCGCTTCGTTTCCGAGATATTTGCAGATTCAGCTCAAAGGAACTGGCCTGACGGACATATTTCGAGATATTTCTTCTTCTTGTTGTTCTTCCTCTGCACAGCTAAGCTGGAAGTGGCATTTGCAGCTCGCAATAGTGCAGAGTTATCTCAAAGAAAGGGGCCACGGTGTTTCTGTATCTCTATTATGTTGGTGCGGCTTCGGAACTTTTAAATATCTTGATATATCTCGAGAACTACGGATCTGATCAAAAAATATCATAGAACATAAAAAGTAGGAAACTTAATTCTCTACAAAAAAGGTCTCTTAACATTTTGCCATAGCTCGCTTCGTTTCCGAGATATTTGCAGATATATCTCAAGGGAAGGGGCCTGACGGACATATTTCGAGATATTTCTTCTTCTTGTTGTTCTTCTTCTGCACAGCTAAGCTGGAAGTGGCATTTACAGCTCGCAATAGTGCAGAGTTATCTCAAAGAAAGGGGCCACGGTGTTTCTGTATCTCTATTATGTTGGTGCGGCTTCGGAACTTTTAAATATCTTGATATATCTCGAGAACTACGCATCTGATCCAAAAATATCATAGAACATAAAAAGTAGGAAACTTAATTCTCTACAAAAAAGGTCTCTTAACATTTTGCCATAGCTCGCTTCGTTTCCGAGATATTTGCAGATTTATCTCAAGGGAAGGGGCCTGACGGACATATTTCGAGATATTTCTTCTTCTTGTTGTTCTTCTTCTGCACAGCTAAGCTGGAAGTGGCATTTGCGGCTCGCACTAGTGCAGAGTTATCTCAAAGAAAGGGGCCACGGTGTTTCTGTATCCCTATTATGTTGGTGCGGCTTCGGAACTTTTAAATATCTCGATATATCTCGAAAACTACGCTTCTGATCAAAAAATATCATAGAACATAAATTGTAGGAAACATAATTCTCTACAAAAAAGGTCTCTTAACATTTTGCCATAGCTCGCTTCGTTTCCCAGATATTTGCAGATATATCTCAAGCGTAGGGGCCTGACGGACATATTTCGAGATATTTCTTCTTCTTGTTGTTCTTCTTCTGCACAGCTAAGCTGGAAGTGGCATTTGCAGCTCGCAATAGTGCAGAGTTATCTCAAAGAAAGGGGCCACGGTGTTTCTGTATCTCTATTATGTTGGTGCGGCTTGGGAACTTTTAAATATCTTGATATATCTCGAGAACTTCGCATCTGATCAAAAAATATCATAGAACATAAAAAGTAGGAAACTTAATTCTCTACAAAAAAGGTCTCTCAACATTTTGCCATAGCTCGCTTCGTTTCCGAGATATGTGCAGATTTATCTCAAGGGAAGGGGCCTGACGGACATGTTTCGAGATATTTCTGCTTCTTGTTGTTCTTCTTCTGCACAGCTAAGCTGGAAGTGGCATTTGCGGCTCGCACTACTGCAGAGTTATCTCAACGAAAGGGGCCACGGTGTTTCTGTATCTCTATTATGTTGGTGCGGCTTCGGAACTTTTAAATATCTCGATATATCTCGAAAACTACGCTTCTGATCAAAAAATATCATAGAACATAAATTGTAGGAAACATAATTCTCTACAAAAAAGGTCTCTTAACATTTTGCCATAGCTCGCTTCGTTTCCGAGATATTTGCAGATATATCTCAAGGGAAGGGGCCTGACGGACATATTTCGAGATATTTCTTCTTCTTGTTGTTCTTCTTCTGCACAGCTAAGCTGGAAGTGGCATTTACAGCTCGCAATAGTGCAGAGTTATCTCAAAGAAAGGGGCCACGGTGTTTCTGTATCTCTATTATGTTGGTGCGGCTTCGGAACTTTTAAATATCTTGATATATCTCGAGAACTACGCATCTGATCAAAAAATATCAGAGAACATAAAAAGTAGGAAACTTAATTCTCTACAAAAAAGGTCTCTTAACATTTTGCCATAGCTCGCTTCGTTTCCGAGATATTTGCAGATTTATCTCAAGGTAAGGGGCCTGACTGACATATTTCGAGATATTTCTTCTTGTTGTTGTTCTTCTTCTGCACAGCTAAGCTGGAAGTGGTATTTGCGGCTCGCACTAGTGCAGAGTTATCTCAACGAAAGGGGCCACGGTGTTTCTGTATCTCTATTATGTTGGTGCGGCTTCGGAACTTTTAAATATCTTGATATATCTCGAAAACTACGCTTCTGATCAAAAAATATCATAGAACATAAATTGTAGGAAACATAATTATCTACAAAAAACGTCTCTTAACATTTTCCCATAGCTCGCTTCGTTTCCGAGATATTTGCAGATTCAGCTCAAAGGAACTGGCCTGACGGACATATTTCGAGATATTTCTTCTTCTTGTTGTTCTTCCTCTGCACAGCTAAGCTGGAAGTGGCATTTGCAGCTCGCAATAGTGCAGAGTTATCTCAAAGAAAGGGGCCACGGTGTTTCTGTATCTCTATTATGTTGGTGCGGCTTCGGAACTTTTAAATATCTTGATATATCTCTAGAACCACGCATCTGATCAAAAAATATCATAGAACATAAAAAGTAGGAAACTTAATTCTCTACAAAAAAGGTCTCTTAACATTTTGCCATAGCTCGCTTCGTTTCCAAGATATTTGCAGATATATCTCAAGGGAAGGGGCCTGACGGACATATTTCGAGATATTTCTTCTTCTTGTTGTTCTTCTTCTGCACAGCTAAGCTGGAAGTGGCATTTGCGGCTCGCACTAGTGCAGAGTTATCTCAAAGAAAGGGGCCACGGTGTTTCTGTATCTCTATTATGTTGGTGCGGCTTCGGAACTTTTAAATATCTCTATATATCTCGAAAACTACGCTTCTGATCAAAAAATATCATAGAACATAAATTGTAGGAAACATAATTCTCTACAAAAAAGGTCTCTTAACATTTTGCCATAGCTCGCTTCGTTTCCGAGATATTTGCAGATATATCTCAAGGGAAGGGGCCTGACGGACATATTTCGAGATATTTCTTCTTCTTGTTGTTCTTCTTCTGCACAGCTAAGCTGGAAGTGGCATTTGCGGCTCGCACTAGTGCAGAGTTATCTCAAAGAAAGGGGCCACGGTGTTTCTGTATCTCTATTATGTTGGTGCGGCTTCGGAACTTTTAAATATCTCGATATATCTCGAAAACTACGCTTCTGATCAAAAAATATCATAGAACATAAATTGTAGGAAACATAATTCTCTACAAAAAAGGTCTCTTAACATTTTGCCATAGCTCGCTTCGTTTCCGAGATATTTGCAGATGTATCTCAAGGGAAGGGGCCTGACGGACATATTTCGAGATATTTCTTCTTCTTGTTGTTCTTCTTCTGCACAGCTAAGCTGGAAGTGGCATTTACAGCTCGCAATAGTGCGGAGTTATCTCAAAGAAAGGGGCCACGGTGTTTCTGTATCTCTATTATGTTGGTGCGGCTTCGGAACTTTTAAATATCTTGATATATCTCGAGAACTACGCATCTGATCAAAAAATATCATAGAACATAAAAAGTAGGAAACTTAATTCTCTACACAATAGGTCTCTTAACATTTTGCCATAGCTCGCTTCGTTTCCGAGATATTTGCAGATTTATCTCAAGGGAAGGGGCCTGACGGACATATTTCGAGATATTTCTTCTTCTTGTTGTTCTTCTTCTGCACAGCTAAGCTGGAAGTGGCATTTGCAGCTCGCAATAGTGCAGAGTTATCTCAAAGAAAGGGGCCACGGTGTTTCTGTATCTCTATTATGTTGGTGCGGCTTCGGAACTTTTAAATATCTTGATATATCTCGAAAACTACGCTTCTGATCAAAAAATATCATAGAACATAAATTGTAGGAAACATAATTATCTACAAAAAACGTCTCTTAACATTTTGCCATAGCTCGCTTCGTTTCCGAGATATTTGCAGATTCAGCTCAAAGGAACTGGCCTGACGGACATATTTCGAGATATTTCTTCTTCTTGTTGTTCTTCCTCTGCACAGCTAAGCTGGAAGTGGCATTTGCAGCTCGCAATAGTGCAGAGTTATCTCAAAGAAAGGGGCCACGGTGTTTCTGTATCTCTATTATGTTGGTGCGGCTTCGGAACTTTTAAATATCTTGATATATCTCGAGAACTACGGATCTGATCAAAAAATATCATAGAACATAAAAAGTAGGAAACTTAATTCTCTACAAAAAAGGTCTCTTAACATTTTGCCATAGCTCGCTTCGTTTCCGAGATATTTGCAGATTTATCTCAAGGGAAGGGGCCTGACGGACATATTTCGAGATATTTCTTCTTCTTGTTGTTCTTCTTCTGCACAGCTAAGCTGGAAGTGGCATTTGCGGCTCGCACTAGTGCAGAGTTATCTCAAAGAAAGGGGCCACGGTGTTTCTGTATCCCTATTATGTTGGTGCGGCTTCGGAACTTTTAAATATCTCGATATATCTCGAAAACTACGCTTCTGATCAAAAAATATCATAGAACATAAATTGTAGGAAACATAATTCTCTACAAAAAAGGTCTCTTAACATTTTGCCATAGCTCGCTTCGTTTCCCAGATATTTGCAGATATATCTCAAGCGTAGGGGCCTGACGGACATATTTCGAGATATTTCTTCTTCTTGTTGTTCTTCTTCTGCACAGCTAAGCTGGAAGTGGCATTTGCAGCTCGCAATAGTGCAGAGTTATCTCAAAGAAAGGGGCCACGGTGTTTCTGTATCTCTATTATGTTGGTGCGGCTTGGGAACTTTTAAATATCTTGATATATCTCGAGAACTTCGCATCTGATCAAAAAATATCATAGAACATAAAAAGTAGGAAACTTAATTCTCTACAAAAAAGGTCTCTCAACATTTTGCCATAGCTCGCTTCGTTTCCGAGATATGTGCAGATTTATCTCAAGGGAAGGGGCCTGACGGACATGTTTCGAGATATTTCTGCTTCTTGTTGTTCTTCTTCTGCACAGCTAAGCTGGAAGTCGCATTTGCGGCTCGCACTACTGCAGAGTTATCTCAACGAAAGGGGCCACGGTGTTTCTGTATCTCTATTATGTTGGTGCGGCTTCGGAACTTTTAAATATCTCGATATATCTCGAAAACTACGCTTCTGATCAAAAAATATCATAGAACATAAATTGTAGGAAACATAATTCTCTACAAAAAAGGTCTCTTAACATTTTGCCATAGCTCGCTTCGTTTCCGAGATATTTGCAGATATATCTCAAGGGAAGGGGCCTGACGGACATATTTCGAGATATTTCTTCTTCTTGTTGTTCTTCTTCTGCACAGCTAAGCTGGAAGTGGCATTTACAGCTCGCAATAGTGCAGAGTTATCTCAAAGAAAGGGGCCACGGTGTTTCTGTATCTCTATTATGTTGGTGCGGCTTCGGAACTTTTAAATATCTTGATATATCTCGAGAACTACGCATCTGATCAAAAAATATCATAGAACATAAAAAGTCGGAAACTTAATTCTCTACAAAAAAGGTCTCTTAACATTTTGCCATAGCTCGCTTCGTTTCCGAGATATTTGCAGATTTATCTCAAGGGAAGGGGCCTGACGGACATATTTCGAGATATTTCTTCTTCTTGTTGTTCTTCTTCTGCACAGCTAAGCTGGAAGTGGCATTTGCGGCTCGCACTAGTGCAGAGTTATCTCAACGAAAGGGGCCACGGTGTTTCTGTATCTCTATTATGTTGGTGCGGCTTCGGAACTTTTAAATATCTCGATATATCTCGAAAACTACGCTTCTGATCAAAAAATATCATAGAACATAAATTGTAGGAAACATAATTCTCTACAAAAAAGGTCTCTTAACATTTTGCCATAGCTCGCTTCGTTTCCGAGATATTTGCAGATATATCTCAAGGGAAGGGGCCTGACGGACATATTTCGAGATATTTCTTCTTCTTGTTGTTCTTTTTCTGCACAGCTAAGCTGGAAGTGGCATTTGCAGCTCGCAATAGTGCAGAGTTATCTCAAAGAAAGGGGCCACGGTGTTTCTGTATCTCTATTATGTTGGTGCGGCTTCGGAACTTTTAAATATCTCGATATATCTCGAAAACTACGCTTCTGATCAAAAAATATCATAGAACATAAATTGTAGGAAACATAATTCTCTACAAAAAACGTCTCTTAACATTTTGCCGTAGCTCGCTTCGTTTCCGAGATATTTGCAGATTCAGCTCAAAGGAACTGGCCTGACGGACATATTTCGAGATATTTCTTCTTCTTGTTGTTCTTCTTCTGCGCAGCTAAGCTGGAAGTGGCATTTGCAGCTCGCAATAGTGCAGAGTTATCTCAAAGAAAGGGGCCACGGTGTTTCTGTATCTCTATTATGTTGGTGCGGCTTCGGAACTTTTAAATATCTCGATATATCTCGAAAACTACGCTTCTGATCAAAAAATATCATAGAACATAAATTGTAGGAAACATAATTCTCTACAAAAAACGTCTCTTAACATTTTGCCATAGCTCGCTTCGTTTCCGAGATATTTGCAGATTCAGCTCAAAGGAACTGGCCTGACGGACATATTTCGAGATATTTCTTCTTCTTGTTGTTCTTCCTCTGCACAGCTAAGCTGGAAGTGGCATTTGCAGCTCGCAATAGTGCAGAGTTATCTCAAAGAAAGGGGCCACGGTGTTTCTGTATCTCTATTATGTTGGTGCGGCTTCGGAACTTTTAAATATCCCGATATATCTCGAAAACTACGCTTCTGATCAAAAAATATCATAGAACATAAATTGTAGGAAACATAATTCTCTACAAAAAACGTCTCTTAACATTTTGCCGTAGCTCGCTTCGTTTCCGAGATATTTGCAGATTCAGCTCAAAGGAACTGGCCTGACGGACATATTTCGAGATATTTCTTCTTCTTGTTGTTCTTCTTCTGCGCAGCTAAGCTGGAAGTGGCATTTGCAGCTCGCAATAGTGCAGAGTTATCTCAAAGAAAGGGGCCACGGTGTTTCTGTATCTCTATTATGTTGGTGCGGCTTCGGAACTTTTAAATATCTTGATATATCTCGAGAACTACGCATCTGATCAAAAAATATCATAGAGCATAAAAAGTAGCAAACTTAATTCTCTACAAAAAAGGTCTCTTAACATTTTGCCATAGCTCGCTTCGTTTCCGAGATATTTGCAGATTTATCTCAAGGGAAGGGGCCTGACGGACATATTTCGAGATATTTCTTCTTCTTGTTGTTCTTCTTCTGCACAGCTAAGCTGGAAGTGGCATTTGCGGCTCGCACTAGTGCAGAGTTATCTCAAAGAAAGGGGCCACGGTGTTTCTGTATCCCTATTATGTTGGTGCGGCTTCGGAACTTTTAAATATCTCGATATATCTCGAAAACTACGCTTCTGATCAAAAAATATCATAGAACATAAATTGTAGGAAACATAATTCTCTACAAAAAACGTCTCTTAACATTTTGCCATAGCTCGCTTCGTTTCCGAGATATTTGCAGATTCAGCTCAAAGGAACTGGCCTGACGGACATATTTCGAGATATTTCTTCTTCTTGTTGTTCTTCTTCTGCACAGCTAAGCTGGAAGTGGCATTTGCAGCTCGCAATAGTGCAGAGTTATCTCAAAGAAAGAGGCCACGGTATTTCTGTACCTCTATTATGTTGGTGCAGCTTCGGAACTTTTAAATATCTTGATCTATCTCGAGAACTACGCATCTGATCGAAAAATATCATAGAACATAAAAAGAAGGAAACTTAATTCTCTACAAAAAAGGTCTCTTAACATTTTGCCATAGCTCGCTTCGTTTCCGAGATATTTGCAGATTTATCTCAAGGGAAGGGGCCTGACGGACATATTTCGAGATATTTCTTCTTCTTGTTGTTCTTCTTCTGCACAGCTAAGCTGGAAGTGGCATTTGCAGCTCGCAATAGTGCAGAGTTACCTGAAAGAAAGGGGCCACGGTGTTTCTGTATCTCTATTATGTTGGTGCCGCTTCGGAACTTTTAAATATCTGGATATATCTCGAGAACTACGCATCTGATCAAAAAATATCATAGAACATAAAAAGTAGGAAACTTAATTCTCTACAAAAAAGGTCTCTTAACATTTTGCTATAGCTCGCTTCGTTTCCGAGATATTTGCAGATTTATCTCAAGGGAAGGGGCCTGGCGGACATATTTCGAGATATTTCTTCTTCTTGTCGTTCTTCTTCTGCACAGCTAAACTGGAAGTGGCATTTCCAGCTCGCAATAGTGCAGAGTTATCTCAAAGAAAGGGGCCACGGTGTTTCTGTATCTCTATTATGTTGGTGCGGCTTCGGAACTTTTAAATATCTTGATATATCTCGAGAACTACGCATCTGATCAAAAAATATCATAGAACATAAAAAGTAGGAAACTTAATTCTCTACAAAAAAGGTCTCTTAACATTTTGCCATAGCTCGCTTCGTTTCCGAGATATTTGCAGATTTATCTCAAGGGAAGAGGACTGACGGACATATTTCGAGATATTTCTTCTTCTTGTTGTTCTTCTTCTGCACAGCTAAGCTGGAAGTGGCATTTGCAGCTCGCAATAGTGCAGAGTTATCTCAAAGAAAGAGGCCACGGTGTTTCTGTACCTCTATTATGTTGGTGCAGCTTCGGAACTTTTAAATATCTCGATATATCTCGAGAACTACGCTTCTGATCAAAAAATATCATAGAACATAAAAAGTAGGAAACTTAATTCTCTACAAAAAAGGTCTCTTAACGTTTTGCCATAGCTTGCTTCGTTTTCGAGATATTTGCAGATTTATCTCAAGGGAAGGGTCCTGACGGACATATTTCGAGATATTTCTTCTTCTTGTTGTTCTTCTTCTGCACAGCTAAACTGGAAGTGGCATTTCCAGCTCGCAATAGTGCAGAGTTATCTGAAAGAAAGGGGCCACGGTGTTTCTGTATCTCTATTATGTTGGTGCGGCTTGGGAACTTTTAAATATCTCGATATATCTCGAAAACTACGCTTCTGATCAAAAAATATCATAGAACATAAATTGTAGGAAACATAATTCTCTACAAAAAACGTCTCTTAACATTTTGCCATAGCTCGCTTCGTTTCCGAGATATTTGCAGATTCAGCTCAAAGGAACTGGCCTGACGGACATATTTCGAGATATTTCTTCTTCTTGTTGTTCTTCCTCTGCACAGCTAAGCTGGAAGTGGCATTTGCAGCTCGTAATACTGCAGAGTTATCTCAAAGAAAGGGGCCACGGTGTTTCTGTATCTCTATTATGTTGGTGCGGCTTCGGAACTTTTAAATATCTTGATATATCTCGAGAACTACGCATCTGATCGAATAATATCATACAACATAAATTGTAGGAAACATAATTCTCTACAAAAAAGGTCTCTTAAGATTTTGCCATAGCTCGTTTCGTTTCCGAGATATTTGCAGATATATCTCAAGGGAAGGGGCCTGACGGACATATTTCGAGATATTTCTTCTTCTTGTTGTTCTTCTTCTGCACAGCTAAGCTGGAAGTGGCATTTGCAGCTCGCAATAGTGCAGAGTTATCTCAAAGAAAGGGGCCACGGTGTTTCTGTATCTCTATTATGTTGGTGCGGCTTCGGAACTTTTAAATATCTTGATATATCTCGAGAACTACGCTTCTGATCAAAAAATATCATAGAACATAAATTGTAGGAAACATAATTCTCTACAAAAAAGGTCTCTTAAGATTTTGCCATAGCTCGTTTCGTTTCCGAGATATTTGCAGATATATCTCAAGGGAAGGGGCCTGACGGACATATTTCGAGATATTTCTTCTTCTTGTTGTTCTTCTTCTGCACAGCTAAACTGGAAGTGGCATTTCCAGCTCGCAATAGTGCAGAGTTATCTCAAAGAATGGGGCCACGGTGTTTCTGTATCTCTATTATGTTGGTGCGGCTTCGGAACTTTTAAATATCTTGATATATCTCGAGAACTACGCATCTGATCAAAAAATATCATAGAACATAAAAAGTAGGTAACTTAATACTCTACAAAAAAGGTCTTCTAACATTTTGCCATAGCTCGCTTCGTTTCCGAGATATTTGCAGATTCAGCTCAAAGGAACTGGCCTGACGGACATATTTCGAGATATTTCTTCTTCTTGTTGTTCTTCCTCTGCACAGCTAAGCTGGAAGTGGCATTTGCAGCTCGCAATACTGCAGAGTTATCTCAAAGAAAGGGGCCACGGTGTTTCTGTATCTCTATTATGTTGGTGCGGCTTCGGAACTTTTAAATATCTTGATATATCTCGAGAACAACGCATCTGATCAAATAATATCATAGAACATAAAAAGTAGGAAACTTAATTCTCTACAAGTAAGGTCTCTTAACATTTTGCCATAGCTCGCTTCGTTTCCGAGATATTTGCAGATTTATCTCAAGAGAAGGGGCCTGACGGACATATTTCGAGATATTTCTTGTTCTTGTTGTTCTTCTTCTGCACAGCTAAGCTGGAAGTGGCATTTGCAGCTCGCAATAGTGCAGAGTTATCTCAAAGAAAGGGGCCACGGTGTTTCTGTATCTCTATTATGTTGGTGCGGCTTCGGAACTTTTAAATATCTCGATATATCTCGAAAACTACGCTTCTGATCAAAAAATATCATAGAACATAAATTGTAGGAAACATAATTCTCTACAAAAAAGGTCTCTTAACGTTTTGCCATAGCTCGCTTCGTTTCCGAGATATTTGCAGATTTATCTCAAGGGAAGGGTCCTAACGGACATATTTCGAGATATTTCTTCTTCTTGTTGTTCTTCTTCTGCACAGCTAAACTGGAAGTGGCATTTCCAGCTCGCAATAGTGCAGAGTTATCCCGAAGAAAGGGGCCACGGTGTTTCTGAATCTGTATTATGTTGGTGCGGCTTCGGAACTTTTAAATATCTCGATATATCTCGAAAACTGCGCTTCTGATCAAAAAATATCATAGAACATAAATTGTAGGAAACATAATTCTCTACAAAAAAGGTCTCTCTACATTTTGCCATAGCTCGCTTCGTTTCCGAGATATTTGCAGATTTATCTCAAGGGAAGGGTCCTGACGGACATATTTCGGGATATTTCTTCTTCTTGTTGTTCTTCTTCTGCACAGCTAAACTGGAAGTGGCATTTCCAGCTCGCAATAGTGCAGAGTTATCTCAAAGAAAGGGGCCACTGTGTTTCTGTATCTCTATTATGTTGGTGCGGCTTCGGAACTTTTAAATATCTTGATATATCTCGAGAACTACGCATCTGATCGAAAAATATCATAGAACATAAAAAGAAGGAAACTTAATTCTCTACAAAAAAGGTCTCTTAACATTTTGCCATAGCTCGCTTCGTTTCCGAGATATTTGCAGATTTATCTCAAGGGAAGGGGCCTGACGGACATATTTCGAGATATTTCTTCTTCTTGTTGTTCTTCTTCTGCACAGCTAAGCTGGAAGTGGCATTTGCAGCTCGCAATAGTGCAGAGTTACCTCAAAGAAAGGGGCCACGGTGTTTCTGTATCTCTATTATGTTGGTGCCGCTTCGGAACTTTTAAATATCTGGATATATCTCGAGAACTACGCATCTGATCAAAAAATATCATAGAACATAAATTGTAGGAAACATAATTCGCTACAAAAAAGGTCTCTTACGATTTTGCCATAGCTCGTTTCGTTTCCGAGATATTTGCAGATATATCTCAAGGGAAGGGGCCTGACGGACATATTTCGAGATATTTCTTCTTCTTGTTGTTCTTCTTCTGCACAGCTAAGCTGGAAGTGGCATTTGCAGCTCGCAATAGTTACCTCAAAGAAAGGGGCCACGGTGTTTCTGTATCTCTATTATGTTGGTGCCGCTTCGGAACTTTTAAATATCTGGATATATCTCGAGAACTACGCATCTGATCAAAAAATATCATAGAACATAAATTGTAGGAAACATAATTCGCTACAAAAAAGGTCTCTTACGATTTTGCCATAGCTCGTTTCGTTTCCGAGATATTTGCAGATATATCTCAAGGGAAGGGGCCTGACGGACATATTTCGAGATATTTCTTCTTCTTGTTGTTCTTCTTCTGCACAGCTAAGCTGGAAGTGGCATTTGCAGCTCGCAATAGTGCAGAGTTATCTCAAAGAAAGGGGCCACGGTGTTTCTGTATCTCTATTATGTTGGTGCGGCTTCGGAACTTTTAAATATCTTGATATATGTCGAGAACTACGCATCTGATCAAAAAATATCACAGAACATAAAAAGTAGGAAACTTAATTCTCTACAAAAAAGGTCCCTTAACATTTTGCCATAGCTCGCTTCGTTTCCGAGATATTTGCAGATCTATCTCAAGGGAAGGGGCCTGGCGGACATATTTCGAGATATTTCTTCTTCTTTTCGTTCTTCTTCTGCACAGCTAAACTGGAAGTGGCATTTCCAGCTCGCAATAGTGCAGAGTTATCTCAAAGAAAGGGGCCACGGTGTTTCTGTATCTCTATTATGTTGGTGCGGCTTCGGAACTTTTAAATATCTTGATATATCTCGAGAACTACGCATCTGATCAAAAAATATCATAGAACATAAAAAGTAGGAAACTTAATTCTCTACAAAAAAGGTCTCTTAACATTTTGCCATAGCTCGCTTCGTTTCCGAGATATTTGCAGATTTATCTCAAGGGAAGAGGACTGACGGACATATTTCGAGATATTTCTTGTTCTTGTTGTTCTTCTTCTGCACAGCTAAGCTGGAAGTGGCATTTGCAGCTCGCAATAGTGCAGAGTTATCTCAAAGAAAGAGGCCACGGTGTTTCTGTACCTCTATTATGTTGATGCAGCTTCGGAACTTTTAAATATCTTGATCTATCTCGAGAACTACGCATCTGATCAAAAAATATCATAGAACATAAAAAGTAGGAAACATAATTCTCTACAAAAAAGGTCTCTTAAGATTTTGCCATAGCTCGTTTCGTTTCCGAGATATTTGCAGATATATCTCAAGGGAAGGGGCCTGACGGACATATTTCGAGATATTTCTTCTTCTTGTTGTTCTTCTTCTGCACAGCTAAACTGGAAGTGGCATTTCCAGCTCGCAATAGTGCAGAGGTATCTCAAAGAATGGGGCCACGGTGTTTCTGTATCTCTATTATGTTGGTGCGGCTTCGGAACTTTTAAATATCTTGATATATCTCGAGAACTACGCATCTGATCGAAAAATATCATAGAACATAAAAAGAAGGAAACTTAATTCTCTACAAAAAAGGTCTCTTAACATTTTGCCATAGCTCGCTTCGTTTCCGAGATATTTGCAGATTTATCTCAAGGGAAGAGGACTGACGGACATATTTCGAGATATTTCTTCTTCTTGTTGTTCTTCTTCTGCACAGCTAAGCTGGAAGTGGCATTTGCAGCTCGCAATAGTGCAGAGTTATCTCAAAGAAAGAGGCCACGGTGTTTCTGTACCTCTATTATGTTGGTGCAGCTTCGGAACTTTTAAATATTTTGATCTATCTCGAGAACTACGCATCTGATCAAAAAATATCATAGAACATAAAAAGTAGGAAACATAATTCTCTACAAAAAAGGTCTCTTAAGATTTTGCCATAGCTCGTTTCGTTTCCGAGATATTTGCAGATATATCTCAAGGGAAGGGGCCTGACGGACATATTTCGAGATATTTCTTCTTGTTGTTGTTCTTCTTCTGCACAGCTAAACTGGAAGTGGCATTTCCAGCTCGCAATAGTGCAGAGGTATCTCAAAGAATGGGGCCACGGTGTTTCTGTATCTCTATTATGTTGGTGCGGCTTCGGAACTTTTAAATATCTTGATATATCTCGAGAACTACGCATCTGATCGAAAAATATCATAGAACATAAAAAGAAGGAAACTTAATTCTCTACAAAAAAGGTCTCTTAACATTTTGCCATAGCTCGCTTCGTTTCCGAGATATTTGCAGATTTATCTCAAGGGAAGGGGCCTGACGGACATATTTCGAGATATTTCTTCTTCTTGTTGTTCTTCTTCTGCACAGCTAAGCTGGAAGTGGCATTTGCAGCTCGCAATAGTGCAGAGTTACCTCAAAGAAAGGGGCCACGGTGTTTCTGTATCTCTATTATGTTGGTGCCGCTTCGGAACTTTTAAATATCTGGATATATCTCGAGAACTACGCATCTGATCAAAAAATATCATAGAACATAAAAAGTAGGAAACTTAATTCTCTACAAAAAAGGTCTCTTCACATTTTGCCATAGCTCGCTTTGTTTCCGAGATATTTGCAGATTTATCTCAAGGGAAGGGGCCTGGCGGACATATTTCGAGATATTTCTTCTTCTTGTTGTTCTTCTTCTGCACAGCTAAACTGGAAGTGGCATTTCCAGCTCACAATAGTGCAGAGGTATCTCAAAGAATGGGGCCACGGTGTTTCTGTATCTCTATTATGTTGGTGCGGCTTCGGAACTTTTAAATATCTTGATATATCTCGAGAACTACGCATCTGATCGAAAAATATCATAGAACATAAAAAGAAGGAAACTTAATTCTCTACAAAAAAGGTCTCTTAACATTTTGCCATAGCTCGCTTCGTTTCCGAGATATTTGCAGATTTATCTCAAGGGAAGAGGACTGACGGACATATTTCGAGATATTTCTTCTTCTTGTTGTTATTCTTCTGCACAGCTAAGCTGGAAGTGGCATTTGCAGCTCGCAATAGTGCAGAGTTATCTCAAAGAAAGAGGCCACGGTGTTTCTGTACCTCTATTATGTTGGTGCAGCTTCGGAACTTTTAAATATTTTGATCTATCTCGAGAACTACGCATCTGATCAAAAAATATCATAGAACATAAAAAGTAGGAAACATAATTCTCTACAAAAAAGGTCTCTTAAGATTTTGCCATAGCTCGTTTCGTTTCCGAGATATTTGCAGATATATCTCAAGGGAAGGGGCCTGACGGACATATTTCGAGATATTTCTTCTTGTTGTTGTTCTTCTTCTGCACAGCTAAACTGGAAGTGGCATTTCCAGCTCGCAATAGTGCAGAGGTATCTCAAAGAATGGGGCCACGGTGTTTCTGTATCTCTATTATGTTGGTGCGGCTTCGGAACTTTTAAATATCTTGATATATCTCGAGAACTACGCATCTGATCGAAAAATATCATAGAACATAAAAAGAAGGAAACTTAATTCTCTACAAAAAAGGTCTCTTAACATTTTGCCATAGCTCGCTTCGTTTCCGAGATATTTGCAGATTTATCTCAAGGGAAGGGGCCTGACGGACATATTTCGAGATATTTCTTCTTCTTGTTGTTCTTCTTCTGCACAGCTAAGCTGGAAGTGGCATTTGCAGCTCGCAATAGTGCAGAGTTACCTCAAAGAAAGGGGCCACGGTGTTTCTGTATCTCTATTATGTTGGTGCCGCTTCGGAACTTTTAAATATCTGGATATATCTCGAGAACTACGCATCTGATCAAAAAATATCATAGAACATAAAAAGTAGGAAACTTAATTCTCTACAAAAAAGGTCTCTTCACATTTTGCCATAGCTCGCTTTGTTTCCGAGATATTTGCAGATTTATCTCAAGGGAAGGGGCCTGGCGGACATATTTCGAGATATTTCTTCTTCTTGTCGTTCTTCTTCTGCACAGCTAAACTGGAAGTGGCATTTCCAGCTCGCAATAGTGCAGAGTTATCTCAAAGAAAGGGGCCACGGTGTTTCTGTATCTCTATTATGTTGGTGCGGCTTCGGAACTTTTAAATATCTTGATATATCTCGAGAACTACGCATCTGATCAAAAAATATCATAGAACATAAATAGTAGGAAACTTAATTCTCTACAAAAAAGGTCTCTTAACATTTTGCCATAGCTCGCTTCGTTTCCGAGATATTTGCAGATTTATCTCAAGGGAAGAGGACTGACGGACATATTTCGAGATATTTCTTCTTCTTGTTGTTCTTCTTCTGCACAGCTAAGCTGGAAGTGGCATTTGCAGCTCGCAATAGTGCAGAGTTATCTCAAAGAAAGAGGCCACCGTGTTTCTGTACCTCTATTATGTTGGTGCAGCTTCGGAACTTTTAAATATCTCGATATATCTCGAAAACTACGCTTCTGATCAAAAAATATCATAGAACCTAAAAAGTAGGAAACTTAATTCTCTACAAAAAAGGTCTCTTAACATTTTGCCATAGCTTGCTTCGTTTTCGAGATATTTGCAGATTTATCTCAAGGGAAGGGGACTGACGGACATATTTCGAGATATTTCTTCTTCTTGTTGTTCTTCTTCTGCACAGCTAAGCTGGAAGTGGCATTTGCAGCTCGCAATAGTGCAGAGTTATCTCAAAGAAAGAGGCCACGGTGTTTCTGTACCTCTATTATGTTGGTGCAGCTTCGGAACTTTTAAATATCTTGATATATCTCGAGAACTACGCATCTGATCAAAAAATATCATAGAACATAAAAAGTAGAAAACTTAATTCTCTACAAAAAAGGTCTCTCAACATTTTGCCATAGCTCGCTTCGTTTCCGAGATATATGCAGATTTATCTCAAGGGAAGGGGCCTGACGGACATATTTCGAGATATTTCTTCTTCATGTTGTTCTTCTTCTGCACAGCTAAACTGGAAGTGGCATTTCCAGCTCGCAATAGTGCAGAGCTATCTGAAAGAAAGGGGCCACGGTGTTTCTGTATCTCTATTATGTTGGTGCGGCTTCGGAACTTTTAAATATCTTGATATATCTCGAGAACTACGCTTCTGATCAAAAAATATCATAGAACATAAATTGTAGGAAACATAATTCTCTACAAAAAAGGTCTCTTAAGATTTTGCCATAGCTCGTTTCGTTTCCGCGATATTTGCAGATATATCTCAAGGGAAGGGGCCTGACGGACATATTTCGAGATATTTCTTCTTCTTGTTGTTCTTCTTCTGCACAGCTAAACTGGAAGTGGCATTTCCAGCTCGCAATACTGCAGAGTTATCTCAAAGAAAGGGGCCACGGTGTTTCTGTATCTCTATTATGTTGGTGCGGCTTCGGAACTTTTAAATATCTTGATATATCTCGAGAACAACGCATCTGATCAAATAATATCATAGAACATAAAAAGTAGGAAACTTAATTCTCTACAAGTAAGGTCTCTTAACATTTTGCCATAGCTCGCTTCGTTTCCGAGATATTTGCAGATTTATCTCAAGGGAAGGGTCCTGACGGACATATTTCGGGATATTTCTTCTTCTTGTTGTTCTTCTTCTGCACAGCTAAACTGGAAGTGGCATTTCCAGCTGGCAATAGTGCAGAGTTATCTCAAAGAAAGAGGCCACTGTGTTTCTGTATCTCTATTATGTTGGTGCGGCTTCGGAACTTTTAAATATCTTGATATATCTCGAGAACTACGCATCTGATCGAAAAATATCATAGAACATAAAAAGAAGGAAACTTAATTCTCTACAAAAAAGGTCTCTTAACATTTTGCCATAGCTCGCTTCGTTTCCGAGATATTTGCAGATTTATCTCAAGGGAAGGGGCCTGACGGACATATTTCGAGATATTTCTTCTTCTTGTTGTTCTTCTTCTGCACAGCTAAGCTGGAAGTGGCATTTGCAGCTCGCAATAGTGCAGAGTTACCTCAAAGAAAGGGGCCACGGTGTTTCTGTATCTCTATTATGTTGGTGCCGCTTCGGAACTTTTAAATATCTGGATATATCTCGAGAACTACGCATCTGATCAAAAAATATCATAGAACATAAAAGGTAGGAAACTTAATTCTCTACAAAAAAGGTCTCTTAACATTTTGCCATAGCTCGCTTCGTTTCCGAGATATTTGCAGATTTATCTCAAGGGAAGGGGCCTGGCGGACATATTTCGAGATATTTCTTCTTCTTGTCGTTCTTCTTCTGCACAGCTAAACTGGAAGTGGCATTTCCAGCTCGCAATAGTGCAGAGTTATCTCAAAGAAAGGGGCCACGGTGTTTCTGTATCTCTATTATGTTGGTGCGGCTTCGGAACTTTTAAATATCTTGATATATCTCGAGAACTACGCATCTGATCAAAAAATATCATAGAACATAAAAAGTAGGAAACTTAATTCTCTACAAAAAAGGTCTCTTAACATTTTGCCATAGCTCGCTTCGTTTCCGAGATATTTGCAGATTTATCTCAAGGGAAGAGGACTGACGGACATATTTCGAGATATTTCTTCTTCTTGTTGTTCTTCTTCTGCACAGCTAAGCTGGAAGTGGCATTTGCAGCTCGCAATAGTGCAGAGTTATCTCAAAGAAAGAGGCCACGGTGTTTCTGTACCTCTATTATGTTGGTGCAGCTTCGGAACTTTTAAATATTTTGATCTATCTCGAGAACTACGCATCTGATCAAAAAATATCATAGAACATAAAAAGTAGGAAACATAATTCTCTACAAAAAAGGTCTCTTAAGATTTTGCCATAGCTCGTTTCGTTTCCGAGATATTTGCAGATATATCTCAAGGGAAGGGGCCTGACGGACATATTTCGAGATATTTCTTCTTCTTGTTGTTCTTCTTCTGCACAGCTAAACTGGAAGTGGCATTTCCAGCTCGCAATAGTGCAGAGGTATCTCAAAGAATGGGGCCACGGTGTTTCTGTATCTCTATTATGTTGGTGCGGCTTCGGAACTTTTAAATATCTTGATATATCTCGAGAACTACGCATCTGATCGAAAAATATCATAGAACATAAAAAGAAGGAAACTTAATTCTCTACAAAAAAGGTCTCTTAACATTTTGCCATAGCTCGCTTCGTTTCCGAGATATTTGCAGATTTATCTCAAGGGAAGGGGCCTGACGGACATATTTCGAGATATTTCTTCTTCTTGTTGTTCTTCTTCTGCACAGCTAAGCTGGAAGTGGCATTTGCAGCTCGCAATAGTGCAGAGTTACCTCAAAGAAAGGGGCCACGGTGTTTCTGTATCTCTATTATGTTGGTGCCGCTTCGGAACTTTTAAATATCTGGATATATCTCGAGAACTACGCATCTGATCAAAAAATATCATAGAACATAAAAAGTAGGAAACCTAATTCTCTACAAAAAAGGTCTCTTAACATTTTGCCATAGCTCGCTTTGTTTCCGAGATATTTGCAGATTTATCTCAAGGGAAGGGGCCTGGCGGACATATTTCGAGATATTTCTTCTTCCTGTCGTTCTTCTTCTGCACAGCTAAACTGGAAGTGGCATTTCCAGCTCGCAATAGTGCAGAGTTATCTCAAAGAAAGGGGCCACGGTGTTTCTGTATCTCTATTATGTTGGTGCGGCTTCGGAACTTTTAAATATCTTGATATATCTCGAGAACTACGCATCTGATCAAAAAATATCATAGAACATAAATAGTAGGAAACTTAATTCTCTACAAAAAAGGTCTCTTAACATTTTGCCATAGCTCGCTTCGTTTCCGAGATATTTGCAGATTTATCTCAAGGGAAGAGGACTGACGGACATATTTCGAGATATTTCTTCTTCTTGTTGTTCTTCTTCTGCACAGCTAAGCTGGAAGTGGCATTTGCAGCTCGCAATAGTGCAGAGTTATCTCAAAGAAAGAGGCCACCGTGTTTCTGTACCTCTATTATGTTGGTGCAGCTTCGGAACTTTTAAATATCTCGATATATCTCGAAAACTACGCTTCTGATCAAAAAATATCATAGAACCTAAAAAGTAGGAAACTTAATTCTCTACAAAAAAGGTCTCTTAACATTTTGCCATAGCTTGCTTCGTTTTCGAGATATTTGCAGATTTATCTCAAGGGAAGGGGACTGACGGACATATTTCGAGATATTTCTTCTTCTTGTTGTTCTTCTTCTGCACAGCTAAGCTGGAAGTGGCATTTGCAGCTCGCAATAGTGCAGAGTTATCTCAAAGAAAGAGGCCACGGTGTTTCAGTACCTCTATTATGTTGGTGCAGCTTCGGAACTTTTAAATATCTTGATATATCTCGAGAACTACGCATCTGATCAAAAAATATCATAGAACATAAAAAGTAGAAAACTTAATTCTCTACAAAAAAGGTCTCTCAACATTTTGCCATAGCTCGCTTCGTTTCCGAGATATATACAGATTTATCTCAAGGGAAGGGGCCTGACGGACATATTTCGAGATATTTCTTCTTCTTGTTGTTCTTCTTCTGCACAGCTAAACTGGAAGTGGCATTTCCAGCTCGCAATAGTGCAGAGTTATCTGAAAGAAAGGGGCCACGGTGTTTCTGTATCTCTATTATGTTGGTGCGGCTTCGGAACTTTTAAATATCTTGATATATCTCGAGAACTACGCTTCTGATCAAAAAATATCATAGAACATAAATTGTAGGAAACATAATTCTCTACAAAAAAGGTCTCTTAAGATTTTGCCATAGCTCGTTTCGTTTCCGCGATATTTGCAGATATATCACAAGGGAAGGGGCCTGACGGACATATTTCGAGATATTTCTTCTTCTTGTTGTTCTTCTTCTGCACAGCTAAACTGGAAGTGGCATTTCCAGCTCGCAATACTGCAGAGTTATCTCAAAGAAAGGGGCCACGGTGTTTCTGTATCTCTATTATGTTGGTGCGGCTTCGGAACTTTTAAATATCTTGATATATCTCGAGAACAACGCATCTGATCAAATAATATCATAGAACATAAAAAGTAGGAAACTTAATTCTCTACAAGTAAGGTCTCTTAACATTTTGCCATAGCTCGCTTCGTTTCCGAGATATTTGCAGATTTATCTCAAGGGAAGGGTCCTGACGGACATATTTCGGGATATTTCTTCTTCTTGTTGTTCTTCTTCTGCACAGCTAAACTGGAAGTGGCATTTCCAGCTGGCAATAGTGCAGAGTTATCTCAAAGAAAGAGGCCACTGTGTTTCTGTATCTCTATTATGTTGGTGCGGCTTCGGAACTTTTAAATATCTTGATATATCTCGAGAACTACGCATCTGATCGAAAAATATCATAGAACATAAAAAGAAGGAAACTTAATTCTCTACAAGTAAGGTCTCTTAACATTTTGCCATAGCTCGCTTCGTTTCCGAGATATTTGCAGATTTATCTCAAGGGAAGGGTCCTGACGGACATATTTCGGGATATTTCTTCTTCTTGTTGTTCTTCTTCTGCACAGCTAAACTGGAAGTGGCATTTCCAGCTGGCAATAGTGCAGAGTTATCTCAAAGAAAGAGGCCACTGTGTTTCTGTATCTCTATTATGTTGGTGCGGCTTCGGAACTTTTAAATATCTTGATATATCTCGAGAACTACGCATCTGATCGAAAAATATCATAGAACATAAAAAGAAGGAAACTTAATTCTCTACAAAAAAGGTCTCTTAACATTTTGCCATAGCTCGCTTCGTTTCCGAGATATTTGCAGATTTATCTCAAGGGAAGGGGCCTGACGGACATATTTCGAGATATTTCTTCTTCTTGTTGTTCTTCTTCTGCACAGCTAAGCTGGAAGTGGCATTTGCAGCTCGCAATAGTGCAGAGTTACCTCAAAGAAAGGGGCCACGGTGTTTCTGTATCTCTATTATGTTGGTGCCGCTTCGGAACTTTTAAATATCTGGATATATCTCGAGAACTACGCATCTGATCAAAAAATATCATAGAACATAAAAAGTAGGAAACTTAATTCTCTACAAAAAAGGTCTCTTAACATTTTGCCATAGCTCGCTTTGTTTCCGAGATATTTGCAGATTTATCTCAAGGGAAGGGGCCTGGCGGACATATTTCGAGATATTTCTTCTTCTTGTCGTTCTTCTTCTGCACAGCTAAACTGGAAGTGGCATTTCCAGCTCGCAATAGTGCAGAGTTATCTCAAAGAAAGGGGCCACGGTGTTTCTGTATCTCTATTATGTTGGTGCGGCTTCGGAACTTTTAAATATCTTGATATATCTCGAGAACTACGCATCTGATCAAAAAATATCATAGAACATAAATAGTAGGAAACTTAATTCTCTACAAAAAAGGTCTCTTAACATTTTGCCATAGCTCGCTTCGTTTCCGAGATATTTGCAGATTTATCTCAAGGGAAGAGGACTGACGGACATATTTCGAGATATTTCTTCTTCTTGTTGTTCTTCTTCTGCACAGCTAAGCTGGAAGTGGCATTTGCAGCTCGCAATAGTGCAGAGTTATCTCAAAGAAAGAGGCCACCGTGTTTCTGTACCTCTATTATGTTGGTGCAGCTTCGGAACTTTTAAATATCTCGACATATCTCGAAAACTACGCTTCTGATCAAAAAATATCATAGAACCTAAAAAGTAGGAAACTTAATTCTCTACAAAAAAGGTCTCTTAACATTTTGCCATAGCTTGCTTCGTTTTCGAGATATTTGCAGATTTATCTCAAGGGAAGGGGACTGACGGACATATTTCGAGATATTTCTTCTTCTTGTTGTTCTTCTTCTGCACAGCTAAGCTGGAAGTGGCATTTGCAGCTCGCAATAGTGCAGAGTTATCTCAAAGAAAGAGGCCACGGTGTTTCTGTACCTCTATTATGTTGGTGCAGCTTCGGAACTTTTAAATATCTTGATATATCTCGAGAACTACGCATCTGATCAAAAAATATCATAGAACATAAAAAGTAGAAAACTTAATTCTCTACAAAAAAGGTCTCTCAACATTTTGCCATAGCTCGCTTCGTTTCCGAGATATATGCAGATTTATCTCAAGGGAAGGGGCCTGACGGACATATTTCGAGATATTTCTTCTTCTTGTTGTTCTTCTTCTGCACAGCTAAACTGGAAGTGGCATTTCCAGCTCGCAATAGTGCAGAGTTATCTGAAAGAAAGGGGCCACGGTGTTTCTGTATCTCTATTATGTTGGTGCGGCTTCGGAACTTTTAAATATCTTGATATATCTCGAGAACTACGCTTCTGATCAAAAAATATCATAGAACATAAATTGTAGGAAACATAATTCTCTACAAAAAAGGTCTCTTAAGATTTTGCCATAGCTCGTTTCGTTTCCGCGATATTTGCAGATATATCTCAAGGGAAGGGGCCTGACGGACATATTTCGAGATATTTCTTCTTCTTGTTGTTCTTCTTCTGCACAGCTAAACTGGAAGTGGCATTTCCAGCTCGCAATACTGCAGAGTTATCTCAAAGAAAGGGGCCACGGTGTTTCTGTATCTCTATTATGTTGGTGCGGCTTCGGAACTTTTAAATATCTTGATATATCTCGAGAACAACGCATCTGATCAAATAATATCATAGAACATAAAAAGTAGGAAACTTAATTCTCTACAAGTAAGGTCTCTTAACATTTTGCCATAGCTCGCTTCGTTTCCGAGATATTTGCAGATTTATCTCAAGGGAAGGGTCCTGACGGACATATTTCGGGATATTTCTTCTTCTTGTTGTTCTTCTTCTGCACAGCTAAACTGGAAGTGGCATTTCCAGCTGGCAATAGTGCAGAGTTATCTCAAAGAAAGAGGCCACTGTGTTTCTGTATCTCTATTATGTTGGTGCGGCTTCGGAACTTTTAAATATCTTGATATATCTCGAGAACTACGCATCTGATCGAAAAATATCATAGAACATAAAAAGAAGGAAACTTAATTCTCTACAAAAAAGGTCTCTTAACATTTTGCCATAGCTCGCTTCGTTTCCGAGATATTTGCAGATTTATCTCAAGGGAAGGGGCCTGACGGACATATTTCGAGATATTTCTTCTTCTTGTTGTTCTTCTTCTGCACAGCTAAGCTGGAAGTGGCATTTGCAGCTCGCAATAGTGCAGAGTTACCTCAAAGAAAGGGGCCACGGTGTTTCTGTATCTCTATTATGTTGGTGCCGCTTCGGAACTTTTAAATATCTGGATATATCTCGAGAACTACGCATCTGATCAAAAAATATCATAGAACATAAAAGGTAGGAAACTTAATTCTCTACAAAAAAGGTCTCTTAACATTTTGCCATAGCTCGCTTCGTTTCCGAGATATTTGCAGATTTATCTCAAGGGAAGGGGCCTGGCGGACATATTTCGAGATATTTCTTCTTCTTGTCGTTCTTCTTCTGCACAGCTAAACTGGAAGTGGCATTTCCAGCTCGCAATAGTGCAGAGTTATCTCAAAGAAAGGGGCCACGGTGTTTCTGTATCTCTATTATGTTGGTGCGGCTTCGGAACTTTTAAATATCTTGATATATCTCGAGAACTACGCATCTGATCAAAAAATATCATAGAACATAAAAAGTAGGAAACTTAATTCTCTACAAAAAAGGTCTCTTAACATTTTGCCATAGCTCGCTTCGTTTCCGAGATATTTGCAGATTTATCTCAAGGGAAGAGGACTGACGGACATATTTCGAGATATTTCTTCTTCTTGTTGTTCTTCTTCTGCACAGCTAAGCTGGAAGTGGCATTTGCAGCTCGCAATAGTGCAGAGTTATCTCAAAGAAAGAGGCCACGGTGTTTCTGTACCTCTATTATGTTGGTGCAGCTTCGGAACTTTTAAATATCTCGATATATCTCGAAAACTACGCTTCTGATCAAAAAATATCATAGAACCTAAAAAGTAGGAAACTTAATTCTCTACAAAAAAGGTCTCTTAACATTTTGCCATAGCTTGCTTCGTTTTCGAGATATTTGCAGATTTATCTCAAGGGAAGGGGACTGACGGACATATTTCGAGATATTTCTTCTTCTTGTTGTTCTTCTTCTGCACAGCTAAGCTGGAAGTGGCATTTGCAGCTCGCAATAGTGCAGAGTTATCTCAAAGAAAGAGGCCACGGTGTTTCAGTACCTCTATTATGTTGGTGCAGCTTCGGAACTTTTAAATATCTTGATATATCTCGAGAACTACGCATCTGATCAAAAAATATCATAGAACATAAAAAGTAGAAAACTTAATTCTCTACAAAAAAGGTCTCTCAACATTTTGCCATAGCTCGCTTCGTTTCCGAGATATATGCAGATTTATCTCAAGGGAAGGGGCCTGACGGACATATTTCGAGATATTTCTTCTTCTTGTTGTTCTTCTTCTGCACAGCTAAACTGGAAGTGGCATTTCCAGCTCGCAATAGTGCAGAGTTATCTGAAAGAAAGGGGCCACGGTGTTTCTGTATCTCTATTATGTTGGTGCGGCTTCGGAACTTTTAAATATCTTGATATATCTCGAGAACTACGCTTCTGATCAAAAAATATCATAGAACATAAATTGTAGGAAACATAATTCTCTACAAAAAAGGTCTCTTAAGATTTTGCCATAGCTCGTTTCGTTTCCGCGATATTTGCAGATATATCTCAAGGGAAGGGGCCTGACGGACATATTTCGAGATATTTCTTCTTCTTGTTGTTCTTCTTCTGCACAGCTAAACTGGAAGTGGCATTTCCAGCTCGCAATACTGCAGAGTTATCTCAAAGAAAGGGGCCACGGTGTTTCTGTATCTCTATTATGTTGGTGCGGCTTCGGAACTTTTAAATATCTTGATATATCTCGAGAACAACGCATCTGATCAAATAATATCATAGAACATAAAAAGTAGGAAACTTAATTCTCTACAAGTAAGGTCTCTTAACATTTTGCCATAGCTCGCTTCGTTTCCGAGATATTTGCAGATTTATCTCAAGGGAAGGGTCCTGACGGACATATTTCGGGATATTTCTTCTTCTTGTTGTTCTTCTTCTGCACAGCTAAACTGGAAGTGGCATTTCCAGCTGGCAATAGTGCAGAGTTATCTCAAAGAAAGAGGCCACTGTGTTTCTGTATCTCTATTATGTTGGTGCGGCTTCGGAACTTTTAAATATCTTGATATATCTCGAGAACTACGCATCTGATCGAAAAATATCATAGAACATAAAAAGAAGGAAACTTAATTCTCTACAAGTAAGGTCTCTTAACATTTTGCCATAGCTCGCTTCGTTTCCGAGATATTTGCAGATTTATCTCAAGGGAAGGGTCCTGACGGACATATTTCGGGATATTTCTTCTTCTTGTTGTTCTTCTTCTGCACAGCTAAACTGGAAGTGGCATTTCCAGCTGGCAATAGTGCAGAGTTATCTCAAAGAAAGAGGCCACTGTGTTTCTGTATCTCTATT
Organism: Osmia lignaria lignaria; assembly: GCF_051020975.1. NCBI lineage: Eukaryota > Metazoa > Arthropoda > Insecta > Hymenoptera > Megachilidae > Osmia > Osmia lignaria. The sequence goes on from NW_027478161.1 coordinate 8,848,596, forward strand.
ATGTTGGTGCGGCTTCGGAACTTTTAAATATCTTGATATATCTCGAGAACTACGCATCTGATCGAAAAATATCATAGAACATAAAAAGAAGGAAACTTAATTCTCTACAAAAAAGGTCTCTTAACATTTTGCCATAGCTCGCTTCGTTTCCGAGATATTTGCAGATTTATCTCAAGGGAAGGGGCCTGACGGACATATTTCGAGATATTTCTTCTTCTTGTTGTTCTTCTTCTGCACAGCTAAGCTGGAAGTGGCATTTGCAGCTCGCAATAGTGCAGAGTTACCTCAAAGAAAGGGACCACGGTGTTTCTGTATCTCTATTATGTTGGTGCCGCTTCGGAACTTTTAAATATCTGGATATATCTCGAGAACTACGCATCTGATCAAAAAATATCATAGAACATAAAAAGTAGGAATCCTAATTCTCTACAAAAAAGGTCTCTTAACATTTTGCCATAGCTCGCTTTGTTTCCGAGATATTTGCAGATTTATCTCAAGGGAAGGGGCCTGGCGGACATATTTCGAGATATTTCTTCTTCTTGTCGTTCTTCTTCTGCACAGCTAAACTGGAAGTGGCATTTCCAGCTCGCAATAGTGCAGAGTTATCTCAAAGAAAGGGGCCACGGTGTTTCTGTATCTCTATTATGTTGGTGCGGCTTCGGAACTTTTAAATATCTTGATATATCTCGAGAACTACGCATCTGATCAAAAAATATCATAGAACATAAATAGTAGGAAACTTAATTCTCTACAAAAAAGGTCTCTTAACATTTTGCCATAGCTCGCTTCGTTTCCGAGATATTTGCAGATTTATCTCAAGGGAAGAGGACTGACGGACATATTTCGAGATATTTCTTCTTCTTGTTGTTCTTCTTCTGCACAGCTAAGCTGGAAGTGGCATTTGCAGCTCGCAATAGTGCAGAGTTATCTCAAAGAAAGAGGCCACCGTGTTTCTGTACCTCTATTATGTTGGTGCAGCTTCGGAACTTTTAAATATCTCGATATATCTCGAAAACTACGCTTCTGATCAAAAAATATCATAGAACCTAAAAAGTAGGAAACTTGATTCTCTACAAAAAAGGTCTCTTAACATTTTGCCATAGCTTGCTTCGTTTTCGAGATATTTGCAGATTTATCTCAAGGGAAGGGGACTGACGGACATATTTCGAGATATTTCTTCTTCTTGTTGTTCTTCTTCTGCACAGCTAAACTGGAAGTGGCATTTCCAGCTCGCAATAGTGCAGAGTTATCTGAAAGAAAGGGGCCACGGTGTTTCTGTATCTCTATTATGTTGGTGCGGCTTCGGAACTTTTAAATATCTTGATATATCTCGAGAACTACGCTTCTGATCAAAAAATATCATAGAACATAAATTGTAGGAAACATAATTCTCTACAAAAAAGGTCTCTTAAGATTTTGCCATAGCTCGTTTCGTTTCCGCGATATTTGCAGATATATCTCAAGGGAAGGGGCCTGACGGACATATTTCGAGATATTTCTTCTTCTTGTTGTTCTTCTTCTGCACAGCTAAACTGGAAGTGGCATTTCCAGCTCGCAATACTGCAGAGTTATCTCAAAGAAAGGGGCCACGGTGTTTCTGTATCTCTATTATGTTGGTGCGGCTTCGGAACTTTTAAATATCTTGATATATCTCGAGAACAACGCATCTGATCAAATAATATCATAGAACATAAAAAGTAGGAAACTTAATTCTCTACAAGTAAGGTCTCTTAACATTTTGCCATAGCTCGCTTCGTTTCCGAGATATTTGCAGATTTATCTCAAGGGAAGGGTCCTGACGGACATATTTCGGGATATTTCTTCTTCTTGTTGTTCTTCTTCTGCACAGCTAAACTGGAAGTGGCATTTCCAGCTGGCAATAGTGCAGAGTTATCTCAAAGAAAGAGGCCACTGTGTTTCTGTATCTCTATTATGTTGGTGCGGCTTCGGAACTTTTAAATATCTTGATATATCTCGAGAACTACGCATCTGATCGAAAAATATCATAGAACATAAAAAGAAGGAAACTTAATTCTCTACAAGTAAGGTCTCTTAACATTTTGCCATAGCTCGCTTCGTTTCCGAGATATTTGCAGATTTATCTCAAGGGAAGGGTCCTGACGGACATATTTCGGGATATTTCTTCTTCTTGTTGTTCTTCTTCTGCACAGCTAAACTGGAAGTGGCATTTCCAGCTGGCAATAGTGCAGAGTTATCTCAAAGAAAGAGGCCACTGTGTTTCTGTATCTCTATTATGTTGGTGCGGCTTCGGAACTTTTAAATATCTTGATATATCTCGAGAACTACGCATCTGATCGAAAAATATCATAGAACATAAAAAGAAGGAAACTTAATTCTCTACAAAAAAGGTCTCTTAACATTTTGCCATAGCTCGCTTCGTTTCCGAGATATTTGCAGATTTATCTCAAGGGAAGGGGCCTGACGGACATATTTCGAGATATTTCTTCTTCTTGTTGTTCTTCTTCTGCACAGCTAAGCTGGAAGTGGCATTTGCAGCTCGCAATAGTGCAGAGTTACCTCAAAGAAAGGGGCCACGGTGTTTCTGTATCTCTATTATGTTGGTGCCGCTTCGGAACTTTTAAATATCTGGATATATCTCGAGAACTACGCATCTGATCAAAAAATATCATAGAACATAAAAGGTAGGAAACTTAATTCTCTACAAAAAAGGTCTCTTAACATTTTGCCATAGCTCGCTTCGTTTCCGAGATATTTGCAGATTTATCTCAAGGGAAGGGGCCTGGCGGACATATTTCGAGATATTTCTTCTTCTTGTCGTTCTTCTTCTGCACAGCTAAACTGGAAGTGGCATTTCCAGCTCGCAATAGTGCAGAGTTATCTCAAAGAAAGGGGCCACGGTGTTTCTGTATCTCTATTATGTTGGTGCGGCTTCGGAACTTTTAAATATCTTGATATATCTCGAGAACTACGCATCTGATCAAAAAATATCATAGAACATAAAAAGTAGGAAACTTAATTCTCTACAAAAAAGGTCTCCTAACATTTTGCCATAGCTCGCTTCGTTTCCGAGATATTTGCAGATTTATCTCAAGGGAAGGGGCCTGACGGACATATTTCGAGATATTTCTTCTTCTTGTTGGTCTTCTTCTGCACAGCTAAGCTGGAAGTGGCATTTGCAGCTCGCAATAGTGCAGAGTTACCTCAAAGAAAGGGGCCACGGTGTTTCTGTATCTCTATTATGTTGGTGCCGCTTCGGAACTTTTAAATATCTGGATATATCTCGAGAACTACGCATCTGATCAAAAAATATCATAGAACATAAAAAGTAGGAAACTTAATTCTCTACAAAAAAGGTCTCTTAACATTTTGCCATAGCTCGCTTTGTTTCCGAGATATTTGCAGATTTATCTCAAGGGAAGGGGCCTGGCGGACATATTTCGAGATATTTCTTCTTCTTGTCGTTCTTCTTCTGCACAGCTAAACTGGAAGTGGCATTTCCAGCTCGCAATAGTGCAGAGTTATCTCAAAGAAAGGGGCCACGGTGTTTCTGTATCTCTATTATGTTGGTGCGGCTTCGGAACTTTTAAATATCTTGATATATCTCGAGAACTACGCATCTGATCAAAAAATATCATAGAACATAAATAGTAGGAAACTTAATTCTCTACAAAAAAGGTCTCTTAACATTTTGCCATAGCTCGCTTCGTTTCCGAGATATTTGCAGATTTATCTCAAGGGAAGAGGACTGACGGACATATTTCGAGATATTTCTTCTTCTTGTTGTTCTTCTTCTGCACAGCTAAGCTGGAAGTGGCATTTGCAGCTCGCAATAGTGCAGAGTTATCTCAAAGAAAGAGGCCACCGTGTTTCTGTACCTCTATTATGTTGGTGCAGCTTCGGAACTTTTAAATATCTCGATATATCTCGAAAACTACGCTTCTGATCAAAAAATATCATAGAACATAAAAAGTAGGAAACTTAATTCTCTACAAAAAAGGTCTCTTAACATTTTGCCATAGCTTGCTTCGTTTTCGAGATATTTGCAGATTTATCTCAAGGGAAGGGGACTGACGGACATATTTCGAGATATTTCTTCTTCTTGTTGTTCTTCTTCTGCACAGCTAAGCTGGAAGTGGCATTTGCAGCTCGCAATAGTGCAGAGTTATCTCAAAGAAAGAGGCCACGGTGTTTCTGTACCTCTATTATGTTGGTGCAGCTTCGGAACTTTTAAATATCTTGATATATCTCGAGAACTACGCATCTGATCAAAAAATATCATAGAACATAAAAAGTAGAAAACTTAATTCTCTACAAAAAAGGTCTCTCAACATTTTGCCATAGCTCGCTTCGTTTCCGAGATATATGCAGATTTATCTCAAGGGAAGGGGCCTGACGGACATATTTCGAGATATTTCTTCTTCTTGTTGTTCTTCTTCTGCACAGCTAAACTGGAAGTGGCATTTCCAGCTCGCAATAGTGCAGAGTTATCTGAAAGAAAGGGGCCACGGTGTTTCTGTATCTCTATTATGTTGGTGCGGCTTCGGAACTTTTAAATATCTTGATATATCTCGAGAACTACGCTTCTGATCAAAAAATATCATAGAACATAAATTGTAGGAAACATAATTCTCTACAAAAAAGGTCTCTCAAGATTTTGCCATAGCTCGTTTCGTTTCCGCGATATTTGCAGATATATCTCAAGGGAAGGGGCCTGACGGACATATTTCGAGATATTTCTTCTTCTTGTTGTTCTTCTTCTGCACAGCTAAACTGGAAGTGGCATTTCCAGCTCGCAATACTGCAGAGTTATCTCAAAGAAAGGGGCCACGGTGTTTCTGTATCTCTATTATGTTGGTGCGGCTTCGGAACTTTTAAATATCTTGATATATCTCGAGAACTACGCTTCTGATCAAAAAATATCATAGAACATAAAAAGTAGGAAACTTAATTCTCTACAAAAAAGGTCTCTTAACCTTTTGCCATAGCTCGCTTCGTTTCCGAGATATTTGCAGATTTATCTCAAGGGAAGGGTCCTGACGGACATATTTCGAGATATTTCTTCTTCTTGTTGTTCTTCTTCTGCACAGCTAAGCTGGAAGTGGCATTTGCAGCTCGCAATAGTGCAGAGTTATCTCAAAGAAAGAGGCCACCGTGTTTCTGTACCTCTATTATGTTGGTGCAGCTTCGGAACTTTTAAATATCTCGATATATCTCGAAAACTACGCTTCTGATCAAAAAATATCATAGAACATAAAAAGTAGGAAACTTAATTCTCTACAAAAAAGGTCTCTTAACATTTTGCCATAGCTTGCTTCGTTTTCGAGATATTTGCAGATTTATCTCAAGGGAAGGGGACTGACGGACATATTTCGAGATATTTCTTCTTCTTGTTGTTCTTCTTCTGCACAGCTAAGCTGGAAGTGGCATTTGCAGCTCGCAATAGTGCAGAGTTATCTCAAAGAAAGAGGCCACGGTGTTTCTGTACCTCTATTATGTTGGTGCAGCTTCGGAACTTTTAAATATCTTGATATATCTCGAGAACTACGCATCTGATCAAAAAATATCATAGAACATAAAAAGTAGAAAACTTAATTCTCTACAAAAAAGGTCTCTCAACATTTTGCCATAGCTCGCTTCGTTTCCGAGATATATGCAGATTTATCTCAAGGGAAGGGGCCTGACGGACATATTTCGAGATATTTCTTCTTCTTGTTGTTCTTCTTCTGCACAGCTAAACTGGAAGTGGCATTTCCAGCTCGCAATAGTGCAGAGTTATCTGAAAGAAAGGGGCCACGGTGTTTCTGTATCTCTATTATGTTGGTGCGGCTTCGGAACTTTTAAATATCTTGATATATCTCGAGAACTACGCTTCTGATCAAAAAATATCATAGAACATAAATTATAGGAAACATAATTCTCTACAAAAAAGGTCTCTTAAGATTTTGCCATAGCTCGTTTCGTTTCCGCGATATTTGCAGATATATCTCAAGGGAAGGGGCCTGACGGACATATTTCGAGATATTTCTTCTTCTTGTTGTTCTTCTTCTGCACAGCTAAACTGGAAGTGGCATTTCCAGCTCGCAATACTGCAGAGTTATCTCAAAGAAAGGGGCCACGGTGTTTCTGTATCTCTATTATGTTGGTGCGGCTTCGGAACTTTTAAATATCTTGATATATCTCGAGAACAACGCATCTGATCAAATAATATCATAGAACATAAAAAGTAGGAAACTTAATTCTCTACAAGTAAGGTCTCTTAACATTTTGCCATAGCTCGCTTCGTTTCCGAGATATTTGCAGATTTATCTCAAGGGAAGGGTCCTGACGGACATATTTCGGGATATTTCTTCTTCTTGTTGTTCTTCTTCTGCACAGCTAAACTGGAAGTGGCATTTCCAGCTGGCAATAGTGCAGAGTTATCTCAAAGAAAGAGGCCACTGTGTTTCTGTATCTCTATTATGTTGGTGCGGCTTCGGAACTTTTAAATATCTTGATATATCTCGAGAACTACGCTTCTGATCAAAAAATATCATAGAACATAAAAAGTATGAAACTTAATTCTCTACAAAAAAGGTCTCTTAACATTTTGCCATAGCTCGCTTCGTTTCCGAGATATTTGCAGATTTATCTCAAGGGAAGAGGACTGACGGACATATTTCGAGATATTTCTTCTTCTTGTTGTTCTTCTTCTGCACAGCTAAGCTGGAAGTGGCATTTGCAGCTCGCAATAGTGCAGAGTTATCTCAAAGAAAGAGGCCACGGTGTTTCTGTACCTCTATTATGTTGGTGCAGCTTCGGAACTTTTAAATATCTTGATCTATCTCGAGAACTACGCATCTGATCAAAAAATATCATAGAACATAAAAAGTAGGAAACATAATTCTCTACAAAAAAGGTCTCTTAAGATTTTGCCATAGCTCGTTTCGTTTCCGAGATATTTGCAGATATATCTCAAGGGAAGGGGCCTGACGGACATATTTCGAGATATTTCTTCTTCTTGTTGTTCTTCTTCTGCACAGCTAAACTGGAAGTGGCATTTCCAGCTCGCAATAGTGCAGAGTTATCTCAAAGAATGGGGCCACGGTGTTTCTGTATCTCTATTATGTTGGTGCGGCTTCGGAACTTTTAAATATCTTGATATATCTCGAGAACTACGCATCTGATCAAAAAATATCATAGAACATAAAAAGTAGGAAACATAATTCTCTACAAAAAAGGTCTCTTAAGATTTTGCCATAGCTCGTTTCGTTTCCGAGATATTTGCAGATATATCTCAAGGGAAGGGGCCTGACGGACATATTTCGAGATATTTCTTCTTCTTGTTGTTCTTTTCTGCACAGCTAAGCTGGAAGTGGCATTTGCAGGTCGCAATAGTGCAGAGTTATCTCAAAGAAAGGGCCCACGGTGTTTCTGTATCTCTATTATGTTGGTGCGGCTTCGGAACTTTTAAATATCTCGATATATCTCGAAAACTACGCTTCTAATCAAAAAATATCATAGAACATAAAAAGGAGGAAACTTAATTCTCTACAAAAAAGGTCTCTTAACATTTTGCCATAGCTTGCTTCGTTTCCGAGATATTTGCACATATATCTCAAGGGAAGGGGCCTAACGGACATATTTCGAGATATTTCTTCTTCTTGTTGTTCTTCTTCTGCACAGCTAAGCTGGAAGTGGCATTTGCGGCTCGCACTAGTGCAGAGTTATCTCAAAGAAAGGGGCCACGGTGTTTCTGTATCTCTATTATGTTGGTGCAGCTTCGCAACTTTTAAATATCTTGATATATCTCGAGAACTACGCATCTGATCAAAAAATATCATAGAACATAAAAAGTAGGAAACATAATTCTCTACAAAAAAGGTCTCTTAAGATTTTGCCATAGCTCGTTTCGTTTCCGAGATATTTGCAGATATATCTCAAGGGAAGGGGCCTGACGGACATATTTCGAGATATTTCTTCTTCTTGTTGTTCTTCTTCTGCACAGCTAAACTGGAAGTGGCATTTCCAGCTCGCAATAATGCAGAGTTATCTCAAAGAAAGGGGCCACGGTGTTTCTGTATCTCTATTATGTTGGTGCGGCTTCGGAACTTTTAAATATCTTGATATATCTCGAGAACTACGCATCTGATCAAAAAATATCATAGAACATAAAAAGTAGGAAACATAATTCTCTACAAAAAAGGTCTCTTAAGATTTTGCCATAGCTCGTTTCGTTTCCGAGATATTTGCAGATATATCTCAAGGGAAGGGGCCTGACGGACATATTTCGAGATATTTCTTCTTCTTGTTGTTCTTCTTCTGCACAGCTAAACTGGAAGTGGCATTTCCAGCTCGCAATAGTGCAGAGGTATCTCAAAGAATGGGGCCACGGTGTTTCTGTATCTCTATTATGTTGGTGCGGCTTCGGAACTTTTAAATATCTTGATATATCTCGAGAACTACGCATCTGATCGAAAAATATCATAGAACATAAAAAGAAGGAACCTTAATTCTCTACAAAAAAGGTCTCTTAAGATTTTGCCATAGCTCGTTTCGTTTCCGAGATATTTGCAGATATATCTCAAGGGAAGGGGCCTGACGGACATATTTCGAGATATTTCTTCTTCTTGCTGTTCTTCTTCTGCACAGCTAAACTGGAAGTGGCATTTCCAGCTCGCAATAGTGCAGAGGTATCTCAAAGAATGGGGCCACGGTGTTTCTGTATCTCTATTATGTTGGTGCGGCTTCGGAACTTTTAAATATCTTGATATATCTCGAGAACTACGCATCTGATCAAAAAATATCATAGAACATAAAAAGTAGGAAACTTAATTCTCTACAAAAAAGGTCTCTTAACATTTTGCCATAGCTCGCTTCGTTTCCGAGATATTTGCAGATTTATCTCAAGGGAAGAGGACTGACGGACATATTTCGAGATATTTCTTCTTCTTGTTGTTCTTCTTCTGCACAGCTAAGCTGGAAGTGGCATTTGCAGCTCGCAATAGTGCAGAGTTATCTCAAAGAAAGAGGCCACGGTGTTTCTGTACCTCTATTATGTTGGTGCAGCTTCGGAACTTTTAAATATCTTGATCTATCTCGAGAACTACGCATCTGATCAAAAAATATCATAGAACATAAAAAGTAGGAAACATAATTCTCTACAAAAAAGGTCTCTTAAGATTTTGCCATAGCTCGTTTCGTTTCCGAGATATTTGCAGATATATCTCAAGGGAAGGGGCCTGACGGACATATTTCGAGATATTTCTTCTTCTTGTTGTTCTTTTCTGCACAGCTAAGCTGGAAGTGGCATTTGCAGGTCGCAATAGTGCAGAGTTATCTCAAAGATTGGGGCCACGGTGTTTCTGTATCTCTATTATGTTGGTGCGGCTTCGGAACTTTTAAATATCTCGATATATCTCGAAAACTACGCTTCTGATCAAAAAATATCATAGAACATAAAAAGGAGGAAACTTAATTCCCTACAAAAAAGGTCTCTTAACATTTTGCCATAGCTTGCTTCGTTTCCGAGATATTTGCACATATATCTCAAGGGAAGGGGCCTAACGGACATATTTCGAGATATTTCTTCTTCTTGTTGTTCTTCTTCTGCACAGCTAAGCTGGAAGTGGCATTTGCGGCTCGCACTAGTGCAGAGTTATCTCAAAGAAAGGGGCCACGGTGTTTCTGTATCTCTATTATGTTGGTGCAGCTTCGCAACTTTTAAATATCTTGATATATCTCGAGAACTACGCATCTGATCAAAAAATATCATAGAACATAAAAAGTAGGAAACATAATTCTCTACAAAAAAGGTCTCTTAAGATTTTGCCATAGCTCGTTTCGTTTCCGAGATATTTGCAGATATATCTCAAGGGAAGGGGCCTGACGGACATATTTCGAGATATTTCTTCTTCTTGTTGTTCTTCTTCTGCACAGCTAAACTGGAAGTGGCATTTCCAGCTCGCAATAGTGCAGAGTTATCTCAAAGAAAGGGGCCACGGTGTTTCTGTATCTCTATTATGTTGGTGCGGCTTCGGAACTTTTAAATATCTTGATATATCTCGAGAACTACGCATCTGATCAAAAAATATCATAGAGCGTAAAAAGTAGGAAACATAATTCTCTACAAAAAAGGTCTCTTAAGATTTTGCCATAGCTCGTTTCGTTTCCGAGATATTTGCAGATATATCTCAAGGGAAGGGGCCTGACGGACATATTTCGAGATATTTCTTCTTCTTGTTGTTCTTCTTCTGCACAGCTAAACTGGAAGTGGCATTTCCAGCTCGCAATAGTGCAGAGGTATCTCAAAGAATGGGGCCACGGTGTTTCTGTATCTCTATTATGTTGGTGCGGCTTCGGAACTTTTAAATATCTTGATATATCTCGAGAACTACGCATCTGATCGAAAAATATCATAGAACATAAAAAGAAGGAACCTTAATTCTCTACAAAAAAGGTCTCTTAAGATTTTGCCATAGCTCGTTTCGTTTCCGAGATATTTGCAGATATATCTCAAGGGAAGGGGCCTGACGGACATATTTCGAGATATTTCTTCTTCTTGCTGTTCTTCTTCTGCACAGCTAAACTGGAAGTGGCATTTCCAGCTCGCAATAGTGCAGAGGTATCTCAAAGAATGGGGCCACGGTGTTTCTGTATCTCTATTATGTTGGTGCGGCTTCGGAACTTTTAAATATCTTGATATATCTCGAGAACTACGCATCTGATCAAAAAATATCATAGAACATAAAAAGTAGGAAACTTAATTCTCTACAAAAAAGGTCTCTTAACATTTTGCCATAGCTCGCTTCGTTTCCGAGATATTTGCAGATTTATCTCAAGGGAAGAGGACTGACGGACATATTTCGAGATATTTCTTCTTCTTGTTGTTCTTCTTCTGCACAGCTAAGCTGGAAGTGGCATTTGCAGCTCGCAATAGTGCAGAGTTATCTCAAAGAAAGAGGCCACGGTGTTTCTGTACCTCTATTATGTTGGTGCAGCTTCGGAACTTTTAAATATCTTGATCTATCTCGAGAACTACGCATCTGATCAAAAAATATCATAGAACATAAAAAGTAGGAAACATAATTCTCTACAAAAAAGGTCTCTTAAGATTTTGCCATAGCTCGTTTCGTTTCCGAGATATTTGCAGATATATCTCAAGGGAAGGGGCCTGACGGACATATTTCGAGATATTTCTTCTTCTTGTTGTTCTTTTCTGCACAGCTAAGCTGGAAGTGGCATTTGCAGGTCGCAATAGTGCAGAGTTATCTCAAAGAATGGGGCCACGGTGTTTCTGTATCTCTATTATGTTGGTGCGGCTTCGGAACTTTTAAATATCTCGATATATCTCGAAAACTACGCTTCTGATCAAAAAATATCATAGAACATAAAAAGGAGGAAACTTAATTCCCTACAAAAAAGGTCTCTTAACATTTTGCCATAGCTTGCTTCGTTTCCGAGATATTTGCACATATATCTCAAGGGAAGGGGCCTAACGGACATATTTCGAGATATTTCTTCTTCTTGTTGTTCTTCTTCTGCACAGCTAAGCTGGAAGTGGCATTTGCGGCTCGCACTAGTGCAGAGTTATCTCAAAGAAAGGGGCCACGGTGTTTCTGTATCTCTATTATGTTGGTGCAGCTTCGCAACTTTTAAATATCTTGATATATCTCGAGAACTACGCATCTGATCAAAAAATATCATAGAACATAAAAAGTAGGAAACATAATTCTCTACAAAAAAGGTCTCTTAAGATTTTGCCATAGCTCGTTTCGTTTCCGAGATATTTGCAGATATATCTCAAGGGAAGGGGCCTGACGGACATATTTCGAGATATTTCTTCTTCTTGTTGTTCTTCTTCTGCACAGCTAAACTGGAAGTGGCATTTCCAGCTCGCAATAGTGCAGAGTTATCTCAAAGAAAGGGGCCACGGTGTTTCTGTATCTCTATTATGTTGGTGCGGCTTCGGAACTTTTAAATATCTTGATATATCTCGAGAACTACGCATCTGATCAAAAAATATCATAGAGCATAAAAAGTAGGAAACATAATTCTCTACAAAAAAGGTCTCTTAAGATTTTGCCATAGCTCGTTTCGTTTCCGAGATATTTGCAGATATATCTCAAGGGAAGGGGCCTGACGGACATATTTCGAGATATTTCTTCTTCTTGTTGTTCTTCTTCTGCACAGCTAAACTGGAAGTGGCATTTCCAGCTCGCAATAGTGCAGAGGTATCTCAAAGAATGGGGCCACGGTGTTTCTGTATCTCTATTATGTTGGTGCGGCTTCGGAACTTTTAAATATCTTGATATATCTCGAAAACTACGCTTCTGATCAAAAAATATCATAGAACATAAAAAGGAGGAAACTTAATTCTCTACAAAAAAGGTCTCTTAACATTTTGCCATAGCTTGCTTCGTTTCCGAGATATTTGCACATATATCTCAAGGGAAGGGGCCTAACGGACATATTTCGAGATATTTCTTCTTCTTGTTGTTCTTCTTCTGCACAGCTAAGCTGGAAGTGGCATTTGCGGCTCGCACTAGTGCAGAGTTATCTCAAAGAAAGGGGCCACGGTGTTTCTGTATCTCTATTATGTTGGTGCAGCTTCGCAACTTTTAAATATCTTGATATATCTCGAGAACTACGCATCTGATCAAAAAATATCATAGAACATAAAAAGTAGGAAACATAATTCTCTACAAAAAAGGTCTCTTAAGATTTTGCCATAGCTCGTTTCGTTTCCGAGATATTTGCAGATATATCTCAAGGGAAGGGGCCTGACGGACATATTTCGAGATATTTCTTCTTCTTGTTGTTCTTCTTCTGCACAGCTAAACTGGAAGTGGCATTTCCAGCTCGCAATAGTGCAGAGTTATCTCAAAGAAAGGGGCCACGGTGTTTCTGTATCTCTATTATGTTGGTGCGGCTTCGGAACTTTTAAATATCTTGATATATCTCGAGAACTACGCATCTGATCAAAAAATATCATAGAACATAAAAAGTAGGAAACATAATTCTCTACAAAAAAGGTCTCTTAAGATTTTGCCATAGCTCGTTTCGTTTCCGAGATATTTGCAGATATATCTCAAGGGAAGGGGCCTGACGGACATATTTCGAGATATTTCTTCTTCTTGTTGTTCTTTTCTGCACAGCTAAGCTGGAAGTGGCATTTGCAGGTCGCAATAGTGCAGAGTTATCTCAAAGAATGGGGCCACGGTGTTTCTGTATCTCTATTATGTTGGTGCGGCTTCGGAACTTTTAAATATCACGATATATCTCGAAAACTACGCTTCTGATCAAAAAATATCATAGAACATAAAAAGGAGGAAACTTAATTCCCTACAAAAAAGGTCTTTTAACATTTTGCCATAGCTTGCTTCGTTTCCGAGATATTTGCACATATATCTCAAGGGAAGGGGCCTAACGGACATATTTCGAGATATTTCTTCTTCTTGTTGTTCTTCTTCTGCACAGCTAAGCTGGAAGTGGCATTTGCGGCTCGCACTAGTGCAGAGTTATCTCAAAGAAAGGGGCCACGGTGTTTCTGTATCTCTATTATGTTGGTGCAGCTTCGCAACTTTTAAATATCTTGATATATCTCGAGAACTACGCATCTGATCAAAAAATATCATAGAACATAAAAAGTAGGAAACATAATTCTCTACAAAAAAGGTCTCTTAAGATTTTGCCATAGCTCGTTTCGTTTCCGAGATATTTGCAGATATATCTCAAGGGAAGGGGCCTGACGGACATATTTCGAGATATTTCTTCTTCTTGTTGTTCTTCTTCTGCACAGCTAAACTGGAAGTGGCATTTCCAGCTCGCAATAGTGCAGAGTTATCTCAAAGAAAGGGGCCACGGTGTTTCTGTATCTCTATTATGTTGGTGCGGCTTCGGAACTTTTAAATATCTTGATATATCTCGAGAACTACGCATCTGATCAAAAAATATCATAGAACATAAAAAGTAGGAAACTTAATTCTCTACAAAAAAGGTCTCTTAACATTTTGCCATAGCTCGCTTCGTTTCCGAGATATTTGCAGATTTATCTCAAGGGAAGAGGACTGACGGACATATTTCGAGATATCTCTTCTTCTTGTTGTTCTTCTTCTGCACAGCTAAGCTGGAAGTGGCATTTGCAGCTCGCAATAGTGCAGAGTTACCTCAAAGAAAGAGGCCACGGTGTTTCTGTACCTCTATTATGTTGGTGCAGCTTCGGAACTTTTAAATATCTTGATCTATCTCGAGAACTACGCATCTGATCAAAAAATATCATAGAACATAAAAAGTAGGAAACATAATTCTCTACAAAAAAGGTCTCTTAAGATTTTGCCATAGCTCGTTTCGTTTCCGAGATATTTGCAGATATATCTCAAGGGAAGGGGCCTGACGGACATATTTCGAGATATTTCTTCTTCTTGCTGTTCTTCTTCTGCACAGCTAAACTGGAAGTGGCATTTCCAGCTCGCAATAGTGCAGAGGTATCTCAAAGAATGGGGCCACGGTGTTTCTGTATCTCTATTATGTTGGTGCGGCTTCGGAACTTTTAAATATCTTGATATATCTCGAGAACTACGCATCTGATCGAAAAATATCATAGAACATAAAAAGAAGGAAACTTAATTCTCTACAAAAAAGGTCTCTTAACATTTTGCCATAGCTCGCTTCGTTTCCGAGATATTTGCAGATTTATCTCAAGGGAAGGGGCCTGACGGACATATTTCGAGATATTTCTTCTTCTTGTTGTTCTTCTTCTGCACAGCTAAGCTGGAAGTGGCATTTGCAGCTCGCAATAGTGCAGAGTTACCTCAAAGAAAGGGGCCACGGTGTTTCTGTATCTCTATTATGTTGGTGCCGCTTCGGAACTTTTAAATATCTGGATATATCTCGAGAACTACGCATCTGATCAAAAAATATCATAGAACATAAATTGTAGGAAACATAATTCTCTACAAAAAAGGTCTCTTAAGATTTTGCCATAGCTCGTTTCGTTTCCGAGATATTTGCAGATATATCTCAAGGGAAGGGGCCTGACGGACATATTTCGAGATATTTCTTCTTCTTGTTGTTCTTCTTCTGCACAGCTAAGCTGGAAGTGGCATTTGCAGCTCGCAATAGTGCAGAGTTATCTCAAAGAAAGGGGCCACGGTGTTTCTGTATCTCTATTATGTTGGTGCGGCTTCGGAACTTTTAAATATCTTGATATATGTCGAGAACTACGCATCTGATCAAAAAATATCACAGAACATAAAAAGTAGGAAACTTAATTCTCTACAAAAAAGGTCCCTTAACATTTTGCCATAGCTCGCTTCGTTTCCGAGATATTTGCAGATCTATCTCAAGGGAAGGGGCCTGGCGGACATATTTCGAGATATTTCTTCTTCTTGTCGTTCTTCTTCTGCACAGCTAAACTGGAAGTGGCATTTCCAGCTCGCAATAGTGCAGAGTTATCTCAAAGAAACGGGCCACGGTGTTTCTGTATCTCTATTATGTTGGTGCGGCTTCGGAACTTTTAAATATCTTGATATATCTCGAGAACTACGCATCTGATCAAAAAATATCATACAACATAAAAAGTAGGAAACTTAATTCTCTACAAAAAAGGTCTCTTAACATTTTGCCATAGCTCGCTTCGTTTCCGAGATATTTGCAGATTTATCTCAAGGGAAGAGGACTGACGGACATATTTCGAGATATTTCTTCTTCTTGTTGTTCTTCTTCTGCACAGCTAAGCTGGAAGTGGCATTTGCAGCTCGCAATAGTGCAGAGTTATCTCAAAGAAAGAGGCCACGGTGTTTCTGTACCTCTATTATGTTGGTGCAGCTTCGGAACTTTTAAATATCTTGATCTATCTCGAGAACTACGCATCTGATCAAAAAATATCATAGAACATAAATAGTAGGAAACATAATTCTCTACAAAAAAGGTCTCTTAAGATTTTGCCATAGCTCGTTTCGTTTCCGAGATATTTGCAGATATATCTCAAGGGAAGGGGCCTGACGGACATATTTCGAGATATTTCTTCTTCTTGTTGTTCTTCTTCTGCACAGCTAAGCTGGAAGTGGCATTTGCAGCTCGCAATAGTGCAGAGTTATCTCAAAGAAAGAGGCCACGGTGTTTCTGTACCTCTATTATGTTGGTGCAGCTTCGGAACTTTTAAATATCTTGATCTATCTCGAGAACTACGCATCTGATCAAAAAATATCGTAGAACATAAAAAGTAGGAAACATAATTCTCTACAAAAAAGGTCTGTTAAGATTTTGCCATAGCTCGCTTCGTTTCCGAGATATTTGCAGATTTATCTCAAGGGAAGGGGCCTGACGGACATATTTCGAGATATTTCTTCTTCTTGTTGTTCTTCTTCTGCACAGCTAAACTGGAAGTGGCATTTCCAGCTCGCAATAGTGCAGAGTTATCTGAAAGAAAGGGGCCACGGTGTTTCTGTATCTCTATTATGTTGGTGCGGCTTCGGAACTTTTAAATATCTTGATATATCTCGAGAACTACGCTTCTGATCAAAAAATATCATAGAACATAAATTGTAGGAAACATAGTTCTCTACAAAAAAGCTCTCTTAAGATTTTGCCATAGCTCGTTTCGTTTCCGAGATATTTGCAGATATATCTCAAGGGAAGGGGCCTGACGGACATATTTCGAGATATTTCTTCTTCTTGTTGTTCTTCTTCTGCACAGCTAAACTGGAAGTGGCATTTCCAGCTCGCAATAGTGCAGAGTTATCTCAAAGAATGGGGCCACGGTGTTTCTGTATCTCTATTATGTTGGTGCGGCTTCGGAACTTTTAAATATCTTGATATATCTCGAGAACTACGCATCTGATCAAAAAATATCATAGAACATAAAAAGTAGGTAACTTAATTCTCTACAAAAAAGGTCTCTTAACACTTTGCCATAGCTCGCTTCGTTTCCGAGATATTTGCAGATTTATCTCAAGGGAAGGGGCCTGACGGACATATTTCGAGATATTTCTTCTTCTTGTTGCTCTTCTTCTGCACAGCGAAGCTGGAAGTGGCATTTGCAGCTCGCAATAGTGCAGAGTTATCTCAAAGAAAGGGGCCACGGTGTTTCTGTATCTCTATTATGTTGGTGCGGCTTCGGAACTTTTAAATATCTTGATATATATCGAGAACTACGCATCTGATCAAAAAATATCATAGAAGATAAAAAGTAGGAAACATAATTCTCTACAAAAAAGGTCTCTTAAGATTTTGCCATAGCTCGTTTCGTTTCCGAGATATTTGCAGATATATCTCAAGGGAAGGGGCCTGACGGACATATTTCGAGATATTTCTTCTTCTTGTTGTTCTTCTTCTGCACAGCTAAACTGGAAGTGGCATTTCCAGCTCGCAATAGTGCAGAGTTATCTCAAAGAAAGGGGCCACGGTGTTTCTGTATCTCTATTATGTTGGTGCGGCTTCGGAACTTTTAAATATCTTGATATATCTCGAGAACTACGCATCTGATCAAAAAATATCATAGAACATAAAAAGTAGGAAACTTAATTCTCTACAAAAAAGGTCTCTTAACATTTTGCCATAGCTCGCTTCGTTTCCGAGATATTTGCAGATATATCTCAAGGGAAGGGGCCTGACGGACATATTTCGAGATATTTCTTCTTCTTGTTGTTCTTCTTCTGCACAGCTAAGCTGGAAGTGGCATTTGCAGCTCGCAATAGTGCAGAGTTATCTCAAAGAAAGAGGCCACGGTGTTTCTGTACCTCTATTATGTTGGTGCAGCTTCGGAACTTTTAAATATCTTGATCTATCTCGAGAACTACGCATCTGATCAAAAAATATCGTAGAACATAAAAAGTAGGAAACATAATTCTCTACAAAAAAGGTCTCTTAAGATTTTGCCATAGCTCGCTTCGTTTCCGAGATATTTGCAGATTTATCTCAAGGGAAGGGGCCTGACGGACATATTTCGAGATATTTCTTCTTCTTGTTGCTCTTCTTCTGCACAGCGAAGCTGGAAGTGGCATTTGCAGCTCGCAATAGTGCAGAGTTATCTCAAAGAAAGGGGCCACGGTGTTTCTGTATCTCTATTATGTTGGTGCAGCTTCGGAACTTTTAAATATCTTGATATATCTCGAGAACTACGCATCTGATCAAAAAATATCATAGAACATAAAAAGTAGGAAACATAATTCTCTACAAAAAAGGTCTCTTAAGATTTTGCCATAGCTCGTTTCGTTTCCGAGATATTTGCAGATATATCTCAAGGGAAGGGGCCTGACGGACATATTTCGAGATATTTCTTCTTCTTGTTGTTCTTCTTCTGCACAGCTAAACTGGAAGTGGCATTTCCAGCTCGCAATAGTGCAGAGTTATCTCAAAGAAAGGGGCCACGGTGTTTCTGTATCTCTATTATGTTGGTGCGGCTTCGGAACTTTTAAATATCTTGATATATCTCGAGAACTACGCATCTGATCAAAAAATATCATAGAACATAAAAAGTAGGAAACTTAATTCTCTACAAAAAAGGTCTCTTAACATTTTGCCATAGCTCGCTTCGTTTCCGAGATATTTGCAGATTTATCTCAAGGGAAGAGGACTGACGGACATATTTCGAGATATTTCTTCTTCTTGTTGTTCTTCTTCTGCACAGCTAAGCTGGAAGTGGCATTTGCAGCTCGCAATAGTGCAGAGTTATCTCAAAGAAAGAGGCCACGGTGTTTCTGTACCTCTATTATGTTGGTGCAGCTTCGGAACTTTTAAATATCTTGATCTATCTCGAGAACTACGCATCTGATCAAAAAATATCATAGAACATAAAAAGTAGGAAACATAATTCTCTACAAAAAAGGTCTCTTAAGATTTTGCCATAGCTCGTTTCGTTTCCGAGATATTTGCAGATATATCTCAAGGGAAGGGGCCTGACGGACATATTTCGAGATATTTCTTCTTCTTGTTGTTCTTCTTCTGCACAGCTAAACTGGAAGTGGCATTTCCAGCTCGCAATAGTGCAGAGGTATCTCAAAGAATGGGGCCACGGTGTTTCTGTATCTCTATTATGTTGGTGCGGCTTCGGAACTTTTAAATATCTTGATATATCTCGAGAACTACGCATCTGATCGAAAAATATCATAGAACATAAAAAGAAGGAAACTTAATTCTCTACAAAAAAGGTCTCTTAACATTTTGCCATAGCTCGCTTCGTTTCCGAGATATTTGCAGATTTATCTCAAGGGAAGGGGCCTGACGGACATATTTCGAGATATTTCTTCTTCTTGTTGTTCTTCTTCTGCACAGCTAAGCTGGAAGTGGCATTTGCAGCTCGCAATAGTGCAGAGTTATCTCAAAGAAAGGGGCCACGGTGTTTCTGTATCTCTATTATGTTGGTGCGGCTTCGGAACTTTTAAATATCTTGATATATGTCGAGAACTACGCATCTGATCAAAAAATATCACAGAACATAAAAAGTAGGAAACTTAATTCTCTACAAAAAAGGTCCCTTAACATTTTGCCATAGCTCGCTTCGTTTCCGAGATATTTGCAGATCTATCTCAAGGGAAGGGGCCTGGCGGACATATTTCGAGATATTTCTTCTTCTTGTCGTTCTTCTTCTGCACAGCTAAACTGGAAGTGGCATTTCCAGCTCGCAATAGTGCAGAGTTATCTCAAAGAAACGGGCCACGGTGTTTCTGTATCTCTATTATGTTGGTGCGGCTTCGGAACTTTTAAATATCTTGATATATCTCGAGAACTACGCATCTGATCAAAAAATATCATACAACATAAAAAGTAGGAAACTTAATTCTCTACAAAAAAGGTCTCTTAACATTTTGCCATAGCTCGCTTCGTTTCCGAGATATTTGCAGATTTATCTCAAGGGAAGAGGACTGACGGACATATTTCGAGATATTTCTTCTTCTTGTTGTTCTTCTTCTGCACAGCTAAGCTGGAAGTGGCATTTGCAGCTCGCAATAGTGCAGAGTTATCTCAAAGAAAGAGGCCACGGTGTTTCTGTACCTCTATTATGTTGGTGCAGCTTCGGAACTTTTAAATATCTTGATCTATCTCGAGAACTACGCATCTGATCAAAAAATATCATAGAACATAAATAGTAGGAAACATAATTCTCTACAAAAAAGGTCTCTTAAGATTTTGCCATAGCTCGTTTCGTTTCCGAGATATTTGCAGATATATCTCAAGGGAAGGGGCCTGACGGACATATTTCGAGATATTTCTTCTTCTTGTTGTTCTTCTTCTGCACAGCTAAGCTGGAAGTGGCATTTGCAGCTCGCAATAGTGCAGAGTTATCTCAAAGAAAGAGGCCACGGTGTTTCTGTACCTCTATTATGTTGGTGCAGCTTCGGAACTTTTAAATATCTTGATCTATCTCGAGAACTACGCATCTGATCAAAAAATATCGTAGAACATAAAAAGTAGGAAACATAATTCTCTACAAAAAAGGTCTGTTAAGATTTTGCCATAGCTCGCTTCGTTTCCGAGATATTTGCAGATTTATCTCAAGGGAAGGGGCCTGACGGACATATTTCGAGATATTTCTTCTTCTTGTTGTTCTTCTTCTGCACAGCTAAACTGGAAGTGGCATTTCCAGCTCGCAATAGTGCAGAGTTATCTGAAAGAAAGGGGCCACGGTGTTTCTGTATCTCTATTATGTTGGTGCGGCTTCGGAACTTTTAAATATCTTGATATATCTCGAGAACTACGCTTCTGATCAAAAAATATCATAGAACATAAATTGTAGGAAACATAATTCTCTACAAAAAAGCTCTCTTAAGATTTTGCCATAGCTCGTTTCGTTTCCGAGATATTTGCAGATATATCTCAAGGGAAGGGGCCTGACGGACATATTTCGAGATATTTCTTCTTCTTGTTGTTCTTCTTCTGCACAGCTAAACTGGAAGTGGCATTTCCAGCTCGCAATAGTGCAGAGTTATCTCAAAGAATGGGGCCACGGTGTTTCTGTATCTCTATTATGTTGGTGCGGCTTCGGAACTTTTAAATATCTTGATATATCTCGAGAACTACGCATCTGATCAAAAAATATCATAGAACATAAAAAGTAGGTAACTTAATTCTCTACAAAAAAGGTCTCTTAATACTTTGCCATAGCTCGCTTCGTTTCCGAGATATTTGCAGATTTATCTCAAGGGAAGGGGCCTGACGGACATATTTCGAGATATTTCTTCTTCTTGTTGCTCTTCTTCTGCACAGCGAAGCTGGAAGTGGCATTTGCAGCTCGCAATAGTGCAGAGTTATCTCAAAGAAAGGGGCCACGGTGTTTCTGTATCTCTATTATGTTGGTGCGGCTTCGGAACTTTTAAATATCTTGATATATATCGAGAACTACGCATCTGATCAAAAAATATCATAGAAGATAAAAAGTAGGAAACATAATTCTCTACAAAAAAGGTCTCTTAAGATTTTGCCATAGCTCGTTTCGTTTCCGAGATATTTGCAGATATATCTCAAGGGAAGGGGCCTGACGGACATATTTCGAGATATTTCTTCTTCTTGTTGTTCTTCTTCTGCACAGCTAAACTGGAAGTGGCATTTCCAGCTCGCAATAGTGCAGAGTTATCTCAAAGAAAGGGGCCACGGTGTTTCTGTATCTCTATTATGTTGGTGCGGCTTCGGAACTTTTAAATATCTTGATATATCTCGAGAACTACGCATCTGATCAAAAAATATCATAGAACATAAAAAGTAGGAAACTTAATTCTCTACAAAAAAGGTCTCTTAACATTTTGCCATAGCTCGCTTCGTTTCCGAGATATTTGCAGATATATCTCAAGGGAAGGGGCCTGACGGACATATTTCGAGATATTTCTTCTTCTTGTTGTTCTTCTTCTGCACAGCTAAGCTGGAAGTCGCATTTGCAGCTCGCAATAGTGCAGAGTTATCTCAAAGAAAGAGGCCACGGTGTTTCTGAACCTCTATTATGTTGGTGCAGCTTCGGAACTTTTAAATATCTTGATCTATCTCGAGAACTACGCATCTGATCAAAAAATATCGTAGAACATAAAAAGTAGGAAACATAATTCTCTACAAAAAAGGTCTCTTAAGATTTTGCCATAGCTCGCTTCGTTTCCGAGATATTTGCAGATTTATCTCAAGGGAAGGGGCCTGACGGACATATTTCGAGATATTTCTTCTTCTTGTTGCTCTTCTTCTGCACAGCGAAGCTGGAAGTGGCATTTGCAGCTCGCAATAGTGCAGAGTTATCTCAAAGAAAGGGGCCACGGTGTTTCTGTATCTCTATTATGTTGGTGCAGCTTCGGAACTTTTAAATATCTTGATATATCTCGAGAACTACGCATCTGATCAAAAAATATCATAGAACATAAAAAGTAGGAAACATAATTCTCTACAAAAAAGGTCTCTTAAGATTTTGCCATAGCTCGTTTCGTTTCCGAGATATTTGCAGATATATCTCAAGGGAAGGGGCCTGACGGACATATTTCGAGATATTTCTTCTTCTTGTTGTTCTTCTTCTGCACAGCTAAACTGGAAGTGGCATTTCCAGCTCGCAATAGTGCAGAGTTATCTCAAAGAAAGGGGCCACGGTGTTTCTGTATCTCTATTATGTTGGTGCGGCTTCGGAACTTTTAAATATCTTGATATATCTCGAGAACTACGCATCTGATCAAAAAATATCATAGAACATAAAAAGTAGGAAACTTAATTCTCTACAAAAAAGGTCTCTTAACATTTTGCCATAGCTCGCTTCGTTTCCGAGATATTTGCAGATTTATCTCAAGGGAAGAGGACTGACGGACATATTTCGAGATATTTCTTCTTCTTGTTGTTCTTCTTCTGCACAGCTAAGCTGGAAGTGGCATTTGCAGCTCGCAATAGTGCAGAGTTATCTCAAAGAAAGAGGCCACGGTGTTTCTGTACCTCTATTATGTTGGTGCAGCTTCGGAACTTTTAAATATCTTGATCTATCTCGAGAACTACGCATCTGATCAAAAAATATCATAGAACATAAAAAGTAGGAAACATAATTCTCTACAAAAAAGGTCTCTTAAGATTTTGCCATAGCTCGTTTCGTTTCCGAGATATTTGCAGATATATCTCAAGGGAAGGGGCCTGACGGACATATTTCGAGATATTTCTTCTTCTTGTTGTTCTTCTTCTGCACAGCTAAACTGGAAGTGGCATTTCCAGCTCGCAATAGTGCAGAGGTATCTCAAAGAATGGGGCCACGGTGTTTCTGTATCTCTATTATGTTGGTGCGGCTTCGGAACTTTTAAATATCTTGATATATCTCGAGAACTACGCATCTGATCGAAAAATATCATAGAACATAAAAAGAAGGAAACTTAATTCTCTACAAAAAAGGTCTCTTAACATTTTGCCATAGCTCGCTTCGTTTCCGAGATATTTGCAGATTTATCTCAAGGGAAGGGGCCTGACGGACATATTTCGAGATATTTCTTCTTCTTGTTGTTCTTCTTCTGCACAGCTAAGCTGGAAGTGGCATTTGCAGCTCGCAATAGTGCAGAGTTATCTCAAAGAAAGAGGCCACGGTGTTTCTGTACCTCTATTATGTTGGTGCAGCTTCGGAACTTTTAAATATCTTGATCTATCTCGAGAACTACGCATCTGATCAAAAAATATCGTAGAACATAAAAAGTAGGAAACATAATTCTCTACAAAAAAGGTCTGTTAAGATTTTGCCATAGCTCGCTTCGTTTCCGAGATATTTGCAGATTTATCTCAAGGGAAGGGGCCTGACGGACATATTTCGAGATATTTCTTCTTCTTGTTGTTCTTCTTCTGCACAGCTAAACTGGAAGTGGCATTTCCAGCTCGCAATAGTGCAGAGTTATCTGAAAGAAAGGGGCCACGGTGTTTCTGTATCTCTATTATGTTGGTGCGGCTTCGGAACTTTTAAATATCTTGATATATCTCGAGAACTACGCTTCTGATCAAAAAATATCATAGAACATAAATTGTAGGAAACATAATTCTCTACAAAAAAGCTCTCTTAAGATTTTGCCATAGCTCGTTTCGTTTCCGAGATATTTGCAGATATATCTCAAGGGAAGGGGCCTGACGGACATATTTCGAGATATTTCTTCTTCTTGTTGTTCTTCTTCTGCACAGCTAAACTGGAAGTGGCATTTCCAGCTCGCAATAGTGCAGAGTTATCTCAAAGAATGGGGCCACGGTGTTTCTGTATCTCTATTATGTTGGTGCGGCTTCGGAACTTTTAAATATCTTGATATATCTCGAGAACTACGCATCTGATCAAAAAATATCATAGAACATAAAAAGTAGGTAACTTAATTCTCTACAAAAAAGGTCTCTTAACACTTTGCCATAGCTCGCTTCGTTTCCGAGATATTTGCAGATTTATCTCAAGGGAAGGGGCCTGACGGACATATTTCGAGATATTTCTTCTTCTTGTTGCTCTTCTTCTGCACAGCGAAGCTGGAAGTGGCATTTGCAGCTCGCAATAGTGCAGAGTTATCTCAAAGAAAGGGGCCACGGTGTTTCTGTATCTCTATTATGTTGGTGCGGCTTCGGAACTTTTAAATATCTTGATATATATCGAGAACTACGCATCTGATCAAAAAATATCATAGAAGATAAAAAGTAGGAAACATAATTCTCTACAAAAAAGGTCTCTTAAGATTTTGCCATAGCTCGTTTCGTTTCCGAGATATTTGCAGATATATCTCAAGGGAAGGGGCCTGACGGACATATTTCGAGATATTTCTTCTTCTTGTTGTTCTTCTTCTGCACAGCTAAACTGGAAGTGGCATTTCCAGCTCGCAATAGTGCAGAGTTATCTCAAAGAAAGGGGCCACGGTGTTTCTGTATCTCTATTATGTTGGTGCGGCTTCGGAACTTTTAAATATCTCGATATATCTCGAAAACTACGCTTCTGATCAAAAAATATCATAGAACATAAATTGTAGAAAACATAATTCTCTACAAAAAAGGTCTCTTAACGTTTTGCCATAGCTCTCTTCGTTTCCGAGATATTTGCAGATTTATCTCAAGGGAAGGGTCCTAACGGACATATTTCGAGATATTTCTTCTTCTTGTTGTTCTTCTTCTGCACAGCTAAACTGGAAGTGGCATTTCCAGCTCGCAATAGTGCAGAGTTATCCCGAAGAAAGGGGCCACGGTGTTTCTGAATCTGTATTATGTTGGTGCGGCTTCGGAACTTTTAAATATCTCGATATATCTCGAAAACTGCGCTTCTGATCAAAAAATATCATAGAACATAAATTGTAGGAAACATAATCCTCTACAAAAAAGGTCTCTCAACATTTTGCCATAGCTCGCTTCGTTTCCGAGATATTTGCAGATTTATCTCAAGGGAAGGGTCCTGACGGACATATTTCGGGATATTTCTTCTTCTTGTTGTTCTTCTTCTGCACAGCTAAACTGGAAGTGGCATTTCCAGCTCGCAATAGTGCAGAGTTATCTCAAAGAAAGGGGCCACTGTGTTTCTGTATCTCTATTATGTTGGTGCGGCTTCGGAACTTTTAAATATCTTGATATATGTCGAGAACTACGCATCTGATCAAAAAATATCACAGAACATAAAAAGTAGGAAACTTAATTCTCTACAAAAAAGGTCCCTTAACATTTTGCCATAGCTCGCTTCGTTTCCGAGATATTTGCAGATCTATCTCAAGGGAAGGGGCCTGGCGGACATATTTCGAGATATTTCTTCTTCTTGTCGTTCTTCTTCTGCACAGCTAAACTGGAAGTGGCATTTCCAGCTCGCAATAGTGCAGAGTTATCTCAAAGAAAGGGGCCACGGTGTTTCTGTATCTCTATTATGTTGGTGCCGCTTCGGAACTTATAAATATCTGGATATATCTCGAGAACTACGCATCTGATCAAAAAATATCATAGAACATAAATTGTAGGAAACATAATTCTCTACAAAAAAGGTCTCTTAAGATTTTGCCATAGCTCGTTTCGTTTCCGAGATATTTGCAGATATATCTCAAGGGAAGGGGCCTGACGGACATATTTCGAGATATTTCTTCTTCTTGTTGTTCTTCTTCTGCACAGCTAAACTGGAAGTGGCATTTCCAGCTCGCAATAGTGCAGAGGTATCTCAAAGAATGGGGCCACGGTGTTTCTGTATCTCTATTATGTTGGTGCGGCTTCGGAACTTTTAAATATCTTGATATATCTCGAGAACTACGCATCTGATCGAAAAATATCATAGAACATAAAAAGAAGGAAACTTAATTCTCTACAAAAAAGGTCTCTTAACATTTTGCCATAGCTCGCTTCGTTTCCGAGATATTTGCAGATTTATCTCAAGGGAAGGGGCCTGACGGACATATTTCGAGATATTTCTTCTTCTTGTTGTTCTTCTTCTGCACAGCTAAGCTGGAAGTGGCATTTGCAGCTCGCAATAGTGCAGAGTTACCTCAAAGAAAGGGGCCACGGTGTTTCTGTATCTCTATTATGTTGGTGCCGCTTCGGAACTTTTAAATATCTGGATATATCTCGAGAACTACGCATCTGATCAAAAAATATCATAGAACATAAATTGTAGGAAACATAATTCTCTACAAAAAAGGTCTCTTAAGATTTTGCCATAGCTCGTTTCGTTTCCGAGATATTTGCAGATATATCTCAAGGGAAGAGGACTGACGGACATATTTCGAGATATTTCTTCTTCTTGTTGTTCTTCTTCTGCACAGCTAAGCTGGAAGTGGCATTTGCAGCTCGCAATAGTGCAGAGTTATCTCAAAGAAAGAGGCCACGGTGTTTCTGTACCTCTATTATGTTGGTGCAGCTTCGGAACTTTTAAATATCTTGATCTATCTCGAGAACTACGCATCTGATCAAAAAATATCATAGAACATAAAAAGTAGGAAACATAATTCTCTACAAAAAAGGTCTCTTAACACTTTGCCATAGCTCGCTTCGTTTCCGAGATATTTGCAGATTTATCTCAAGTTAAGGGGCCTGACGGACATATTTCGAGATATTTCTTCTTCTTGTTGCTCTTCTTCTGCACAGCGAAGCTGGAAGTGGTATTTGCAGCTCGCAATAGTGCAGAGTTATCTCAAAGAAAGGGGCCACGGTGTTTCTGTATCTCTATTATGTTGGTGCGGCTTCGGAACTTTTAAATATCTTGATATATCTCGAGAACTACGCATCTGATCAAAAAATATCATAGAAGATAAATAGTAGGAAACTTAATTCTCTACAAAAAAGGTCTCTCAACATTTTGCCATAGCTCGCTTCGTTTCCGAGATATTTGCACATATATCTCAAGGGAAGGGGCCTAACGGACTTATTCGAGATATTTCTTCTTCTTGTTGTTCTTCTTCTGCACAGCTAAGCTGGAAGTGGCATTTGCGGCTCGCACTAGTGCAGAGTTATCTCAAAGAAAGGGGCCACGGTGTTTCTGTATCTCTATTATGTTGGTGCAGCTTCGAACTTTTAAATATCTTGATATATCTCGAGAACTACGCATCTGATCAAAAAATATCATGGAACAGAAAAAGTAGAAAACTTAATTCTCTACAAAAAAGGTCTCTTAACATTTTGCCATAGCTCGCTTCGTTTCCGAGATATTTGCAGATTTATCTCAAGGGAAGGGGCCTGACGGACATATTTCGAGATATTTCTTCTTCTTGTTGTTCTTTTTCTGCACAGCTAAGCTGGAAGTGGCATTTGCAGCTCGCAATAGTGCAGAGTTATCTCAAAGAAAGAGGCCACAGTGTTTCTGTACCTCTATTATGCTGGTGCAGCTTCGGAACTTTTAAATATCTTGATATATCTCGAGAACTACGCATCTGATCAAAAAATATCATAGAACATAAAAAGTAGAAAACTTAATTCTCTACAAAAAAGGTCTCTCAACATTTTGCCATAGCTCGCTTCGTTTCCGAGATATATGCAGATTTATCTCAAGGGAAGGGGCCTGACGGACATATTTCGAGATATTTCTTCTTCTTGTTGTTCTTCTTCTGCACAGCTAACCTGGAAGTGGCATTTCCAGCTCGCAATAGTGCAGAGTTATCTGAAAGAAAGGGGCCACGGTGTTTCTGTATCTCTATTATGTTGGTGCGGCTTCGGAACTTTTAAATATCTTGATATATCTCGAGAACTACGCTTCTGATCAAAAAATATCATAGAACATAAATTGTAGGAAACATAATTGTCTACAAAAAAGGTCTCTTAAGATTTTGCCATAGCTCGTTTCGTTTCCGAGATATTTGCAGATATATCTCAAGGGAAGGGGCCTGACGGACATATTTCGAGATATTTCTTCTTGTTGTTGTTCTTCTTCTGCACAGCTAAGCTGGAAGTGGCATTTGCAGCTCGCAATAGTGCAGAGTTATCTCAAAGAAAGGGGCCACGGTGTTTCTGTATCTCTATTATGTTGGTGCGGCTTCGGAACTTTTAAATATCTTGATATATGTCGAGAACTACGCATCTGATCAAAAAATATCACAGAACATAAAAAGTAGGAAACTTAATTCTCTACAAAAAAGGTCCCTTAACATTTTGCCATAGCTCGCTTCATTTCCGAGATATTTGCAGATCTATCTCAAGGGAAGGGGCCTGGCGGACATATTTCGAGATATTTCTTCTTCTTGTCGTTCTTCTTCTGCACAGCTAAACTGGAAGTGGCATTTCCAGCTCGCAATAGTGCAGAGTTATCTCAAAGAAAGGGGCCACGGTGTTTCTGTATCTCTATTATGTTGGTGCGGCTTCGGAACTTTTAAATATCTTGATATATCTCGAGAACTACGCATCTGATCAAAAAATATCATAGAACATAAAAAGTAGGAAACTTAATTCTCTACAAAAAAGGTCTCTTAACATTTTGCCATAGCTCGCTTCGTTTCCGAGATATTTGCAGATTTATCTCAAGGGAAGGGGCCTGACGGACATATTTCGAGATATTTCTTCTTCTTGTTGTTCTTCTTCTGCACAGCTAAGCTGGAAGTGGCATTTGCAGCTCGCAATAGTGCAGAGTTACCTCAAAGAAAGGGGCCACGGTGTTTCTGTATCTCTATTATGTTGGTGCCGCTTCGGAACTTTTAAATATCTGGATATATCTCGAGAACTACGCATCTGATCAAAAAATATCATAGAACATAAATTGTAGGAAACATAATTCTCTACAAAAAAGGTCTCTTAAGATTTTGCCATAGCTCGTTTCGTTTCCGAGATATTTGCAGATTTATCTCAAGGGAAGGGGCCTGACGGACATATTTCGAGATATTTCTTCTTCTTGTTGTTCTTCTTCTGCACAGCTAAGCTGGAACTGGCATTTGCAGCTCGCAATAGTGCAGAGTTACCTCAAAGAAAGGGGCCACGGTGTTTCTGTATCTCTATTATGTTGGTGCCGCTTCGGAACTTTTAAATATCTGGATATATCTCGAGAACTACGCATCTGATCAAAAAATATCATAGAACAGAAATTGTAGGAAACATAATTCTCTACAAAAAAGGTCTCTTAAGATTTTGCCATAGCTCGTTTCGTTTCCGAGATATTTGCAGATATATCTCAAGGGAAGGGGCCTGACGGACATATTTCGAGATATTTCTTCTTCTTGTTGTTCTTCTTCTGCACAGCTAAACTGGAAGTGGCATTTCCAGCTCGCAATAGTGCAGAGGTATCTCAAAGAATGGGGCCACGGTGTTTCTGTATCTCTACTATGTTGGTGCGGCTTCGGAACTTTTAAATATCTTGATATATCTCGAGAACTACGCATCTGATCGAAAAATATCATAGAACATAAAAAGAAGGAAACTTAATTCTCTACAAAAAAGGTCTCTTAACATTTTGCCATAGCTCGCTTCGTTTCCGAGATATTTGCAGATTTATCTCAAGGGAAGGGGCCTGACGGACATATTTCGAGATATTTCTTCTTCTTGTTGTTCTTCTTCTGCACAGCTAAGCTGGAAGTGGCATTTGCAGCTCGCAATAGTGCAGAGTTACCTCAAAGAAAGGGGCCACGGTGTTTCTGTATCTCTATTATGTTGGTGCCGCTTCGGAACTTTTAAATATCTGGATATATCTCGAGAACTACGCATCTGATCAAAAAATATCATAGAACATAAATTGTAGGAAACATAATTCTCTACAAAAAAGGTCTCTTAAGATTTTGCCATAGCTCGTTTCGTTTCCGAGATATTTGCAGATATATCTCAAGGGAAGGGGCCTGACGGACATATTTCGAGATATTTCTTCTTCTTGTTGTTCTTCTTCTGCACAGCTAAGCTGGAAGTGGCATTTGCAGCTCGCAATAGTGCAGAGTTATCTCAAAGAAAGGGGCCACGGTGTTTCTGTATCTCTATTATGTTGGTGCGGCTTCGGAACTTTTAAATATCTTGATATATGTCGAGAACTACGCATCTGATCAAAAAATATCACAGAACATAAAAAGTAGGAAACTTAATTCTCTACAAAAAAGGTCCCTTAACATTTTGCCATAGCTCGCTACGTTTCCGAGATATTTGCAGATCTATCTCAAGGGAAGGGGCCTGGCGGACATATTTCGAGATATTTCTTCTTCTTGTCGTTCTTCTTCTGCACAGCTAAACTGGAAGTGGCATTTCCAGCTTGCAATAGTGCAGAGTTATCTCAAAGAAAGGGGCCACGGTGTTTCTGTATCTCTATTATGTTGGTGCGGCTTCGGAACTTTTAAATATCTTGATATATCTCGAGAACTACGCATCTGATCAAAAAATATCATAGAACATAAAAAGTAGGAAACTTAATTCTCTACAAAAAAGGTCTCTTAACATTTTGCCATAGCTCGCTTCGTTTCCGAGATATTTGCAGATTTATCTCAAGGGAAGAGGACTGACGGACATATTTCGAGATATTTCTTCTTCTTGTTGTTCTTCTTCTGCACAGCTAAGCTGGAAGTGGCATTTGCAGCTCGCAATAGTGCAGAGTTATCTCAAAGAAAGAGGCCACGGTGTTTCTGTATCTCTATTATGTTGGTGCGGCTTCGGAACTTTTAAATATCTTGATATATCTCGAGAACTACGCATCTGATCGAAAAATATCATAGAACATAAAAAGTAGGAAACTTAATTCTCTACAAAAAAGGTCTCTCAACATTTTGCCATAGCTCGCTTCGTTTCCGAGATATATGCAGATTTATCTCAAGGGAAGGGGCCTGACGGACATATTTCGAGATATTTCTTCTTCTTGTTGTTCTTCTTCTGTACAGCTAAACTGGAAGTGGCATTTCCAGCTCGCACTAGTGCAGAGTTATCTGAAGGAAAGGGGCCACGGTGTTTCTGTATCTCTATTATGTTGGTGCGGCTTCGGAACTTTTAAATATCTTGATATATCTCGAGAACTACGCTTCTGATCAAAAAATATCATAGAACATAAATTGTAGGAAACATAATTCTCTACAAAAAAGGTCTCTTAAGATTTTGCCATAGCTCGTTTCGTTTCCGAGATATTTGCAGATATATCTCAAGGGAAGGGGCCTGACGGACATATTTCGAGATATTTCTTCTTCTTGTTGTTCTTCTTCTGCACAGCTAAACTGGAAGTGGCATTTCCAGCTCGCAATAGTGCAGAGTTATCTCAAAGAATGGGGCCACGGTGTTTCTGTATCTCTATTATGTTGGTGCGGCTTCGGAACTTTTAAATATCTTGATATATCTCGAGAACTACGCATCTGATCGAAAAATATCATAGAACATAAAAAGAAGGAAACTTAATTCTCTACAAAAAAGGTCTCTTAACATTTTGCCATAGCTCGCTTCGTTTCCGAGATATTTGCAGATTTATCTCAAGGGAAGGGGCCTGACGGACATATTTCGAGATATTTCTTCTTCTTGTTGTTCTTCTTCTGCACAGCTAAGCTGGAAGTGGCATTTGCAGCTCGCAATAGTGCAGAGTTACCTCAAAGAAAGGGGCCACGGTGTTTCTGTATCTCTATTATGTTGGTGCCGCTTCGGAACTTTTAAATATCTGGATATATCTCGAGAACTACGCATCTGATCAAAAAATATCATAGAACATAAATTGTAGGAAACATAATTCTCTACAAAAAAGGTCTCTTAAGATTTTGCCATAGCTCGTTTCGTTTCCGAGATATTTGCAGATATATCTCAAGGGAAGGGGCCTGACGGACATATTTCGAGATATTTCTTCTTCTTGTTGTTCTTCTTCTGCACAGCTAAGCTGGAAGTGGCATTTGCAGCTCGCAATAGTGCAGAGTTATCTCAAAGAAAGGGGCCACGGTGTTTCTGTATCTCTATTATGTTGGTGCGGCTTCGGAACTTTTAAATATCTTGATATATGTCGAGAACTACGCATCTGATCAAAAAATATCACAGAACATAAAAAGTAGGAAACTTAATTCTCTACAAAAAAGGTCCCTTAACATTTTGCCATAGCTCGCTTCGTTTCCGAGATATTTGCAGATCTATCTCAAGGGAAGGGGCCTGGCGGACATATTTCGAGATATTTCTTCTTCTTGTCGTTCTTCTTCTGCACAGCTAAACTGGAAGTGGCATTTCCAGCTCGCAATAGTGCAGAGTTATCTCAAAGAAAGGGGCCACGGTGTTTCTGTATCTCTATTATGTTGGTGCGGCTTCGGAACTTTTAAATATCTTGATATATCTCGAGAACTACGCATCTGATCAAAAAATATCATCGAACATAAAAAGTAGGAAACTTAATTCTCTACAAAAAAGGTCTCTTAACATTTTGCCATAGCTCCCTTCGTTTCCGAGATATTTGCAGATTTATCTCAAGGGAAGAGGACTGACGGACATATTTCGAGATATTTCTTCTTCTTGTTGTTCTTCTTCTGCACAGCTAAGCTGGAAGTGGCATTTGCAGCTCGCAATAGTGCAGAGTTATCTCAAAGAAAGAGGCCACGGTGTTTCTGTACCTCTATTATGTTGGTGCAGCTTCGGAACTTTTAAATATCTTGAGATATCTCGAGAACTACGCATCTGATCAAAAAATATCATAGAACATAAAAAGTAGGAAACATAATTCTCTACAAAAAAGGTCTCTTAACATTTTGCGATAGCTCGCTTCGTTTCCGAGATATTTGCAGATTTATCTCAAGGGAAGGGGCCTGACGGACATATTTCGAGATATTTCTTCTTCTTGTTGTTCTTCTTCTGCACAGCTAAGCTGGAAGTGGCATTTGCAGCTCGCAATAGTGCAGAGTTATCTCAAAGAAAGAGGCCACAGTGTTTCTGTACCTCTATTATGTTGGTGCAGCTTCGGAACTTTTAAATATCTTGATATATCTCGAGAACTACGCATCTGATCAAAAAATATCATAGAACATAAAAAGTAGAAAACTTAATTCTCTACAAAAAAGGTCTCTCAACATTTTGCCATAGCTCGCTTCGTTTCCGAGATATATGCAGATTTATCTCAAGGGAAGGGGCCTGACGGACATATTTCGAGATATTTCTTCTTCTTGTTGTTCTTCTTCTGTACAGCTAAACTGGAAGTGGCATTTCCAGCTCGCACTAGTGCAGAGTTATCTGAAAGAAAGGGGCCACGGTGTTTCTGTATCTCTATTATGTTGGTGCGGCTTCGGAACTTTTAAATATCTTGATATATCTCGAGAACTACGCTTCTGATCAAAAAATATCATACAACATAAATTGTAGGAAACATAATTCTCTACAAAAAAGGTCTCTTAAGATTTTGCCATAGCTCGTTTCGTTTCCGAGATATTTGCAGATATATCTCAAGGGAAGGGGCCTGACGGACATATTTCGAGATATTTCTTCTTCTTGTTGTTCTTCTTCTGCACAGCTAAACTGGAAGTGGCATTTCCAGCTCGCAATAGTGCAGAGTTATCTCAAAGAATGGGGCCACGGTGTTTCTGTATCTCTATTATGTTGGTGCGGCTTCGGAACTTTTAAATATCTTGATATATCTCGAGAACTACGCATCTGATCAAAAAATATCATAGAACATAAAAAGTAGGTAACTTAATTCTCTACAAAAAAGGTCTCTTAACACTTTGCCATAGCTCGCTTCGTTTCCGAGATATTTGCAGATTTATCTCAAGTTAAGGGGCCTGACGGACATATTTCGAGATATTTCTTCTTCTTGTTGCTCTTCTTCTGCACAGCGAAGCTGGAAGTGGCATTTGCAGCTCGCAATAGTGCAGAGTTATCTCAAAGAAAGGGGCCACGGTGTTTCTGTATCTCTATTATGTTGGTGCGGCTTCGGAACTTTTAAATATCTTGATATATCTCGAGAACTACGCATCTGATCAAAAAATATCATAGAAGATAAATAGTAGGAAACTTAATTCTCTACAAAAAAGGTCTCTCAACATTTTGCCATAGCTCGCTTCGTTTCCGAGATATTTGCACATATATCTCAAGGGAAGGGGCCTAACGGACATATTTCGAGATATTTCTTCTTCTTGTTGTTCTTCTTCTGCACAGCTAAGCTGGAAGTGGCATTTGCGGCTCGCACTAGTGCAGAGTTATCTCAAAGAAAGGGGCCACGGTGTTTCTGTATCTCTATTATGTTGGTGCAGCTTCGGAACTTTTAAATATCTTGATATATCTCGAGAACTACGCATCTGATCAAAAAATATCATGGAACAGAAAAAGTAGAAAACTTAATTCTCTACAAAAAAGGTCTCTTAACATTTTGCCATAGCTCGCTTCGTTTCCGAGATATTTGCAGATTCATCTCAAGGGAAGGGGCCTGACGGACATATTTCGAGATATTTCTTCTTCTTGTTGTTCTTTTTCTGCACAGCTAAGCTGGAAGTGGCATTTGCAGCTCGCAATAGTGCAGAGTTATCTCAAAGAAAGAGGCCACAGTGTTTCTGTACCTCTATTATGTTGGTGCAGCTTCGGAACTTTTAAATATCTTGATATATCTCGAGAACTACGCATCTGATCAAAAAATATCGTAGAACATAAAAAGTAGAAAACTTAATTCTCTACAAAAAAGGTCTCTCAACATTTTGCCATAGCTCGCTTCGTTTCCGAGATATATGCAGATTTATCTCAAGGGAAGGGGCCTGACGGACATATTTCGAGATATTTCTTCTTCTTGTTGTTCTTCTTCTGCACAGCTAAACTGGAAGTGGCATCTCCAGCTCGCAATAGTGCAGAGTTATCTCAAAGAATGGGGCCACGGTGTTTCTGTATCTCTATTATGTTGGTGCGGCTTCGGAACTTTTAAATATCTTGATATATCTCGAGAACTACGCATCTGATCGAAAAATATCATAGAACATAAAAAGAAGGAAACTTAATTCTCTACAAAAAAGGTCTCTTAACATTTTGCCATAGCTCGCTTCGTTTCCGAGATATTTGCAGATTTATCTCAAGGGAAGGGGCCTGACGGACATATTTCGAGATATTTCTTCTTCTTGTTGTTCTTCTTCTGCACAGCTAAGCTGGAAGTGGCATTTGCAGCTCGCAATAGTGCAGAGTTACCTCAAAGAAAGGGGCCACGGTGTTTCTGTATCTCTATTATGTTGGTGCCGCTTCGGAACTTTTAAATATCTGGATATATCTCGAGAACTACGCATCTGATCAAAAAATATCATAGAACATAAATTGTAGCAAACATAATTCTCTACAAAAAAGGTCTCTTAAGATTTTGCCATAGCTCGTTTCGTTTCCGAGATATTTGCAGATATATCTCAAGGGAAGGGGCCTGACGGACATATTTCGAGATATTTCTTCTTCTTGTTGTTCTTCTTCTGCACAGCTAAGCTGGAAGTGGCATTTGCAGCTCGCAATAGTGCAGAGTTATCTCAAAGAAAGGGGCCACGGTGTTTCTGTATCTCTATTATGTTGGTGCGGCTTCGGAACTTTTAAATATCTTGATATATGTCGAGAACTACGCATCTGATCAAAAAATATCACAGAACATAAAAAGCAGGAAACTTAATTCTCTACAAAAAAGGTCCCTTAACATTTTGCCATAGCTCGCTTCGTTTCCGAGATATTTGCAGATCTATCTCAAGGGAAGGGGCCTGGCGGACATATTTCGAGATATTTCTTCTTCTTGTCGTTCTTCTTCTGCACAGCTAAACTGGAAGTGGCATTTCCAGCTCGCAATAGTGCAGAGTTATCTCAAAGAAAGGGGCCACGGTGTTTCTGTATCTCTATTATGTTGGTGCGGCTTCGGAACTTTTAAATATCTTGATATATCTCGAGAACTACGCATCTGATCAAAAAATATCATAGAATATAAAAAGTAGGAAACTTAATTCTCTACAAAAAAGGTCTCTTAACATTTTGCCATAGCTCCCTTCGTTTCCGAGATATTTGCAGATTTATCTCAAGGGAAGAGGACTGACGGACATATTTCGAGATATTTCTTCTTCTTGTTGTTCTTCTTCTGCACAGCTAAGCTGGAAGTGGCATTTGCAGCTCGCAATAGTGCAGAGTTATCTCAAAGAAAGAGGCCACGGTGTTTCTGTACCTCTATTATGTTGGTGCAGCTTCGGAACTTTTAAATATCTTGAGATATCTCGAGAACTACGCATCTGATCAAAAAATATCATAGAACATAAAAAGTAGGAAACATAATTCTCTACAAAAAAGGTCTCTTAACATTTTGCGATAGCTCGCTTCGTTTCCGAGATATTTGCAGATTTATCTCAAGGGAAGGGGCCTGACGGACATATTTCGAGATATTTCTTCTTCTTGTTGTTCTTCTTCTGCACAGCTAAGCTGGAAGTGGCATTTGCAGCTCGCAATAGTGCAGAGTTATCTCAAAGAAAGAGGCCACAGTGTTTCTGTACCTCTATTATGTTGGTGCAGCTTCGGAACTTTTAAATATCTTGATATATCTCGAGAACTACGCATCTGATCAAAAAATATCATAGAACATAAAAAGTAGAAAACTTAATTCTCTACAAAAAAGGTCTCTCAACATTTTGCCATAGCTCGCTTCGTTTCCGAGATATATGCAGATTTATCTCAAGGGAAGGGGCCTGACGGACATATTTCGAGATATTTCTTCTTCTTGTTGTTCTTCTTCTGTACAGCTAAACTGGAAGTGGCATTTCCAGCTCGCACTAGTGCAGAGTTATCTGAAAGAAAGGGGCCACGGTGTTTCTGTATCTCTATTATGTTGGTGCGGCTTCGGAACTTTTAAATATCTTGATATATCTCGAGAACTACGCTTCTGATCAAAAAATATCATAGAACATAAATTGTAGGAAACATAATTCTCTACAAAAAAGGTCTCTTAAGATTTTGCCATAGCTCGTTTCGTTTCCGAGATATTTGCAGATATATCTCAAGGGAAGGGGCCTGACGGACATATTTCGAGATATTTCTTCTTCTTGTTGTTCTTCTTCTGCACAGCTAAACTGGAAGTGGCATTTCCAGCTCGCAATAGTGCAGAGTTATCTCAAAGAATGGGGCCACGGTGTTTCTGTATCTCTATTATGTTGGTGCGGCTTCGGAACTTTTAAATATCTTGATATATCTCGAGAACTACGCATCTGATCAAAAAATATCATAGAACATAAAAAGTAGGTAACTTAATTCTCTACAAAAAAGGTCTCTTAACACTTTGCCATAGCTCGCTTCGTTTCCGAGATATTTGCAGATTTATCTCAAGTTAAGGGGCCTGACGGACATATTTCGAGATATTTCTTCTTCTTGTTGCTCTTCTTCTGCACAGCGAAGCTGGAAGTGGCATTTGCAGCTCGCAATAGTGCAGAGTTATCTCAAAGAAAGGGGCCACGGTGTTTCTGTATCTCTATTATGTTGGTGCGGCTTCGGAACTTTTAAATATCTTGATATATCTCGAGAACTACGCATCTGATCAAAAAATATTATAGAAGATAAATAGTAGGAAACTTAATTCTCTACAAAAAAGGTCTCTCAACATTTTGCCATAGCTCGCTTCGTTTCCGAGATATTTGCACATATATCTCAAGGGAAGGGGCCTAACGGACATATTTCGAGATATTTCTTCTTCTTGTTGTTCTTCTTCTGCACAGCTAAGCTGGAAGTGGCATTTGCGGCTCGCACTAGTGCAGAGTTATCTCAAAGAAAGGGGCCACGGTGTTTCTGTATCTCTATTATGTTGGTGCAGCTTCGGAACTTTTAAATATCTTGATATATCTCGAGAACTACGCATCTGATCAAAAAATATCATGGAACAGAAAAAGTAGAAAACTTAATTCTCTACAAAAAAGGTCTCTTAACATTTTGCCATAGCTCGCTTCGTTTCCGAGATATTTGCAGATTTATCTCAAGGGAAGGGCCCTGACGGACATGTTTCGAGATATTTCTTCTTCTTGTTGTTCTTCCTCTGCACAGCTAAGCTGGAAGTGGCATTTGCAGCTCGGAATAGTGCAGAGTTATCTCAAAGAAAGGGGCCACGGTGTTTCTGTATCTCTATTATGTTGGTGCGGCTTCGGAACTTTTAAATATCTCGATATATCTCGAAAACTACGCTTCTGATCAAAAAATATCATAGAACATAAATTGTAGGAAACATAATTCTCTACAAATAAAGTCTCTCAACATTTTGCCATAGCTCGCTTCGTTTCCGAGATATTTGCAGATTTATCTCAAGGGAAGGGCCCTGACGGACATGTTTCGAGATATTTCTTCTTCTTGTTGTTCTTCTTCTGCAGAGCTATGCTGGAAGTGGCATTTGCAGCTCGCAATAGTGCAGAGTTATCTCAAAGAAAGGGGCCACGGTGTTTCTGTATCTCTATTATGTTGGTGCGGCTTCGGAACTTTTAAATATCTTGATATATCTCGAGAACTACGCATCTGATCAAAAAATATCATAGAACATAAAAAGTAGGGAACTTAATTCTCTACAAAAAAGGTCTCTTAACACTTTGCCATAGCTCGCTTCGTTTCCGAGATATTTGCAGATTTATCTCAAGGGAAGGGGCCTGACGGACATATTTCGAGATATTTCTTCTTCTTGTTGTTCTTCTTCTGCACAGCGAAGCTGGGAGTGGCATTTGCAGCTCGCAATAGTGCAGAGTTATCTCAAAGAAAGGGGCCACGGTGTTTCTGTATCTCTATTATGTTGGTGCGGCTTCGGAACTTTTAAATATCTTGATATATCTCGAGAACTACGCATCTGATCAAAAAATATCATAGAAGATAAATAGTAGGAAACTTAATTCTCTACAAAAAAGGTCTCTCAACATTTTGCCATAGCTCGCTTCGTTTCCGAGATATTTGCACATTTATCACAAGGGAAGGGGCCTAACGGACATATTTCGAGATATTTCTTCTTCTTGTTGTTCTTCTTCTGCACAGCTAAGCTGGAAGTGGCATTTGCGGCTCGCACTAGTGCAGAGTTATCTCAAAGAAAGGGGCCACGGTGTTTCTGTATCTCTATTATGTTGGTGCGGCTTCGGAACTTTTAAATATCTCGATATATCTCGAGAACTACGCTTCTGATCAAAAAATATCATAGAACATAAAAAGTAGGTAACTTAATTCTCTACAAAAAAGGTCTCTTAACATTTTGCCATAGCTCGCTTCGTTTCCGAGATATTTGCAGATTTATCTCAAGGGAAGGGGCCTGACGGACATGTTTCGAGATATTTCTTCTTTTTGTTGTTCTTCTTCTGCACAGCTAAACTGGAAGTGGCATTTCCAGCTCGCAATAGGGCAGAGTTATCTCAAAGAAAGGGGCCACGGTGTTTATGTACCTCTATTATGTTGGTGCAGCTTCGGAACTTTTAAATATCTTGATATATCTCGAGAACTACGCATCTGATCAAAAAATATCATAGAACATAAAAAGTAGGAAACCGAATTTTCTACAAAAAGGGTCTCTTAAGATTTTGCCGTAGCTCGCTTCGTTTCCGAGATGTTTGCAGATTTATCTCAAGGGAAGGGGCCTGACGGACATATTTCGAGATATTTCTTCTTCTTGTTGTTCTTCTTCTGCACAACTACGCTGCAAGTGGCATTTGCAGCTCGCAATAGTGCAGAGTTATCTCAAAGAAAGGGGCCACGGTGTTTCTGTATCTCTATTATGTTGGTGCGGCTTCGGAACTTTTAAATATCATGATATATCTCGAGAACTACGCATCTGATCAAAAAATATCATAGAACATAAAAAGTAGGAAACTTAATTCTCTACAAAAAAGGTCTCTTAACATTTTGCCATAGCTCGCTTCGTTTCCGAGATATTTGCAGATTTATCTCAAGGGAAGGGGCCTAACGGACATATTTCGAGATATTTCTGCTTCTTGTTGTTCTTCTTCTGCACAGCTAAACTGGAAGTGGCATTTCCAGC
The DNA here is from genome assembly GCF_051020975.1 of Osmia lignaria lignaria. NCBI lineage: Eukaryota > Metazoa > Arthropoda > Insecta > Hymenoptera > Megachilidae > Osmia > Osmia lignaria. The sequence continues at coordinate 8,888,782 of NW_027478161.1, forward strand.
TCGCACTAGTGCAGCGTTATCTCAAAGAAAGGGGCCACGGTGTTTCTGTATCTCCATTATGTTGGTGCGGCTTCGGAACTTTTAAATATCTCGATATATCTCGAAAACTACGCTTCTGATCAAAAAATATCATAGAACATAAATTGTAGGAAACATAATTCTCTACAAAAAACGTCTCTTAATATTTTGCCATAGCTCGCTTCGTTTCCGAGATATTTGCAGATTCAGCTCAAAGGAACTGGCCTGACGGACATATTTCGAGATATTTCTTCTTCTTGTTGTTCTTGCTCTGCACAGCTAAGCTGGAAGTGGCATTTGCAGCTCGCAATAGTGCAGAGTTATCTCAAAGAAAGGGGCCACGGTGTTTCTGTATCTCTATTATGTTGGTGCGGCTTCGGAACTTTTAAATATCTCGATATATCTCGAAAACTACGCTTCTGATCAAAAAATATCATAGAACATAAATTGTAGGAAACATAATTCTCTACAAAAAAGGTCTCTTAACATTTTACCATAGCTCGCTTCGTTTCCGAGATATTTGCAGATTTATCTCAAGGGAAGGGGCCTAACGGACATATTTCGAGATATTTCTTCTTCTTGTTGTTCTTCTTCTGCACAGCTAAGCTGGAAGTGGCATTTGCAGCTCGCAATAGTGCAGAGCTTTCTCAAAGAAAGGGGCCACGGTGTTTCGGTATCTCTATTATGTTGGTGCGGCTTCGGAACTTTTAAGTATCTTGATATATCTCGAGAACTGCGCATCTGATCAAAAAATATCATAGAACATAAAAAGTAGGAAACTTAATTCTCTACAAAAAAGGTCTCTTAACATTTTGCCATAGCTCGCTTCGTTTTCGAGATATTTGCAGATTTATCTCAAGGGAAGGGGCCTGACGGACATATTTCGAGATATTTCTTCTTCTTGTTGTTCTTCTTCTGCACAGCTAAGCTGGAAGTGGCATTTACAGCTCGCAATAGTGCAGAGTTATCTCAAAGAAAGGGGCCACGGTGTTTCTGTATCTCTATTATGTTGGTGCGCCTTCGGAACTTTTAAATATCTTGATATATCTCGAGAACTACGCATCTGATCAAAAAATATCATAGAACATAAAAAGTAGGAAACTTAATTCTCCACAAAAAAGGTCTCTTAACATTTTGCCATAGCTCGCTTCGTTTCCGAGATATTTGCAGATATATCTCAAGGGAAGGGGCCTGACGGACATATTTCGAGATATTTCTTCTTCTTGTTGTTCTTCTTCTGCACAGCTAAGCTGGAAGTGGCATTTGCGGCTCGCACTATTGCAGAGTTATCTCAAAGAAAGGGGCCACGGTGTTTCTGTATCTCTATTATGTTGGTGCGGCTTCGGAACTTTTCAATATCTCGATATATCCCGAAAACTACGCTTCTGATCAAAAAATATCATAGAACATAAATTGTAGGAAACATAATTCTCTACAAAAAAGGTCTCTTAACATTTTGCCATAGCTCGCTTCGTTTCCGAGATATTTCCAGATATATCTCAAGGGCAGGGGCCTGACGGACATATTTCGAGATATTTCTTCTTCTTGTTGTTCTTCTTCTGCACAGCTAAGCTGGAAGTGGCATTTACAGCTCGCAATAGTGCAGAGTTATCTCAAAGAAAGGGGCCACGGTGTTTCTGTATCTCTATTATGTTGGTGCGGCTTCGGAACTTTTAAATATCTCGATATATCTCGAAAACTACGCTTCTGATCAAAAAATATCATAGAACATAAATTGTAGGAAACATAATTCTCTACAAAAAAGGTCTCTTAACATTTTACCATAGCTCGCTTCGTTTCCGAGATATTTGCAGATTTATCTCAAGGGAAGGGGCCTAACGGACATATTTCGAGATATTTCTTCTTCTTGTTGTTCTTCTTCTGCACAGCTAAGCTGGAAGTGGCATTTGCAGCTCGCAATAGTGCAGAGCTTTCTCAAAGAAAGGGGCCACGGTGTTTCGGTATCTCTATTATGTTGGTGCGGCTTCGGAACTTTTAAGTATCTTGATATATCTCGAGAACTGCGCATCTGATCAAAAAATATCATAGCACATAAAAAGTAGGAAACTTAATTCTCTACAAAAAAGGTCTCTTAACATTTTGCCATAGCTCGCTTCGTTTCCGAGATATTTGCAGATTTATCTCAAGGGAAGGGGCCTAACGGACATATTTCGAGATATTTCTGCTTCTTGTTGTTCTTCTTCTGCACAGCTAAGCTGGAAGTGGCATTTGCAGCTCGCAATAGTGCAGAGTTATCTCAAAGAAAGGGGCCACGGTGTTTCTGTATCTCTATTATGTTGGTGCGGCTTCGGAACTTTTAAATATCTCGATATATCTCGAAAACTACGCTTCAGATCAAAAAATATCATAGAACATAAATTGTAGGAAACATAATTCTCTACAAAAAAGGTCTCTTAACATTTTGCCATAGCTCTCTTCGTTTCCGAGATATTTGCAGATTTATCTCAAGGGAAGGGGCCTGACGGACATATTTCGAGATATTTCTTCTTCTTGTTGTTCTTCTTCTGCACAGCTAAGCTGGAAGTGGCATTTGCAGCTCGCAATAGTGCAGAGTTATCTCAAAGAAAGGGGCCACGGTGTTTCTGTATCTCTATTATGTTGGTGCGGCTTCGGAACTTTTAAATATCTTGATATATCTCGAGAACTACGCATCTGATCAAAAAATATCATAGAGCGTAAAAAGTAGGAAACTTAATTCTCTACAAAAAAGGTCTCTTAACATTTTGCCATAGCTCGCTTCGTTTCCGAGATATTTGCACATTTATCTCAAGGGAAGGGGCCTAACGGACATATTTCGAGATATTTCTTCTTCTTGTTGTTCATCTTCTGCACAGCTAAACTGGAAGTGGCATTTCCAGCTCGCAATAGTGCAGAGTTATCTCAAAGAGAGGGGCCACGGTGTTTCTGTATCTCTATAATGTTGGTGCGGCTTCGGAACTTTTAAATATCTTGATATATCTCGAGAACTACGCATCTGATCAAAAAATATCATAGAAGATAAGAAGTAGGAAACTTAATTCTCTACAAATAAGGTCTCTTAACATTTTGCCATAGCTCGCTTCGTTTCCGAGATATTTGCAGATATATCTCAAGGGAAGGGGCCTGACGGACATATTTCGAGATATTTCTTCTTCTTGTTGTTCTTCTTCTGCACAGCTAAGCTGGAAGTGGCATTTGCAGCTCGCAATAGTGCAGAGATATCTCAAAGAAAGGGGCCACGGTGTTTCTGTATCTCTATTATGTTGGTGCGGCTTCGGAACTTTTAAATATCTTGATATATCTCGAGAACTACGCGTCTGATCAAAAAATATCATAGAACATAAAAAGTAGGAAACATAATTCTCTACAAAAAAGGTCTCTTAACATTTTGCCATAGCTCGCTTCGTTTCCGAGATATTTGCAGATTTATCTCAAGGGAAGGGGCCTGACGGACATATTTCGAGATATTTCTTCTTCTTGTTGTTCTTCTTCTGCACAGCTAAGCTGGAAGTGGCATTTCCGGCTCGCACTAGTGCACAGTTATCTCAAAGAAAGGGGCCACGGTGTTTCTGTATCTCTATTATGTTGGTGCGGCTTCGGAACTTTTAAGTATCTCGATATATCTCGAAAACTACGCTTCTGATCAAAAAATATCATAGAACATAAATTGTAGGAAACATAATTCTCTACAAAAAACGTCTCTAAACATTTTGCCATAGCTCGCTTCGTTTCCGAGATATTTGCAGATTTATCTCAAGGGAAGGGGCCTGACGGACATATTTCGAGATATTTCTTCTTCTTGTTGTTCTTCTTCTGCACAGCTAAGCTGGAAGTGGCATTTGCGGCTCGCACTAGTGCACAGTTATCTCAAAGAAAGGGGCCACGGTGTTTCTGTATTTCTATTATGTTGGTGCGGCTTCGGAACTTTTAAGTATCTCGATATGTCTCGAAAACTACGCTTCTGATCAAAAAATATCATACAACATAAATTGTAGGAAACATAATTCTCTACAAAAAACGTCTCTTAACATTTTGCCATAGCTCGCTTCGTTTCCGAGATATTTGCAGATTCAGCTCAAAGGAACTGGCCTGACGGACATATTTCGAGATATTTCTTCTTCTTGTTGTTCTTCCTCTGCACAGCTAAGCTGGAAGTGGCATTTGCAGCTCGCAATAGTGCAGAGTTATCTCAAAGAAAGGGGCCACGGTGTTTCTGTATCTCTATTATGTTGGTGCGGCTTCGGAACTTTTAAATATCTTGATATATCTCGAGAACTACGCGTCTGATCAAAAAATATCATAGAACATAAAAAGTAGGAAACATAATTCTCTACAAAAAAGGTCTCTTAACATTTTGCCATAGCTCGCTTCGTTTCCGAGATATTTGCAGATTTATCTCAAGGGAAGGGGCCTGACGGACATATTTCGAGATATTTCTTCTTCTTGTTGTTCTTCTTCTGCACAGCTAAGCTGGAAGTGGCATTTCCGGCTCGCACTAGTGCACAGTTATCTCAAAGAAAGGGGCCACGGTGTTTCTGTATCTCTATTATGTTGGTGCGGCTTCGGAACTTTTAAGTATCTCGATATATCTCGAAAACTACGCTTCTGATCAAAAAATATCATAGAACATAAATTGTAGGAAACATAATTCTCTACAAAAAACGTCTCTTAACATTTTGCCATAGCTCGCTTCGTTTCCGAGATATTTGCACATTTATCTCAAGGGAAGGGGCCTAACGGACATATTTCGAGATATTTCTTCTTCTTGTTGTTCATCTTCTGCACAGCTAAACTGGAAGTGGCATTTCCAGCTCGCAATAGTGCAGAGTTATCTCAAAGAGAGGGGCCACGGTGTTTCTGTATCTCTATAATGTTGGTGCGGCTTCGGAACTTTTAAATATCTTGATATATCTCGAGAACTACGCATCTGATCAAAAAATATCATAGAAGATAAGAAGTAGGAAACTTAATTCTCTACAAATAAGGTCTCTTAACATTTTGCCATAGCTCGCTTCGTTTCCGAGATATTTGCAGATATATCTCAAGGGAAGGGGCCTGACGGACATATTTCGAGATATTTCTTCTTCTTGTTGTTCTTCTTCTGCACAGCTAAGCTGGAAGTGGCATTTGCAGCTCGCAATAGTGCAGAGATATCTCAAAGAAAGGGGCCACGGTGTTTCTGTATCTCTATTATGTTGGTGCGGCTTCGGAACTTTTAAATATCTTGATATATCTCGAGAACTACGCGTCTGATCAAAAAATATCATAGAACATAAAAAGTAGGAAACATAATTCTCTACAAAAAAGGTCTCTTAACATTTTGCCATAGCTCGCTTCGTTTCCGAGATATTTGCAGATTTATCTCAAGGGAAGGGGCCTGACGGACATATTTCGAGATATTTCTTCTTCTTGTTGTTCTTCTTCTGCACAGCTAAGCTGGAAGTGGCATTTCCGGCTCGCACTAGTGCACAGTTATCTCAAAGAAAGGGGCCACGGTGTTTCTGTATCTCTATTATGTTGGTGCGGCTTCGGAACTTTTAAGTATCTCGATATATCTCGAAAACTACGCTTCTGATCAAAAAATATCATAGAACATAAATTGTAGGAAACATAATTCTCTACAAAAAACGTCTCTAAACATTTTGCCATAGCTCGCTTCGTTTCCGAGATATTTGCAGATTTATCTCAAGGGAAGGGGCCTGACGGACATATTTCGAGATATTTCTTCTTCTTGTTGTTCTTCTTCTGCACAGCTAAGCTGGAAGTGGCATTTGCGGCTCGCACTAGTGCACAGTTATCTCAAAGAAAGGGGCCACGGTGTTTCTGTATTTCTATTATGTTGGTGCGGCTTCGGAACTTTTAAGTATCTCGATATGTCTCGAAAACTACGCTTCTGATCAAAAAATATCATACAACATAAATTGTAGGAAACATAATTCTCTACAAAAAACGTCTCTTAACATTTTGCCATAGCTCGCTTCGTTTCCGAGATATTTGCAGATTCAGCTCAAAGGAACTGGCCTGACGGACATATTTCGAGATATTTCTTCTTCTTGTTGTTCTTCCTCTGCACAGCTAAGCTGGAAGTGGCATTTGCAGCTCGCAATAGTGCAGAGTTATCTCAAAGAAAGGGGCCACGGTGTTTCTGTATCTCTATTATGTTGGTGCGGCTTCGGAACTTTTAAATATCTTGATATATCTCGAGAACTACGCGTCTGATCAAAAAATATCATAGAACATAAAAAGTAGGAAACATAATTCTCTACAAAAAAGGTCTCTTAACATTTTGCCATAGCTCGCTTCGTTTCCGAGATATTTGCAGATTTATCTCAAGGGAAGGGGCCTGACGGACATATTTCGAGATATTTCTTCTTCTTGTTGTTCTTCTTCTGCACAGCTAAGCTGGAAGTGGCATTTCCGGCTCGCACTAGTGCACAGTTATCTCAAAGAAAGGGGCCACGGTGTTTCTGTATCTCTATTATGTTGGTGCGGCTTCGGAACTTTTAAGTATCTCGATATATCTCGAAAACTACGCTTCTGATCAAAAAATATCATAGAACATAAATTGTAGGAAACATAATTCTCTACAAAAAACGTCTCTTAACATTTTGCCATAGCTCGCTTCGTTTCCGAGATATTTGCAGATTTATCTCAAGGGAAGGGGCCTGACGGACATATTTCGAGATATTTCTTCTTCTTGTTGTTCTTCTTCTGCACAGCTAAGCTGGAAGTGGCATTTGCGGCTCGCACTAGTGCACAGTTATCTCAAAGAAAGGGGCCACGGTGTTTCTGTATCTCTATTATGTTGGTGCGGCTTCGGAACTTTTAAGTATCTCGATATGTCTCGAAAACTACGCTTCTGATCAAAAAATATCATACAACATAAATTGTAGGAAACATAATTCTCTACAAAAAACGTCTCTTAACATTTTGCCATAGCTCGCTTCGTTTCCGAGATATTTGCAGATTCAGCTCAAAGGAACTGGCCTGACGGACATATTTCGAGATATTTCTTCTTCTTGTTGTTCTTCCTCTGCACAGCTAAGCTGGAAGTGGCATTTGCAGCTCGCAATAGTGCAGAGTTATCTCAAAGAAAGGGGCCACGGTGTTTCTGTATCTCTATTATGTTGGTGCGGCTTCGGAACTTTTAAATATCTTGATATATCTCGAGAACTACGCATCTGATCAAAAAATATCATACAACATGAAAAGTAGGAAACTTAATTCTCTACAAAAAAGGTCTCTTAACATGTTGCCATAGCTCTCTTCGTTTCCGAGATATTTGCAGATTTATCTCAAGGGAAGGGGCCTGACGGACATATTTCGAGATATTTCTTCTTCTTGTTGTTCTTCTTCTGCACAGCTAAGCTGGAAGTGGCATTTGCAGCTCGCAATAGTGCAGAGTTATCTCAAAGAAAGAGGCCACGGTGTTTCTGTATCTCTATTATGTTGGTGCGGCTTCGGAACTTTTAAATATCTTGATATATCTCGAGAACTACGCGTCTGATCAAAAAATATCATAGAACGTAAAAAGTAGGAAACATAATTCTCTACAAAAACGGTCTCTTAACATTTTGCCATAGCTCGCTTCGTTTCCGAGATATTTGCAGATATATCTCAAGGGAAGGGGCCTGACGGACATATTTCGAGATATTTCTTCTTCTTGTTGTTCTTCTTCTGCACAGCTAAGCTGGAAGTGGCATTTGCGGCTCGCACTAGTGCACAGTTATCTCAAAGAAAGGGGCCACGGTGTTTCTGTATCTCTATTATGTTGGTGCGGCTTCGGAACTTTTAAATATCTTGATATATCTCGAGAACTACGCGTCTGATCAAAAAATATCATAGAACATAAAAAGTAGGAAACATAATTCTCTACAAAAAAGGTCTCTTAACATTTTGCCATAGCTCGCTTCGTTTCCGAGATATTTGCAGATTTATCTCAAGGGAAGGGGCCTGACGGACATATTTCGAGATATTTCTTCTTCTTGTTGTTCTTCTTCTGCACAGCTAAGCTGGAAGTGGCATTTCCGGCTCGCACTAGTGCACAGTTATCTCAAAGAAAGGGGCCACGGTGTTTCTGTATCTCTATTATGTTGGTGCGGCTTCGGAACTTTTAAGTATCTCGATATATCTCGAAAACTACGCTTCTGATCAAAAAATATCATAGAACATAAATTGTAGGAAACATAATTCTCTACAAAAAACGTCTCTAAACATTTTGCCATAGCTCGCTTCGTTTCCGAGATATTTGCAGATTTATCTCAAGGGAAGGGGCCTGACGGACATATTTCGAGATATTTCTTCTTCTTGTTGTTCTTCTTCTGCACAGCTAAGCTGGAAGTGGCATTTGCGGCTCGCACTAGTGCACAGTTATCTCAAAGAAAGGGGCCACGGTGTTTCTGTATTTCTATTATGTTGGTGCGGCTTCGGAACTTTTAAGTATCTCGATATGTCTCGAAAACTACGCTTCTGATCAAAAAATATCATACAACATAAATTGTAGGAAACATAATTCTCTACAAAAAACGTCTCTTAACATTTTGCCATAGCTCGCTTCGTTTCCGAGATATTTGCAGATTCAGCTCAAAGGAACTGGCCTGACGGACATATTTCGAGATATTTCTTCTTCTTGTTGTTCTTCCTCTGCACAGCTAAGCTGGAAGTGGCATTTGCAGCTCGCAATAGTGCAGAGTTATCTCAAAGAAAGGGGCCACGGTGTTTCTGTATCTCTATTATGTTGGTGCGGCTTCGGAACTTTTAAATATCTTGATATATCTCGAGAACTACGCGTCTGATCAAAAAATATCATAGAACATAAAAAGTAGGAAACATAATTCTCTACAAAAAAGGTCTCTTAACATTTTGCCATAGCTCGCTTCGTTTCCGAGATATTTGCAGATTTATCTCAAGGGAAGGGGCCTGACGGACATATTTCGAGATATTTCTTCTTCTTGTTGTTCTTCTTCTGCACAGCTAAGCTGGAAGTGGCATTTCCGGCTCGCACTAGTGCACAGTTATCTCAAAGAAAGGGGCCACGGTGTTTCTGTATCTCTATTATGTTGGTGCGGCTTCGGAACTTTTAAGTATCTCGATATATCTCGAAAACTACGCTTCTGATCAAAAAATATCATAGAACATAAATTGTAGGAAACATAATTCTCTACAAAAAACGTCTCTTAACATTTTGCCATAGCTCGCTTCGTTTCCGAGATATTTGCAGATTTATCTCAAGGGAAGGGGCCTGACGGACATATTTCGAGATATTTCTTCTTCTTGTTGTTCTTCTTCTGCACAGCTAAGCTGGAAGTGGCATTTGCGGCTCGCACTAGTGCACAGTTATCTCAAAGAAAGGGGCCACGGTGTTTCTGTATCTCTATTATGTTGGTGCGGCTTCGGAACTTTTAAGTATCTCGATATGTCTCGAAAACTACGCTTCTGATCAAAAAATATCATACAACATAAATTGTAGGAAACATAATTCTCTACAAAAAACGTCTCTTAACATTTTGCCATAGCTCGCTTCGTTTCCGAGATATTTGCAGATTCAGCTCAAAGGAACTGGCCTGACGGACATATTTCGAGATATTTCTTCTTCTTGTTGTTCTTCCTCTGCACAGCTAAGCTGGAAGTGGCATTTGCAGCTCGCAATAGTGCAGAGTTATCTCAAAGAAAGGGGCCACGGTGTTTCTGTATCTCTATTATGTTGGTGCGGCTTCGGAACTTTTAAATATCTTGATATATCTCGAGAACTACGCATCTGATCAAAAAATATCATACAACATGAAAAGTAGGAAACTTAATTCTCTACAAAAAAGGTCTCTTAACATGTTGCCATAGCTCTCTTCGTTTCCGAGATATTTGCAGATTTATCTCAAGGGAAGGGGCCTGACGGACATATTTCGAGATATTTCTTCTTCTTGTTGTTCTTCTTCTGCACAGCTAAGCTGGAAGTGGCATTTGCAGCTCGCAATAGTGCAGAGTTATCTCAAAGAAAGAGGCCACGGTGTTTCTGTATCTCTATTATGTTGGTGCGGCTTCGGAACTTTTAAATATCTTGATATATCTCGAGAACTACGCGTCTGATCAAAAAATATCATAGAACGTAAAAAGTAGGAAACATAATTCTCTACAAAAACGGTCTCTTAACATTTTGCCATAGCTCGCTTCGTTTCCGAGATATTTGCAGATATATCTCAAGGGAAGGGGCCTGACGGACATATTTCGAGATATTTCTTCTTCTTGTTGTTCTTCTTCTGCACAGCTAAGCTGGAAGTGGCATTTGCGGCTCGCACTAGTGCACAGTTATCTCAAAGAAAGGGGCCACGGTGTTTCTGTATCTCTATTATGTTGGTGCGGCTTCGGAACTTTTAAATATCTTGATATATCTCGAGAACTACGCATCTGATCAAAAAATATCATAGAACATAAAAAGTAGGAAACTTAATTCTCTACAAAAAAGGTCTCTTAACATTTTGCCAGAGCTCGCTTCGTTTCCGAGATATTTGCAGATTTATCTCAAGGGAAGGGGCCTGACGGACATATTTCGAGATATTTCTTCTTCTTGTTGTTCTTCTTCTGCACAGCTAAGCTGGAAGTGGCATTTGCAGCTCGCAATAGTGCAGAGATATCTCAAAGAAAGGGGCCACGGTGTTTCTGTATCTCTATTATGTTGGTGCGGCTTCGGAACTTTTAAATATCTTGATATATCTCGAGAACTACGCGTCTGATCAAAAAATATCATAGAACATAAAAAGTAGGAAACATAATTCTCTACAAAAAAGGTCTCTTAACATTTTGCCATAGCTCGCTTCGTTTCCGAGATATTTGCAGATTTATCTCAAGGGAAGGGGCCTGACGGACATATTTCGAGATATTTCTTCTTCTTGTTGTTCTTCTTCTGCACAGCTAAGCTGGAAGTGGCATTTGCGGCTCGCACTAGTGCACAGTTATCTCAAAGAAAGGGGCCACGGTGTTTCTGTATCTCTATTATGTTGGTGCGGCTTCGGAACTTTTAAGTATCTCGATATATCTCGAAAACTACGCTTCTGATCAAAAAATATCATAGAACATAAATTGTAGGAAACATAATTCTCTACAAAAAACGTCTCTTAACATTTTGCCATAGCTCGCTTCGTTTCCGAGATATTTGCAGATTTATCTCAAGGGAAGGGGCCTGACGGACATATTTCGAGATATTTCTTCTTCTTGTTGTTCTTCTTCTGCACAGCTAAGCTGGAAGTGGCATTTGCGGCTCGCACTAGTGCACAGTTATCTCAAAGAAAGGGGCCACGGTGTTTCTGTATCTCTATTATGTTGGTGCGGCTTCGGAACTTTTAAGTATCTCGATATGTCTCGAAAACTACGCTTCTGATCAAAAAATATCATACAACATAAATTGTAGGAAACATAATTCTCTACAAAAAACGTCTCTTAACATTTTGCCATAGCTCGCTTCGTTTCCGAGATATTTGCAGATTCAGCTCAAAGGAACTGGCCTGACGGACATATTTCGAGATATTTCTTCTTCTTGTTGTTCTTCCTCTGCACAGCTAAGCTGGAAGTGGCATTTGCAGCTCGCAATAGTGCAGAGTTATCTCAAAGAAAGGGGCCACGGTGTTTCTGTATCTCTATTATGTTGGTGCGGCTCCAGAACTTTTAAATATCTTGATATATCTCGAGAACTACGCATCTGATCAAAAAATATCATAGAACATAAAAAGTAGGAAACTTGATTCTCTACAAAAAAGGTCTCTTAACATTTTGCCATAGCTCGCTTCGTTTCCGAGATATTTGCATATTTATCTCAAGGGAAGGGGCCTGACGGACATATTTCGAGATATTTCTTCTTCTTGTTGTTCTTCTTCTGCACAGCTAAGCTGGAAGTGGCATTTGCGGATCGCACTATTGCAGAGTTATCTCAAAGAAAGGGGCCACGGTGTTTCTGTATCTCTATTATGTTGGTGCGGCTTCGGAACTTTTAAATATCTCGATATATCTCGAAAACTACGCTTCTGATCAAAAAATATCATAGAACATAAATTGTAGGAAATATAATTCTCTACAAAAAACGTCTGTTAACATTTTGCCATAGCTCGCTTCGTTTCCGAGATATTTGCAGATATATCTCAAGGGAAGGGGCCTGACGGACATATTTCGAGATATTTCTTCTTCTTGTTGTTCTTCTTCTGCACAGCTAAGCTGGAAGTGGCATTTACAGCTCGCAATAGTGCAGAGTTATCTCAAAGAATGGGTCCACGGTGTTTCTGTATCTCTATTATGTTGGTGCGGCTTCGGAACTTTTAAATATCTTGATATATCTCGAGAACTACGCATCTGATCAAAAAATATCATAGAACATGAAAAGTAGGAAACTTAATTCTCTACAAAAAAGGTCTCTTAACATTTTGCCATACCTCTCTTCGTTTCCGAGATATTTGCAGATTTATCTCAAGGGAAGGGGCCTGACGGACATATTTCGAGATATTTCTTCTTCTTGTTGTTCTTCTTCTGCACAGCTAAGCTGGAAGTGGCATTTGCAGCTCGCAATAGTGCAGAGTTATCTCAAAGAAAGAGGCCACGGTGTTTCTGTATCTCTATTATGTTGATGCGGCTTCGGAACTTTTAAATATCTTGATATATCTCGAGAACTACGCGTCTGATCAAAAAATATCATAGAACATAAAAAGTAGGAAACATAATTCTCTACAAAAACGGTCTCTCAACATTTTGCCATAGCTCGCTTCGTTTCCGAGATATTTGCAGATTTATCTCAAGGGAAGGGGCCTCACGGACATATTTCGAGATATTTCTTCTTCTTGTTGTTCTTCTTCTGCACAGCTAAGCTGGAAGTGGCATTTGCAGCTCGCAATAGTGCAGAGATATCTCAAAGAAAGGGGCCACGGTGTTTCTGTATCTCTATTATGTTGGTGCGGCTTCGGAACTTTTAAATATCTTGATATATCTCGAGAACTACGCCTCTGATCGAAAAATATTATAGAACATAAAAAGTAGGAAACTTAATTATCTACAAAAACGGTCTCTTAACATTTTGCCATAGCTCGCTTCGTTTCCGAGATATTTGCAGATTTATCTCAAGGGAAGGGGCCTGACGGACATATTTCGAGATATTTCTTCTTCTTGTTGTTCTTCTTCAGCACAGCTAAGCTGGAAGTGGCATTTGCGGCTCGCACTAGTGCACAGTTATCTCAAAGAAAGGGGCCACGGTGTTTCTGTATCTCTATTATGTTGGTGCGTCTTCGGAACTTTTAAATATCTCGATATATCTCGAAAACTACGCTTCTGATCAAAAAATATCATAGAACATAAATTGTAGGAAACATAATTCTCTACAAAAAACGTCTCTTAACATTTTGCTATAGCTCGCTTCGTTTCCGAGATATTTGCAGATTCAGCTCAAAGGAACTGGCCTGACGGACATATTTCGAGATATTTCTTCTTCTTGTTGTTCTTCCTCTGCACAGCTAAGCTGGAAGTGGCATTTGCAGCTCGCAATAGTGCAGAGTTATCTCAAAGAAAGGGGCCACGGTGTTTCTGTATCTCTATTATGTTGGTGCGGCTTCGGAACTTTTAAATATCTTGATATATCTCGTGAACTACGCATCTGATCAAAAAATATCATAGAACATGAAAAGTAGGAAACTTAATTCTCTACAAAAAAGGTCTCTTAACATTTTGCCATAGCTCTCTTCGTTTCCGAGATATTTGCAGATTTATCTCAAGGGAAGGGGCCTGACGGACATATTTCGAGATATTTCTTCTTCTTGTTGTTCTTCTTCTGCACAGCTAAGCTGGAAGTGATATTTGCAGCTCGCAATAGTGCAGAGTTATCTCAAAGAAAGGGGCCACGGTGTTTCTGTATCTCTATTATGTTGGTGCGGCTTCGGAACTTTTAAATATCTTGATATATCTCGAGAACTACGCGTCTGATCAAAAAATATCATAGAACATAAAAAGTAGGAAACATAATTCTCTACAAAAACGGTCTCTTAACATTTTGCCATAGCTCGCTTCGTTTCCGAGATATTTGCAGATATATCTCAAGGGAAGGGGCCTGACGGACATATTTCGAGATATTTCTTTTTCTTGTTGTTCTTCTTCTGCACAGCTAAGCTGGAAGTGGCATTTGCGGCTCGCACTGGTGCACAGTTATCTCCAAGAAAGGGGCCACGGTGTTTCTGTATCTCTATTATGTTGGTGCGGCTTCGGAACTTTTAAATATCTCGATATATCTCGAAAACTACGCTTCTGATCAAAAAATATCATAGAACCTAAATTGTAGGAAACATAATTCTCTACAAAAAAGGTCTCTAATCATTTTGCCATAGCTCGCTTCGTTTCCGAGATATTTGCAGATATATCTCAAGGGAAGGGGCCTGACGGACATATTTCGAGATATTTCTTCTTCTTGTTGTTCTTCTTCTGCACAGCTAAGCTGCAAGTGGCATTTGCAGCTCGCAATAGTGCAGAGTTATCTCAAAGAAAGGGGCCACGGTGTTTCTGTATCTCTATTATGTTGGTGCGGCTTCGGAACTTTTAAATATCTTGATATATCTCGAGAACTACGGATCTGATCAAAAAATATCATAGAACATGAAAAGTAGGAAACTTAATTCTCTACAAAAAAGGTCTCTTAACATTTTGCCATAGCTCTCTTTGTTTCCGAGATATTTGCAGATTTATCTCAAGGGAAGGGGCCTGACGGACATATTTCGAGATATTTCTTCTTCTTGTTGTTCTTCTTCTGCACAGCTAAGCTGGAAGTGGCATTTGCAGCTCGCAATAGTGCAGAGTTATCTCAAAGAAAGGGGCCACGGTGTTTCTGTATCTCTATTATGTTGGTGCGGCTTCGGAACTTTTAAATATCTTGATATATCTCGAGAACTACGCGTCTGATCAAAAAATATCATAGAACATAAAAAGTAGGAAACATAATTCTCTACAAAAACGGTCTCTCAACATTTTGCCATAGCTCGCTTCGTTTCCGAGATATTTGCAGATTCATCTCAAGGGAAGGGGTCTGACGGACATATTTCGAGATATTTCTTCTTCTTGTGGTTCTTCTTCTGCACAGCTAAGCTCGAAGTGGCATTTGCAGCTCGCAATAGTGCAGAGTTATCTCAAAGAAAGAGGCCACGGTGTTTCTGTACCTCTATTATGTTGGTGCAGCTTCGGAACTTTTAAATATCTTGATATATCTCGAGAACTACGCATCTGATCAAAAAATATCATAGAACATAAATTGTAGGAAACATAATTCTCTACAAAAAAGGTCTCTTAACATTTTGCCATAGCTCGCTTCGTTTCCGAGATATTTGCAGATTTATCTCAAGGGAAGGGGCCTGACGGACATATTTCGAGATATTTCTTCTTCTTGTTGTTCTTCTTCTGCACAGCTAAGCTGGAAGTGGCATTTGCGGCTCGCACTAGTGCACAGTTATCTCAAAGAAAGGGGCCACGGTGTTTCTGTATCTCTATTATGTTGGTGCGTCTTCGGAACTTTTAAATATCTCGATATATCTCGAAAACTACGCTTCTGATCAAAAAATATCATAGAACATAAATTGTAGGAAACATAATTCTCTACAAAAAACGTCTCTTAACATTTTGCCATAGCTCGCTTCGTTTCCGAGATATTTGCAGATACAGCTCAAAGGAACTGGCCTGACGGACATATTTCGAGATATTTCTTCTTCTTGTTGTTCTTCTTCTGCACAGCTAAGCTGGAAGTGGCATTTGCGGCTAGCACTAGTGCAGAGTTATCTCAAAGAAAGGGGCCACGGTGTTTCTGTATCTTTATTATGTTGGTGCGGCTTCGGAACTTTTAAATATCTCGATATATCTCGAAAACTACGCTTCTGATCGAAAAATATCATAGAACATAAAAAGTAGGAAACTTAATTCTCTACAAAAAAGCTCTCTAAACATTTTGCCATAGCTCGCTTCGTTTCCGAGATATTTGCAGATTTATCTCAAGGGAAGGGGCCTAACGGACATATTTCGAGATATTTCTTCTTCTTGTTGTTCTTCTTCTGCACAGCTAAACTGGAAGTGGCATTTCCAGCTCGCAATAGTGCAGAGTTATCTCAAAGAAAGGGGCCACGGTGTTTCTGTATCTCTATTATGTTGGTGCGGCTACGGAACTTTTAAATATCTCGATATATCTCGAAAACTACGCTTCTGATCAAAAAATATCATAGAACGTAAATTGTAGGAAATATTATTCTCTACAAAAAAGGTCTCTCAACCTTTTGCCATAGCTCGCTTCGTTTCCGAGATATTTGCAGATTCATCTCAAGGGAAGGGGTCTGACGGACATATTTCGAGATATTTCTTTTTCTTGTTGTTCTTCTTCTGCACAGCTAAGCTCGAAGTGGCATTTGCAGCTCGCAATAGTGCAGAGTTATCTCAAAGAAAGAGGCCACGGTGTTTCTGTACCTCTATTATGTTGGTGCAGCTTCGGAACTTTTAAATATCTTGATATATCTCGAGAACTACGCATCTGATCAAAAAATATCATCGAACATAAAAAGTAGGAAACTTAATTCTCTACAAAAAGGGTCTCTTAACATTTTGCCATAGCTCGCTTCGTTTCCGAGATATTTGCAGATTTATCTCAAGGGAAGTGGCCTGACGGACATATTTCGAGATATTTCTTCTTCTTGTTGTTCTTCTTCTGCACAGCTAAGCTGGAAGTGGCATTTGCAGCTCGCAATAGTGCAGAGTTATCCCAAAGAAAGGGGCCACGGTGTTTCTGTATCTCTATTATGTTGGTGCGGCTTCGGAACTTTTAAATATCTCGATATATCTCGAAAACTACGCTTCTGATCAAAAAATATCATAGAACATAAATTGTAGGAAACTTAATTATCTACAAAAAAGGTCTCTTAACATTTTGCCATAGCTCGCTTCGTTTCCGAGATATTTGCAGATTTATCTCAAGGGAAGGGGCCTGACGGACATATTTCGAGATATTTCTTCTTCTTGTTGTTCTTCTTCTGCACAGCTAAGCTGGAAGTGGCATTTGCAGCTCGCAATAGTGCAGAGTTATCTCAAAGAGAGGGGCCACGGTGTTTCTGTATCTCTATTATGTTGGTGCGGCTTCGGAACTTTTAAATATCTCGATATATCTCGAAAACTACGCTTCTCATCAAAAAATATCATAGAACGTAAATTGTAGGAAATATTATTCTCTACAAAAAAGGTCTCTCAACATTTTGCCATAGCTCGCTTCGTTTCCGAGATATTTGCAGATTCATCTCAAGGGAAGGGGTCTGACGGACATATTTCGAGATATTTCTTCTTCTTGTTGTTCTTCTTCTGCACAGCTAAGCTCGAAGTGGCATTTGCAGCTCGCAATAGTGCAGAGTTATCTCAAAGAAAGAGGCCACGGTGTTTCTGTACCTCTATTATGTTGGTGCAGCTTCGGAACTTTTAAATATCTTGATATATCTCGAGAACTACGCATCTGATCAAAAAATATCATCGAACATAAAAAGTAGGAAACATCATTCTCTACAAAAAAGGTCTCTTAACATTTTGCCATAGCTCGCTTCGTTTCCGAGATATTTGCATATTTATCTCAAGGGAAGGGTCCTGATGGACATATTTCGAGATATTTCTTCTTCTTGTTGTTCTTCTTCTGCACAGCTAAGCTGGAAGTGGCATTTGCAGCTCGCAATAGTGCAGAGTTATCTCAAAGAGAGGGGCCACGGTGTTTCTGTATCTCTATTATGTTTGGTGCGGCTTCGGAACTTTTAAGTATCTTGATCTATCTCGAGAACTACGCTTCTGATCAAAAAATATCATAGAACATAAATTGTAGGAAATATAATTCTCTACAAAAAACGTCTCTTAACATTTTGCCATAGCTCGCTTCGTTTCCGAGATATTTGCAGATTTATCTCAAGGGAAGGGTCCTGATGGACATATTTCGAGATATTTCTTCTTCTTGTTGTTCTTCTTCTGCACAGCTAAGCTGGAAGTGGCATTTGCAGCTCGCAATAGTGCAGAGTTATCTCAAAGAGAGGGGCCACGGTGTTTCTGTATCTCTATTATGTTTGGTGCGGCTTCGGAACTTTTAAGTATCTTGATCTATCTCGAGAACTACGCTTCTGATCAAAAAATATCATAGAACATAAAAAGTAGGAAACTTAATTCTCTACAAAAAAGGTCTCTTAACATTTTGCCATAGCTCGCTTCGGTTCCGAGATATTTGCAGATTTATCTCAAGGGAAGGGGCCTAACGGACATATTTCGAGATATTTCTTCTTCTTGTTGTTCTTCTTCTGCACAGCTAAACTGGAAGTTGCATTTCCAGCTCGCAATAGTGCAGAGTTATCTCAAAGAAAGGGGTCACGGTGTTTCTGTATCTCTATTATGTTGTTGCGGCTTCGGAACTTTTAAATATCTTGATATATCTCGAGAACTACGCATCTGATCAAAAAATATCATAGAACATAAAAAGTAGGAAACTTAATTCTCTACAAAAAAGGTCTCTTAACGTTTTGCCATAGCTCGCTTCGTTTCCGAGATATTTGCAGATTTATCTCAAGGGAAGGGGCCTGACGGACATATTTCGAGATATTTCTTCTTCTTGTTGTTCTTCTTCTGCACAGCTGAGCTGGAAGTGGCATTTGCAGGTCGCAATAGTGCAGAGTTATCTCAAAGAAAGGGGCCACGGTGTTTCTGTATCTCTATTATGTTGGTGCGGCTTCGGAACTTTTAAATATCTCGATATATCTCGAAAACTACGCTTCTGATCAAAAAATATCATAGAACGTAAATTGTAGGAAATATTATTCTCTACAAAAAAGGTCTCTCAACATTTTGCCATAGCTCGCTTTGTTTCCGAGATATTTGCAGATTCATCTCAAGGGAAGGGGCCTGACGGAAATATTTCGAGATATTTCTTCTTCTTGTTGTTCTTCTTCTGCACAGCTAAGCTGGAAGTGGCATTTGCAGCTCGCAATAGTGCAGAGTTATCGCAAAGAAAGGGGCCACGGGGTTTCTGTATCTCTATTATGTTGGTGCGGCTTCGGAACTTTTAAATATCTTGATATATCTCGAGAACTACGCCTCTGATCGAAAAATATCATAGAACATAAAAAGTAGGAAACTTAATTCTCTACAAAAAAGGTCTCTTAACATTTTGCCATAGCTCGCTTCGTTTCCGAGATATTTGCAGATATATCTCAAGGGAAGGGGCCTGACGGACATATTTCGAGATATTTCTTCTTCTTGTTGTTCTTCTTCTGCACAGCTAAGCTGGAAGTGGCATTTACAGTTCGCAATAGTGCAGAGTTATCTCAAAGAAAGGGGCCACGGTGTTTCTGTATCTCTGTTATGTTAGTGCGGCTTCGGAACTTTTAAATATCTTGATATATCTCGAGAACTACGCATCTGATCAAAAAATATCATAGAACATAAAAAGTAAGAAACTTAATTCTCTACAAAAGAGGTCTCTTAACATTTTCCCATAGCTCGCTCCGTTTCCGAGATATTTGCAGATATATCTCAAGGGAAGGGGCCTGACGGACATATTTCGAGATATTTCTTCTTCTTGTTGTTCTTCTTCTGCACAGCTAAGCTGGAAGTGGCATTTACAGCTCGCAATAGTGCAGAGTTATCTCAAAGAAAGGGGCCACGGTGTTTCTGTATCTCTATTATGTTGGTGCGGCTTCGGAACTTTTAAATATCTTGATATATCTCGAGAACTACGCATCTGATCAAAAAATATCATAGAACATAAATTGTAGGAAACATAATTCTCTACAAAAAAGGTCTCTTAACATTTTGCCATAGCTCGCTTCGTTTCCGAGATATTTGCAGATTTATCTCAAGGGAAGGGGCCTGACGGACATATTTCGAGATATTTCTTCTTCTTGTTGTTCTTCTTCTGCACAGCTAAGCTGGAAGTGGCATTTGCGGCTCGCACTAGTGCACAGTTATCTCAAAGAAAGGGGCCACGGTGTTTCTGTATCTCTATTATGTTGGTGCGTCTTCGGAACTTTTAAATATCTCGATATATCTCGAAAACTACGCTTCTGATCAAAAAATATCATAGAACATAAATTGTAGGAAACATAATTCTGTACAAAAAACGTCTCTTAACATTTTGCCATAGCTCGCTTCGTTTCCGAGATATTTGCAGATACAGCTCAAAGGAACTGGCCTGACGGACATATTTCGAGATATTTCTTCTTCTTGTTGTTCTTTCTCTGCGCAGCTAAGCTGGAAGTGGCATTTGCAGCTCGCAATGGTGCAGAGTTATCTCAGAGAAAGGGGCCACGGTGTTTCTGTATCTCTATTATGTTGGTGCGGCTTCGGAACTTTTAAATACCTTGATATATCTCGAGAACTACGCATCTGATCAAAAAATATCATAGAACATAAAAAGTAGGAAACTTAATTCTCTACAAAAAAGGTCTCTTAACATTTTGCCATAGCTCGCTTCGTTTCCGAGATATTTGCATATTTATCTCAAGGGAAGGGGCCTGACGGACATATTTCGAGATATTTCTTCTTCTTGTTGTTCTTCTTCTGCACAGCTAAGCTGGAAGTGGCATTTGCGGCTAGCACTAGTGCAGAGTTATCTCAAAGAAAGGGGCCACGGTGTTTCTGTATCTTTATTATGTTGGTGCGGCTTCGGAACTTTTAAATATCTCGATATATCTCGAAAACTACGCTTCTGATCGAAAAATATCATAGAACATAAAAAGTAGGAAACTTAATTCTCTACAAAAAAGCTCTCTAAACATTTTGCCATAGCTCGCTTCGTTTCCGAGATATTTGCAGATTTATCTCAAGGGAAGGGGCCTAACGGACATATTTCGAGATATTTCTTCTTCTTGTTGTTCTTCTTCTGCACAGCTAAACTGGAAGTGGCATTTCCAGCTCGCAATAGTGCAGAGTTATCTCAAAGAAAGGGGCCACGGTGTTTCTGTATCTCTATTATGTTGGTGCGGCTACGGAACTTTTAAATATCTCGATATATCTCGAAAACTACGCTTCTGATCAAAAAATATCATAGAACGTAAATTGTAGGAAATATTATTCTCTACAAAAAAGGTCTCTCAACCTTTTGCCATAGCTCGCTTCGTTTCCGAGATATTTGCAGATTCATCTCAAGGGAAGGGGTCTGACGGACATATTTCGAGATATTTCTTTTTCTTGTTGTTCTTCTTCTGCACAGCTAAGCTCGAAGTGGCATTTGCAGCTCGCAATAGTGCAGAGTTATCTCAAAGAAAGAGGCCACGGTGTTTCTGTACCTCTATTATGTTGGTGCAGCTTCGGAACTTTTAAATATCTTGATATATCTCGAGAACTACGCATCTGATCAAAAAATATCATCGAACATAAAAAGTAGGAAACTTAATTCTCTACAAAAAAGGTCTCTTAACATTTTGCCATAGCTCGCTTCGTTTCCGAGATATTTGCAGATTTATCTCAAGGGAAGTGGCCTGACGGACATATTTCGAGATATTTCTTCTTCTTGTTGTTCTTCTTCTGCACAGCTAAGCTGGAAGTGGCATTTGCAGCTCGCAATAGTGCAGAGTTATCCCAAAGAAAGGGGCCACGGTGTTTCTGTATCTCTATTATGTTGGTGCGGCTTCGGAACTTTTAAATATCTCGATATATCTCGAAAACTACGCTTCTGATCAAAAAATATCATAGAACATAAATTGTAGGAAACTTAATTATCTACAAAAAAGGTCTCTTAACATTTTGCCATAGCTCGCTTCGTTTCCGAGATATTTGCAGATATATCTCAAGGGAAGGGGCCTGACGGACATATTTCGAGATATTTCTTCTTCTTGTTGTTCTTCTTCTGCACAGCTAAGCTGGAAGTGGCATTTGCAGCTCGCAATAGTGCAGAGTTATCTCAAAGAGAGGGGCCACGGTGTTTCTGTATCTCTATTATGTTGGTGCGGCTTCGGAACTTTTAAATATCTCGATATATCTCGAAAACTACGCTTCTCATCAAAAAATATCATAGAACGTAAATTGTAGGAAATATTATTCTCTACAAAAAAGGTCTCTCAACATTTTGCCATAGCTCGCTTCGTTTCCGAGATATTTGCAGATTCATCTCAAGGGAAGGGGTCTGACGGACATATTTCGAGATATTTCTTCTTCTTGTTGTTCTTCTTCTGCACAGCTAAGCTCGAAGTGGCATTTGCAGCTCGCAATAGTGCAGAGTTATCTCAAAGAAAGAGGCCACGGTGTTTCTGTACCTCTATTATGTTGGTGCAGCTTCGGAACTTTTAAATATCTTGATATATCTCGAGAACTACGCATCTGATCAAAAAATATCATCGAACATAAAAAGTAGGAAACATAATTCTCTACAAAAAAGGTCTCTTAACATTTTGCCATAGCTCGCTTCGTTTCCGAGATATTTGCAGATTTATCTCAAGGGAAGGGTCCTGATGGACATATTTCGAGATATTTCTTCTTCTTGTTGTTCTTCTTCTGCACAGCTAAGCTGGAAGTGGCATTTGCAGCTCGCAATAGTGCAGAGTTATCTCAAAGAGAGGGGCCACGGTGTTTCTGTATCTCTATTATGTTTGGTGCGGCTTCGGAACTTTTAAGTATCTTGATCTATCTCGAGAACTACGCTTCTGATCAAAAAATATCATAGAACATAAATTGTAGGAAATATAATTCTCTACAAAAAACGTCTCTTAACATTTTGCCATAGCTCGCTTCGTTTCCGAGATATTTGCAGATTTATCTCAAGGGAAGGGTCCTGATGGACATATTTCGAGATATTTCTTCTTCTTATTTCGTCTTCTGCACAGCTAAGCTGGAAGTGGCATTTGCAGCTCGCAATAGTGCAGAGTTATCTCAAAGAGAGGGGCCACGGTGTTTCTGTATCTCTATTATGTTTGGTGCGGCTTCGGAACTTTTAAGTATCTTGATCTATCTCGAGAACTACGCTTCTGATCAAAAAATATCATACAACATAAAAAGTAGGAAACTTAATTCTCTACAAAAAAGGTCTCTTAACATTTTGCCATAGCTCGCTTCGTTTCCGAGATATTTGCAGATTTATCTCAAGGGAAGGGGCCTAACGGACATATTTCGAGATATTTCTTCTTCTTGTTGTTCTTCTTCTGCACAGCTAAACTGGAAGTTGCATTTCCAGCTCGCAATAGTGCAGAGTTATCTCAAAGAAAGGGGTCACGGTGTTTCTGTATCTCTATTATGTTGTTGCGGCTTCGGAACTTTTAAATATCTTGATATATCTCGAGAACTACGCATCTGATCAAAAAATATCATAGAACATAAAAAGTAGGAAACTTAATTCTCTACAAAAAAGGTCTCTTAACGTTTTGCCATAGCTCGCTTCGTTTCCGAGATATTTGCAGATTTATCTCAAGGGAAGGGGCCTGACGGACATATTTCGAGATATTTCTTCTTCTTGTTGTTCTTCTTCTGCACAGCTGAGCTGGAAGTGGCATTTGCAGGTCGCAATAGTGCAGAGTTATCTCAAAGAAAGGGGCCACGGTGTTTCTGTATCTCTATTATGTTGGTGCGGCTTCGGAACTTTTAAATATCTCGATATATCTCGAAAACTACGCTTCTGATCAAAAAATATCATAGAACGTAAATTGTAGGAAATATTATTCTCTACAAAAAAGGTCTCTCAACATTTTGCCATAGCTCGCTTTGTTTCCGAGATATTTGCAGATTCATCTCAAGGGAAGGGGCCTGACGGAAATATTTCGAGATATTTCTTCTTCTTGTTGTTCTTCTTCTGCACAGCTAAGCTGGAAGTGGCATTTGCAGCTCGCAATAGTGCAGAGTTATCGCAAAGAAAGGGGCCACGGGGTTTCTGTATCTCTATTATGTTGGTGCGGCTTCGGAACTTTTAAATATCTTGATATATCTCGAGAACTACGCCTCTGATCGAAAAATATCATAGAACATAAAAAGTAGGAAACTTAATTCTCTACAAAAAAGGTCTCTTAACATTTTGCCATAGCTCGCTTCGTTTCCGAGATATTTGCAGATATATCTCAAGGGAAGGGGCCTGACGGACATATTTCGAGATATTTCTTCTTCTTGTTGTTCTTCTTCTGCACAGCTAAGCTGGAAGTGGCATTTACAGTTCGCAATAGTGCAGAGTTATCTCAAAGAAAGGGGCCACGGTGTTTCTGTATCTCTGTTATGTTAGTGCGGCTTCGGAACTTTTAAATATCTTGATATATCTCGAGAACTACGCATCTGATCAAAAAATATCATAGAACATAAAAAGTAAGAAACTTAATTCTCTACAAAAGAGGTCTCTTAACATTTTCCCATAGCTCGCTCCGTTTCCGAGATATTTGCAGATATATCTCAAGGGAAGGGGCCTGACGGACATATTTCGAGATATTTCTTCTTCTTGTTGTTCTTCTTCTGCACAGCTAAGCTGGAAGTGGCATTTACAGCTCGCAATAGTGCAGAGTTATCTCAAAGAAAGGGGCCACGGTGTTTCTGTATCTCTATTATGTTGGTGCGGCTTCGGAACTTTTAAATATCTTGATATATCTCGAGAACTACGCATCTGATCAAAAAATATCATAGAACATAAAAAGTAGGAAACTTATTCTCTACAAAAAAGGTCTCTTAACATTTTGCCATAGCTCGCTTCGTTTCCGAGATATTTGCAGATTTATCTCAAGGGAAGGGGCCTGACGGACATATTTCGAGATATTTCTTCTTCTTGTTGTTCTTCTTCTGCACAGCTAAGCTGGAAGTGGCATTTGCTGCTCGCACTAGTGCAGAGTTATCTCAAAGAAAGGGGCCACGGTGTTTCTGTATCCCTATTATGTTGGTGCGGCTTCGGAACTTTTTATATCTCGATATATCTCGAAAACTACGCTTCTGATCAAAAAATATCATAGAACATAAATTGTAGGAAACATAATTCTCTACAAAAAACGTCTCTTAACATTTTGCCATAGCTCGCTTCGTTTCCGAGATATTTGCAGATTCAGCTCAAAGGAACTGGCCTGACGGACATATTTCGAGATATTTCTTCTTCTTGTTGTTCTTCCTCTGCACAGCTAAGCTGGAAGTGGCATTTGCAGCTCGCAATAGTGCAGAGTTATCTCAAAGAAAGGGGCCACGGTGTTTCTGTATCTCTATTATGTTGGTGCGGCTTCGGAACTTTTAAATATCTTGATATATCTCGAGAACTACGCATCTGATCAAAAAATATCATAGAACATAAAAAGTAGGAAACTTAATTCTCTACAAAAAAGGTCTCTTAACATTTTGCCATAGCTCGCTTCGTTTCCGAGATATTTGCATATTTATCTCAAGGGAAGGGGCCTGACGGACATATTTCGAGATATTTCTTGTTCTTGTTGTTCTTCTTCTGCACAGCTAAGCTGGAAGTGGCATTTGCGGCTCGCACTAGTGCAGAGTTATCTCAAAGAATGGGGCCACGGTGTTTCTGTATCTCTATTATGTTGGTGCGGCTTCGGAACTTTTTAATATCTCGATATATCTCGAAAACTACGCTTCTGATCAAAAAATATCATAGAACATAAATTGTAGGAAACATAATTCTCTACAAAAAAGGTCTCTTAACATTTTGCCATAGCTCGCTTCGTTTCCGAGATATTTGCAGATATATCTCAAGGGAAGGGGCCTGACGGACATATTTCGAGATATTTCTTCTTCTTGTTGTTCTTCTTCTGCACAGCTAAGCTGGAAGTGGCATTTACAGCTCGCAATAGTGCAGAGTTATCTCAAAGAAAGGGGCCACGGTGTTTCTGTATCTCTATTATTTTGGTGCGGCTTCGGAACTTTTAAATATCTTGATATATCTCGAGAACTACGCCTCTGATCGAAAAATATCATAGAACATAAAAAGTAGGAAACTTAATTCTCTACAAAAAAGGTCTCTTAACATTTTGCCATAGCTCGCTTCGTTTCCGAGATATTTGCAGATTTATCTCAAGGGAAGGGGCCTGACGGACATATTTCGAGATATTTCTTCTTCTTGTTGTTCTTCTTCTGCACAGCTAAGCTGGAAGTGGCATTTGCAGCTCGCAATAGTGCAGAGTTATCGCAAAGAAAGGGGCCACGGTGTTTCTGTATCTCTATTATGTTGGTGCGGCTTCGGAACTTTTAAATATCTTGATATATCTCGAGAACTACGCATCTGATCAAAAAATATCATAGAACATAAAAAGTAGGAAACTTATTCTCTACAAAAAAGGTCTCTTAACATTTTGCCATAGCTCGCTTCGTTTCCGAGATATTTGCAGATTTATCTCAAGGGAAGGGGCCTGACGGACATATTTCGAGATATTTCTTCTTCTTGTTGTTCTTCTTCTGCACAGCTAAGCTGGAAGTGGCATTTGCTGCTCGCACTAGTGCAGAGTTATCTCAAAGAAAGGGGCCACGGTGTTTCTGTATCCCTATTATGTTGGTGCGGCTTCGGAACTTTTTATATCTCGATATATCTCGAAAACTACGCTTCTGATCAAAAAATATCATAGAACATAAATTGTAGGAAACATAATTCTCTACAAAAAACGTCTCTTAACATTTTGCCATAGCTCGCTTCGTTTCCGAGATATTTGCAGATTCAGCTCAAAGGAACTGGCCTGACGGACATATTTCGAGATATTTCTTCTTCTTGTTGTTCTTCCTCTGCACAGCTAAGCTGGAAGTGGCATTTGCAGCTCGCAATAGTGCAGAGTTATCTCAAAGAAAGGGGCCACGGTGTTTCTGTATCTCTATTATGTTGGTGCGGCTTCGGAACTTTTAAATATCTTGATATATCTCGAGAACTACGCATCTGATCAAAAAATATCATAGAACATAAAAAGTAGGAAACTTAATTCTCTACAAAAAAGGTCTCTTAACATTTTGCCATAGCTCGCTTCGTTTCCGAGATATTTGCATATTTATCTCAAGGGAAGGGGCCTGACGGACATATTTCGAGATATTTCTTGTTCTTGTTGTTCTTCTTCTGCACAGCTAAGCTGGAAGTGGCATTTGCGGCTCGCACTAGTGCAGAGTTATCTCAAAGAATGGGGCCACGGTGTTTCTGTATCTCTATTATGTTGGTGCGGCTTCGGAACTTTTTAATATCTCGATATATCTCGAAAACTACGCTTCTGATCAAAAAATATCATAGAACATAAATTGTAGGAAACATAATTCTCTACAAAAAAGGTCTCTTAACATTTTGCCATAGCTCGCTTCGTTTCCGAGATATTTGCAGATATATCTCAAGGGAAGGGGCCTGACGGACATATTTCGAGATATTTCTTCTTCTTGTTGTTCTTCTTCTGCACAGCTAAGCTGGAAGTGGCATTTACAGCTCGCAATAGTGCAGAGTTATCTCAAAGAAAGGGGCCACGGTGTTTCTGTATCTCTATTATTTTGGTGCGGCTTCGGAACTTTTAAATATCTTGATATATCTCGAGAACTACGCCTCTGATCGAAAAATATCATAGAACATAAAAAGTAGGAACTTAATTCTCTACAAAAAAGGTCTCTTAACATTTTGCCATAGCTCGCTTCGTTTCCGAGATATTTGCAGATTTATCTCAAGGGAAGGGGCCTGACGGACATATTTCGAGATATTTCTTCTTCTTGTTGTTCTTCTTCTGCACAGCTAAGCTGGAAGTGGCATTTGCAGCTCGCAATAGTGCAGAGTTATCGCAAAGAAAGGGGCCACGGTGTTTCTGTATCTCTATTATGTTGGTGCAGCTTCGGAGCTTTTAAATATCTTGATATATCTCGAGAACTACGCATCTGATCAAAAAATATCATAGAACATAAAAAGTAGGAAACTTAATTCTCTACAAAAAAGGTCTCTTAACGTTTTGCAATAGCTCGCTTCGTTTCCGAGATATTTGCAGATTTATCTCAAGGGAAGGGGCCTGACGGACATATTTCGAGATATTTCTTCTTCTTGTTGTCCTTCTTCTGCACAGCTAAGCTGGAAGTGGCATTTGCAGCGCGCAATAGTGCAGAGTTATCTCAAAGAAAGGGGCCACGGTGTTTCTGTATCTCTATTATGTCGGTGCGGCTTCGGAACTTTTAAATATCTTGATATATCTCGAGAACTACGCATCTGTTCAAAAAATATCATAGAACATAAAAAGTAGGAATCCTAATTTTCTACAAAAAAGGTCTCTTAACATTTTGCCGTAGCTCGCTTCGTTTCCGAGATATTTGCAGATTTATCTCAAGGGAAGGGGCCTGACGGACATATTTCCAGATATTTCTTCTTCTTGTTGTTCTTCTTCTGCACAGCTAAGCTGGAAGTGGCATTTGCAGCTCGCAATAGTGCAGAGTTATCTCAAAGAATGGGGCCACGGTGTTTCTGTATCTCTATTATGTTGGTGCGGCTTCGGAACTTTTAAATATCTTGATATATCTCGAGAACTACGCATCTGATCAAAAAATATCATAGAACATAAAAAGTAGGAAACTTAATTCTCTACAAAAAAGGTCTCTTAACATTTTGCCATAGCTCGCTTCGTTTCCGAGATATTTGCAGATTTATCTCAAGGGAAGGGGCCTGACGGACATATTTCGAGATATTTCTTCTTCTTGTTGTTCTTCTTCTGCACAGCTAAGCTGGAAGTGGCATTTGCAGCTCGCAATAG
The DNA here is from genome assembly GCF_051020975.1 of Osmia lignaria lignaria. Classification (NCBI taxonomy): domain Eukaryota; kingdom Metazoa; phylum Arthropoda; class Insecta; order Hymenoptera; family Megachilidae; genus Osmia; species Osmia lignaria. The sequence continues at coordinate 8,917,446 of NW_027478161.1, forward strand.
TGCAGAGTTATCGCAAAGAAAGGGGCCACGGTGTTTCTGTATCTCTATTATGTTGGTGCGGCTTCGGAACTTTTAAATATCTTGATATATCTCGAGACCTACGCATCTGATCAAAAAATATCATAGAACATAAAAAGTAGGAAACTTAATTCTCTACAAAAAAGGTCTCTTAACGTTTTGCAATAGCTCGCTTCGTTTCCGAGATATTTGCAAATTTATCTCAAGGGAAGGGTCCTGACGGACATATTTCGAGATATTTCTTCTTCTTGTTGTTCTTCTTCTGCACAGCTAAACTGGAAGTGGCATTTCCAGCTCGCAATCATGCAGAGTTATCTCAAAGAGAGGGGCCACGGTGTTTCTGTATATCTATTATGTTGGTGCGGCTTCGAAACTTTTAAATATCTTGATATATCTCGAGAACTACGCCTCTGATCGAAAAATATCATAGAACATAAAAAGTAGGAAACTTAATTCTCTACAAAAAAGGTCTCTTAACATTTTGCCATAGCTCGCTTCGTTTCCGAGATATTTGCAGATGTATCTCAAGGGAAGGGGCCTGACGGACATATTTCGAGATATTTCTTCTTCTTGTTGTTCTTCTTCTGCACAGCTAAGCTGGAAGTCGCATTTGCAGCTCGCAATAGTGCAGAGTTATCGCAAAGAAAGGGGCCACGGTGTTTCTGTATCTCTATTATGTTGGTGCAGCTTCGGAGCTTTTAAATATCTTGATATATCTCGAGAACTACGCATCTGATCAAAAAATATCATAGAACATAAAAAGTAGGAAACTTAATTCTCTACAAAAAAGGTCTCTTAACGTTTTGCAATAGCTCGCTTCGTTTCCGAGATATTTGCAGATTTATCTCAAGGGAAGGGTCCTGACGGACATATTTCGAGATATTTCTTCTTCTTGTTGTTCTTCTTCTGCACAGCTAAACTGGAAGTGGCATTTCCAGCTCGCAATCATGCAGAGTTATCTCAAAGAGAGGGGCCACGGTGTTTCTGTATATCTATTATGTTGGTGCGGCTTCGAAACTTTTAAATATCTTGATATATCTCGAGAACTACGCCTCTGATCGAAAAATATCATAGAACATAAAAAGTAGGAAACTTAATTCTCTACAAAAAAGGTCTCTTAACATTTTGCCATAGCTCGCTTCGTTTCCGAGATATTTGCAGATGTATCTCAAGGGAAGGGGCCTGACGGACATATTTCGAGATATTTCTTCTTCTTGTTGTTCTTCTTCTGCACTGCTAAGCTGGAAGTGGCATTTGCAGCTCGCAATAGTGCAGAGTTATCGCAAAGAAAGGGGCCACGGTGTTTCTGTATCTCTATTATGTTGGTGCAGCTTCGGAGCTTTTAAATATCTTGATATATCTCGAGAACTACGCATCTGATCAAAAAATATCGTAGAACATAAAAAGTAGGAAACTTAATTCTCTACAAAAAAGGTCTCTTAACATTTTCCCATAGCTGGCATCGTTTCCGAGATATTTGCAGATTTAGCTCAAGGGAAGGGGCCTGACGGACATATTCCGAGATATTTCTTCTTCTTGTTGTTCCTCTTCTGCACAGCTAAGCTGGAAGTGGCATTTGCAGGTCGCAATAGTGCAGAGTTATCTCAAAGAAAGGGGCCACGGTGTTTCTGTATCTCTATTATGTTGGTGCGGCTTCGGAACTTTTAAATATCTCGATATATCTCGAAAACTACGCTTCTGATCAAAAAATATCAGAGAACGTAAATTGTAGGAAACATAATTCTCTACAAAAAAGGTCTCTCAACATTTTGCCATAGCTCGCTTCGTTTCCGAGATATTTGCAGATTTATCTCAAGGGAAGGGGCCTGACGGACATATTTCGAGATATTTCTTCTTCTTGTTGTTCTTCTTCTGCACAGCTAAGCTGGAAGTGGCATTTGCAGCTCGCAATAGTGCAGAGTTATCTCAAAGAAAGGGGCCACGGTGTTTCTGTATCTCTATTATGTTGGTGCGGCTTCGAAACTTTTAAATATCTTGATATATCTCGAGAACTACGCCTCTGATCGAAAAATATCATAGAACATAAAAAGTAGAAAACTTAATTCTCTACAAAAAAGGTCTGTTAACATTTTCCCATAGCTGGCATCGTTTCCGAGATATTTGCAGATTTAGCTCAAGGGAAGGGGCCTGACGGACATATTCCGAGATATTTCTTCTTCTTGTTGTTCTTCTTCTGCACAGCTAAGCTGGAAGTGGCATTTGCAGCTCGCAAGAGTGCAGAGTTATCGCAAAGAAAGGGGCCACGGTGTTTCTGTATCTCTATTATGTTGGTGCGGCTTCGGAACTTTTAAATATCTTGATATATCTCGAGAACTACGCATCTGATCAAAAAATATCATAGAACATAAAAAGTAGGAAACCTAATTTTCTACAAAAAAGGTCTCTTAACATTTTGCCGTAGCTCGCTTCGTTTCCGAGATATTTGCAGATTTATCTCAAGGGAAGGGGCCTGACGGACATATTTCGAGATATTTCTTCTTCTTGTTGTTCTTCTTCTGCACAGCTAAGCTGGAAGTGGCATTTGCAGCGCGCAAGAGTGCAGAGTTATCTCAAAGAAAGGGGCCACGGTGTTTCTGTATCTCTATTATGTTGGTGCGGCTTCGGAACTTTTAAATATCTTGATATATCTCGAGAACTACGCATCTGATCAAAAAATATCATAGAACATAAAAAGTAGGAAACTTGATTCTCTACAAAAAAGGTCTCTTAACATTTTCCCATAACTGGCATCGTTTCCGAGATATTTGCAGATTTAGCTCAAGGGAAGGGGCCTGACGGACATATTCCGAGATATTTCTTCTTCTTGTTGTTCCTCTTCTGCACAGCTAAGCTGGAAGTGGCATTTGCAGCTCGCAATAGTGCAGAGTTATCTCAAAGAAAGGGGCCACGGTGTTTCTGTACCTCTATTATGTTGGTGCAGCTTCGGAGCTTTTAAATATCTTGATATATCTCGAGAACTACGCATCTGATCAAAAAATATCATAGAACATAAAAAGTAGGAAACTTAATTCTCTACAAAAAAGGTCTCTTAACATTTTCCCATAGCTGGCATCGTTTCCGAGATATTTGCAGATTTAGCTCAAGGGAAGGGGCCTGACGGACATATTCCGAGATATTTCTTCTTCTTGTTGTTCCTCTTCTGCACAGCTAAGCTGGAAGTGGCATTTGCAGGTCGCAATAGTGCAGAGTTATCTCAAAGAAAGGGGCCACGGTGTTTCTGTATCTCTATTATGTTGGTGCGGCTTCGGAACTTTTAAATATCTCGATATATCTCGAAAACTACGCTTCTGATCAAAAAATATCAGAGAACGTAAATTGTAGGAAACATAATTCTCTACAAAAAAGGTCTCTTAACATTTTGCCATAGCTCGCTTCGTTTCCGAGATATTTGCAGATTTATCTCAAGGGAAGGGGCCTGACGGACATATTTCGAGATATTTCTTCTTCTTGTTGTTCTTCTTCTGCACAGCTAAGCTGGAAGTGGCATTTGCAGCTCGCAATAGTGCAGAGTTATCTCAAAGAAAGGGGCCACGGTGTTTCTGTATCTCTATTATGTTGGTGCGGCTTCGGAACTTTTAAATATCTTGATATATCTCGAGAACTACGCATCTGATCAAAAAATATCGTAGAACATAAAAAGTAGGAAACTTAATTCTCTACAAATAAGGTCTCTAAACATTTTGCCATAGCTCGCATGGTTTCCGAGATATTTGCAGATTTATCTCAAGGGAAGGGGCCTGACGGACATATTTCGAGATATTTCTTCTTCTTGTTGTTCTTCTTCTGCACAGCTAAGCTGGAAGTGGCATTTGCAGCGCGCAATAGTGCAGAGTTATCTCAAAGAAAGGGGCCACGGTGTTTCTGTATCTCTATTATGTTGGTGCGGCTTCGGAACTTTTAAATATCTTGATATATCTCGAGAACTACGCATCCGATCAAAAAATATCATAGAACATAAAAAGTAGGAAACTTAATTCTCTACAAAAAAGGTCTCTTAACATTTTGCCATAGCTCGCTTCGTTTCCGAGATATTTGCAGATTTATCTCGAGGGAAGGGGCCTGACGGACATATTTCGAGATATTTCTTCTTCTTGTTGTTCTTCTTCTGCACAGCTAAGCTGGAAGCGGCATTTGCGGCTCGCACTAATGCAGAGTTATCTCAAAGAAAGGGGCCACGGTGTTTCTGTATCTCTATTATGTTGGTGCGGCTTCGGATCTTTTAAATATCTCGATATATCTCGAAAACTACGCTTCTGATCAAAAAATATCATAGAACATAAATTGTAGGAAACATAATTCTCTACAAAAAAGGTCTCTTAACATTTTGCCATAGCTCGCTTCGTTTCCGAGATATTTGCAGATATATCTCAAGGGAAGGGGCCTGACGGACATATTTCGAGATATTTCTTCTTCTTGTTGTTCTTCTTCTGCACAGCTAAGCTGGAAGTGGCATTTACAGCTCGCAATAGCGCAGAGTTATCTCAAAGAAAGGGGCCACGGTGTTTCTGTATCTCTATTATGTTGGTGCGGCTTCGGAACTTTTAAATATCTTGATATATCTCGAGAACTACGCATCTGATCAAAAAATATCATAGAACATGAAAAGTAGGAAACTTAATTCTCTACAAAAAAGGTCTCTTAACATTTTGCCATAGCTCTCTTCGTTTCCGAGATATTTGCAGATTTATCTCAAGGGAAGGGGCCTAACGGACATATTTCGAGATATTTCTTCTTCTTGTTGTTCTTCTTCTGCACAGCTAAACTGGAAGTGGCATTTCCAGCTCGCAATAGTGCTGAGTTATCTCAAAGAAACGGGCCACGGTGTTTCTGTATCTCTATTATGTTGGTGCGGCTTCGGAACTTTTAAATATCTCGATTTATCTCGAAAACTACGCTTCTGATCAAAAAATATCATAGAACATAAATTGTAGGAAACATAATTCTCTACAAAAAAGGTCTCTTAACATTTTGCCATAGCTCGCTTCGTTTCCGAGATATTTGCAGATATATCTCAAGGGAAGGGGCCTGACGGACATATTTCGAGATATTTCTTCTTCTTGTTGTTCTTCTTCTGCACAGCTAAGCTGGAAGTGGCATTTGCAGCGCGCAATAGTACAGAGTTATCTCAAAGAAAGGGGCCACGGTGTTTCTGTATCTCTATTATGTTGGTGCGGCTTCGGAACTTTTAAATATCTTGATATATCTCGAGAACTACGCATCCGATCAAAAAATATCATAGAACATAAAAAGTAGGAAACTTAATTCTCTACAAAAAAGGTCTCTTAACATTTTGCCATAGCTCGCTTCGTTTCCGAGATATTTGCAGATTTATCTCGAGGGAAGGGGCCTGACGGACATATTTCGAGATATTTCTTCTTCTTGTTGTTCTTCTTCTGCACAGCTACGCTGGAAGCGGCATTTGCGGCTCGCACTAATGCAGAGTTATCTCAAAGAAAGGGGCCACGGTGTTTCTGTATCTCTATTATGTTGGTGCGGCTTCGGAACTTTTAAATATCTTGATATATCTCGAGAACTGCGCATCTGATCAAAAAATATCATAGAACATAAAAAGTAGGAAACATAATTCTCTACAAAAAAGGTCTCTTAACATTTTGCCATAGCTCGCTTCGTTTCCGAGATATTTGCAGATTTATCTCAAGGGAAGGGGCCTGACGGACATATTTCGAGATATTTCTTCTTCTTGTTGTTCTTCTTCTGCACAGCTAAGCTGGAAGTGGCATTTGCGGCTCGCACTAGTGCAGAGTTGTCTCAACGAAAGGGGCCACGGTGTTTCTGTATCTCTATTATGTTGGTGCGGCTTCGGAACTTTTAAATATCTCGATATATCTCGATAACTACGCTTCTGATCAAAAAATATCATAGAACATAAATTGTAGGAAGCATAATTCTCTACAAAAAAGGTCTCTTAACATTTTGCCATAGCTCGCTTCGTTTCCGAGATATTTGCAGATATATCTCAAGGGAAGGGGCCTGACGGACATATTTCGAGATATTTCTTCTTCTTGTTGTTCTTCTTCTGCACAGCTAAGCTGGAAGTGGCATTTGCAGCTCGCAATAGTGCAGAGTTATCTCAAAGAAAGGGGCCACGGTGTTTCTGTATCTCTATTATGTTGGTGCGGCTTCGGAACTTTTAAATATCTTGATATATCTCGAGAACTACGCATCTGATCAAAAAATATCATAGAACATAAAAAGTAGGAAACTTAATTCTCTACAAAAAAGGTCTCTTAACATTTTGCCATAGCTCGCTTCGTTTCCGAGATATTTGCAGATTTATCTCGAGGGAAGGGGCCTGACGGACATATTTCGAGATATTTCTTCTTCTTGTTGTTCTTCTTCTGCACAGCTAAGCTGGAAGCGGCATTTGCGGCTCGCACTAGTGCAGAGTTATCTCAAAGAAAGGGGCCACGGTGTTTCTGTATCTCTATTATGTTGGTGCGGCTTCGGATCTTTTAAATATCTCGATATATCTCGAAAACTACGCTTCTGATCAAAAAATATCATAGAACATAAATTGTAGGAAACATAATTCTCTACAAAAAAGGTCTCTTAACATTTTGCCGTAGCTCGCTTCGTTTCCGAGATATTTGCAGATTTATCTCAAGGGAAGGGGCCTGACGGACATATTTCCAGATATTTCCTCTTCTTGTTGTTCTTCTTCTGCACAGCTAAGCTGGAAGTGGCATTTGCAGCTCGCAATAGTGCAGAGTTATCTCAAAGAAAGGGGCCACGGTGTTTCTGTATCTCTATTATGTTGGTGCGGCTTCGGAACTTTTAAATATCTTGATATATCTCGAGAACTACGCATCTGATCGAAAAATATCATAGAACATAAAATGTAGGAAACTTAATTCTCTACAAAAGAGGTCTCTTAACATTTTGCCATAGCTCGCTTCGTTTCCGAGATATTTGCAGACTTATCTCAAGGGAAGGGGCCTGACGGACATATTTCGAGATATTTCTTCTTTTTGTTGTTCTTCTTCTGCACAGCTAAGCTGGAAGTGGCATTTGCAGCTCGCAATAGTGCAGAGTTATCTCAAAGAAAGGGGCCACGGTGTTTCTGTATCTCTATTATGTTGGTGCGGCTTCGGAACTTTTAAATATCTCGATATATCTCGAAAACTACGCTTCTGATCAAAAAATATCATAGAACGTAAATTGTAGGAAACATTATTCTCTACAAAAAAGGTCTCTTAACATTTTGCCATAGCTCGCTTCGTTTCCGAGATATGTGCAGATTCATCTCAAGGGAAGGGGTCTGACGGACATATTTCGAGATATTTCTTCTTCTTGTTGTTCTTCTTCTGCACAGCTAAGCTCGAAGTGGCATTTGCAGCTCGCAATAGTGCAGAGTTATCTCAAAGAAAGAGGCCACGGTGTTTCTGTACCTCTATTATGTTGGTGCAGCTTCGGAACTTTTAAATATCTTGATATATCTCGAGAACTACGCATCTGATCAAAAAATATCATCGAACATGAAAAGTAGGAAACATAATTCTCTACAAAAAAGGTCTCTTAACATTTTGCCATTGCTCGCTTCGTTTCCGAGATATTTGCAGATTTATCTCAAGGGAAGTGGCCTGACGGACATATTTCGAGATATTCCTTCTTCTTGTTGTTCTTCTTCTGCACAGCTAAACTGGAAGTGGCATTTCCAGCTCGCAATCGTGCAGAGTTATCTCAAAGAAAGGGGCCACGGTGTTTCTGTATCTCTATTATGTTGGTGCGGCTTCGGAACTTTTCAATATCTTGATATATCTCGAGAACTACGCCTCTGATCGAAAAATATCATAGAACATAAAAAGTAGGAAACTTAATTCTCTACAAAAAAGGTCTCTTAACATTTTGCCATAGCTCGCTTCGTTTCCGAGATATTTGCAGATTTATCTCAAGGGAAGGGCCCTGACGGACATATTTCGAGATATTTCTTCTTCTTGTTGTTCTTCTTCTGCACAGCTAAGCTGGAAGTGGCATTTGCGGCTCGCACTAGTGCAGAGTTATCTCAAAGAAAGGAGCCACGGTGTTTCTGTATCTCTATTATGTTGGTGCGGCTTCGGAACTTTTAAATATCTTGATATATCTCGAGAACTGCGCATCTGATCAAAAAATATCATAGAACATAAAAAGTAGGAAACATAATTCTCTACAAAAAAGGTCTCTTAACATTTTGCCATAGCTCGCTTCGTTTCCGAGATATTTGCAGATTTATCTCAAGGGAAGGGGCCTGACGGACATATTTCGAGATATTTCTTCTTCTTGTTGTTCTTCTTCTGCACAGCTAAGCTGGAAGTGGCATTTGCGGCTCGCACTAGTGCAGAGTTGTCTCAACGAAAGGGGCCACGGTGTTTCTGTATCTCTATTATGTTGGTGCGGCTTCGGAACTTTTAAATATCTCGATATATCTCGATAACTACGCTTCTGATCAAAAAATATCATAGAACATAAATTGTAGGAAGCATAATTCTCTACAAAAAAGGTCTCTTAACATTTTGCCATAGCTCGCTTCGTTTCCGAGATATTTGCAGATATATCTCAAGGGAAGGGGCCTGACGGACATATTTCGAGATATTTCTTCTTCTTGTTGTTCTTCTTCTGCACAGCTAAGCTGGAAGTGGCATTTGCAGCTCGCAATAGTGCAGAGTTATCTCAAAGAAAGGGGCCACGGTGTTTCTGTATCTCTATTATGTTGGTGCGGCTTCGGAACTTTTAAATATCTTGATATATCTCGAGAACTACGCATCTGATCAAAAAATATCATAGAACATAGAAAGTAGGAAACTTAATTCTCTACAAAAAAGGTCTCTTAACATTTTGCCATAGCTCGCTTCGTTTCCGAGATATTTGCAGATTTATCTCGAGGGAAGGGGCCTGACGGACATATTTCGAGATATTTCTTCTTCTTGTTGTTCTTCTTCTGCACAGCTAAGCTGGAAGCGGCATTTGCGGCTCGCACTAGTGCAGAGTTATCTCAAAGAAAGGGGCCACGGTGTTTCTGTATCTCTATTATGTTGGTGCGGCTTCGGATCTTTTAAATATCTCGATATATCTCGAAAACTACGCTTCTGATCAAAAAATATCATAGAACATAAATTGTAGGAAACATAATTCTCTACAAAAAAGGTCTCTTAACATTTTGCCGTAGCTCGCTTCGTTTCCGAGATATTTGCAGATTTATCTCAAGGGAAGGGGCCTGACGGACATATTTCCAGATATTTCCTCTTCTTGTTGTTCTTCTTCTGCACAGCTAAGCTGGAAGTGGCATTTGCAGCTCGCAATAGTGCAGAGTTATCTCAAAGAAAAGGGCCACGGTGTTTCTGTATCTCTATTATGTTGGTGCGGCTTCGGAACTTTTAAATATCTTGATATATCTCGAGAACTACGCATCTGATCGAAAAATATCATAGAACATAAAAAGTAGGAAACTTAATTCTCTACAAAAGAGGTCTCTTAACATTTTGCCATAGCTCGCTTCGTTTCCGAGATATTTGCAGATTTATCTCAAGGGAAGGGGCCTGACGGACATATTTCGAGATATTTCTTCTTTTTGTTGTTCTTCTTCTGCACAGCTAAGCTGGAAGTGGCATTTGCAGCTCGCAATAGTGCAGAGTTATCTCAAAGAAAGGGGCCACGGTGTTTCTGTATCTCTATTATGTTGGTGCGGCTTCGGAACTTTTAAATATCTTGATATATCTCGAGAACTACGCCTCTGATCGAAAAATATCATAGAACATAAAAAGTAGGAAACTTAATTCTCTACAAAAAAGGTCTCTTAACATTTTGCCATAGCTCGCTTCGTTTCCGAGATATTTGCAGATGTATCTCAAGGGAAGGGGCCTGACGGACATATTTCGAGATATTTCTTCTTCTTGTTGTTCTTCTTCTGCACAGCTAAGCTGGAAGTGGCATTTGCAGCTCGCAATAGTGCAGAGTTATCGCAAAGAAAGGGGCCACGGTGTTTCTGTATCTCTATTATGTTGGTGCAGCTTCGGAGCTTTTAAATATCTTGATATATCTCGAGAACTACGCATCTGATCAAAAAATATCATAGAACATAAAAAGTAGGAAACTTAATTCTCTACAAAAAAGGTCTCTTAACATTTTCCCATAGCTGGCATCGTTTCCGAGATATTTGCAGATTTAGCTCAAGGGAAGGGGCCTGACGGACATATTCCGAGATATTTCTTCTTCTTGTTGTTCCTCTTCTGCACAGCTAAGCTGGAAGTGGCATTTGCAGGTCGCAATAGTGCAGAGTTATCTCAAAGAAAGGGGCCACGGTGTTTCTGTATCTCTATTATGTTGGTGCGGCTTCGGAACTTTTAAATATCTCGATATATCTCGAAAACTACGCTTCTGATCAAAAAATATCAGAGAACGTAAATTGTAGGAAACATAATTCTCTACAAAAAAGGTCTCTCAACATTTTGCCATAGCTCGCTTCGTTTCCGAGATATTTGCAGATTTATCTCAAGGGAAGGGGCCTGACGGACATATTTCGAGATATTTCTTCTTCTTGTTGTTCTTCTTCTGCACAGCTAAGCTGGAAGTGGCATTTGCAGCTCGCAATAGTGCAGAGTTATCTCAAAGAAAGGGGCCACGGTGTTTCTGTATCTCTATTATGTTGGTGCGGCTTCGAAACTTTTAAATATCTTGATATATCTCGAGAACTACGCCTCTGATCGAAAAATATCATAGAACATAAAAAGTAGAAAACTTAATTCTCTACAAAAAAGGTCTGTTAACATTTTCCCATAGCTGGCATCGTTTCCGAGATATTTGCAGATTTAGCTCAAGGGAAGGGGCCTGACGGACATATTCCGAGATATTTCTTCTTCTTGTTGTTCTTCTTCTGCACAGCTAAGCTGGAAGTGGCATTTGCAGCTCGCAAGAGTGCAGAGTTATCGCAAAGAAAGGGGCCACGGTGTTTCTGTATCTCTATTATGTTGGTGCGGCTTCGGAACTTTTAAATATCTTGATATATCTCGAGAACTACGCATCTGATCAAAAAATATCATAGAACATAAAAAGTAGGAAACCTAATTTTCTACAAAAAAGGTCTCTTAACATTTTGCCGTAGCTCGCTTCGTTTCCGAGATATTTGCAGATTTATCTCAAGGGAAGGGGCCTGACGGACATATTTCGAGATATTTCTTCTTCTTGTTGTTCTTCTTCTGCACAGCTAAGCTGGAAGTGGCATTTGCAGCGCGCAAGAGTGCAGAGTTATCTCAAAGAAAGGGGCCACGGTGTTTCTGTATCTCTATTATGTTGGTGCGGCTTCGGAACTTTTAAATATCTTGATATATCTCGAGAACTACGCATCTGATCAAAAAATATCATAGAACATAAAAAGTAGGAAACTTGATTCTCTACAAAAAAGGTCTCTTAACATTTTCCCATAACTGGCATCGTTTCCGAGATATTTGCAGATTTAGCTCAAGGGAAGGGGCCTGACGGACATATTCCGAGATATTTCTTCTTCTTGTTGTTCCTCTTCTGCACAGCTAAGCTGGACGTGGCATTTGCAGCTCGCAATAGTGCAGAGTTATCTCAAAGAAAGGGGCCACGGTGTTTCTGTACCTCTATTATGTTGGTGCAGCTTCGGAGCTTTTAAATATCTTGATATATCTCGAGAACTACGCATCTGATCAAAAAATATCATAGAACATAAAAAGTAGGAAACTTAATTCTCTACAAAAAAGCTCTCTTAACATTTTCCCATAGCTGGCATCGTTTCCGAGATATTTGCAGATTTAGCTCAAGGGAAGGGGCCTGACGGACATATTCCGAGATATTTCTTCTTCTTGTTGTTCCTCTTCTGCACAGCTAAGCTGGAAGTGGCATTTGCAGGTCGCAATAGTGCAGAGTTATCTCAAAGAAAGGGGCCACGGTGTTTCTGTATCTCTATTATGTTGGTGCGGCTTCGGAACTTTTAAATATCTCGATATATCTCGAAAACTACGCTTCTGATCAAAAAATATCAGAGAACGTAAATTGTAGGAAACATAATTCTCTACAAAAAAGGTCTCTTAACATTTTGCCATAGCTCGCTTCGTTTCCGAGATATTTGCAGATTTATCTCAAGGGAAGGGGCCTGACGGACATATTTCGAGATATTTCTTCTTCTTGTTGTTCTTCTTCTGCACAGCTAAGCTGGAAGTGGCATTTGCAGCTCGCAATAGTGCAGAGTTATCTCAAAGAAAGGGGCCACGGTGTTTCTGTATCTCTATTATGTTGGTGCGGCTTCGGAACTTTTAAATATCTTGATATATCTCGAGAACTACGCATCTGATCAAAAAATATCGTAGAACATAAAAAGTAGGAAACTTAATTCTCTACAAATAAGGTCTCTTAACATTTTGCCATAGCTCGCTTCGTTTCCGAGATATTTGCAGATATATCTCAAGGGAAGGGGCCTGACGGACATATTTCGAGATATTTCTTCTTCTTGTTGTTCTTCTTCTGCACAGCTAAGCTGGAAGTGGCATTTGCAGCGCGCAATAGTGCAGAGTTATCTCAAAGAAAGGGGCCACGGTGTTTCTGTATCTCTATTATGTTGGTGCGGCTTCGGAACTTTTAAATATCTTGATATATCTCGAGAACTACGCATCCGATCAAAAAATATCATAGAACATAAAAAGTAGGAAACTTAATTCTCTACAAAAAAGGTCTCTTAACATTTTGCCATAGCTCGCTTCGTTTCCGAGATATTTGCAGATTTATCTCGAGGGAAGGGGCCTGACGGACATATTTCGAGATATTTCTTCTTCTTGTTGTTCTTCTTCTGCACAGCTAAGCTGGAAGCGGCATTTGCGGCTCGCACTAATGCAGAGTTATCTCAAAGAAAGGGGCCACGGTGTTTCTGTATCTCTATTATGTTGGTGCGGCTTCGGATCTTTTAAATATCTCGATATATCTCGAAAACTACGCTTCTGATCAAAAAATATCATAGAACATAAATTGTAGGAAACATAATTCTCTACAAAAAAGGTCTCTTAACATTTTGCCATAGCTCGCTTCGTTTCCGAGATATTTGCAGATATATCTCAAGGGAAGGGGCCTGACGGACATATTTCGAGATATTTCTTCTTCTTGTTGTTCTTCTTCTGCACAGCTAAGCTGGAAGTGGCATTTACAGCTCGCAATAGCGCAGAGTTATCTCAAAGAAAGGGGCCACGGTGTTTCTGTATCTCTATTATGTTGGTGCGGCTTCGGAACTTTTAAATATCTTGATATATCTCGAGAACTACGCATCTGATCAAAAAATATCATAGAACATGAAAAGTAGGAAACTTAATTCTCTACAAAAAAGGTCTCTTAACATTTTGCCATAGCTCTCTTCGTTTCCGAGATATTTGCAGATTTATCTCAAGGGAAGGGGCCTGACGGACATATTTCGAGATATTTCTTCTTCTTGTTGTTCTTCTTCTGCACAGCTAAGCTGGAAGTGGCATTTGCAGCTCGCAATAGTGCAGAGTTATCTCAAAGAAAGGGGCCACGGTGTTTCTGTATCTCTATTATGTTGGTGCGGCTTCGGAACTTTTAAATATCTCGATATATCTCGAAAACTACGCTTCTGATCAAAAAATATCAGAGAACGTAAATTGTAGGAAACATAATTCTCTACAAAAAAGGTCTCTTAACATTTTGCCATAGCTCGCTTCGTTTCCGAGATATTTGCAGATTTATCTCAAGGGAAGGGGCCTGACGGACATATTTCGAGATATTTCTTCTTCTTGTTGTTCTTCTTCTGCACAGCTAAGCTGGAAGTGGCATTTGCAGCTCGCAATAGTGCAGAGTTATCTCAAAGAAAGGGGCCACGGTGTTTCTGTATCTCTATTATGTTGGTGCGGCTTCGGAACTTTTAAATATCTTGATATATCTCGAGAACTACGCATCTGATCAAAAAATATCGTAGAACATAAAAAGTAGGAAACTTAATTCTCTACAAATAAGGTCTCTAAACATTTTGCCATAGCTCGCATGGTTTCCGAGATATTTGCAGATTTATCTCAAGGGAAGGGGCCTGACGGACATATTTCGAGATATTTCTTCTTCTTGTTGTTCTTCTTCTGCACAGCTAAGCTGGAAGTGGCATTTGCAGCGCGCAATAGTGCAGAGTTATCTCAAAGAAAGGGGCCACGGTGTTTCTGTATCTCTATTATGTTGGTGCGGCTTCGGAACTTTTAAATATCTTGATATATCTCGAGAACTACGCATCCGATCAAAAAATATCATAGAACATAAAAAGTAGGAAACTTAATTCTCTACAAAAAAGGTCTCTTAACATTTTGCCATAGCTCGCTTCGTTTCCGAGATATTTGCAGATTTATCTCGAGGGAAGGGGCCTGACGGACATATTTCGAGATATTTCTTCTTCTTGTTGTTCTTCTTCTGCACAGCTAAGCTGGAAGCGGCATTTGCGGCTCGCACTAATGCAGAGTTATCTCAAAGAAAGGGGCCACGGTGTTTCTGTATCTCTATTATGTTGGTGCGGCTTCGGATCTTTTAAATATCTCGATATATCTCGAAAACTACGCTTCTGATCAAAAAATATCATAGAACATAAATTGTAGGAAACATAATTCTCTACAAAAAAGGTCTCTTAACATTTTGCCATAGCTCGCTTCGTTTCCGAGATATTTGCAGATATATCTCAAGGGAAGGGGCCTGACGGACATATTTCGAGATATTTCTTCTTCTTGTTGTTCTTCTTCTGCACAGCTAAGCTGGAAGTGGCATTTACAGCTCGCAATAGCGCAGAGTTATCTCAAAGAAAGGGGCCACGGTGTTTCTGTATCTCTATTATGTTGGTGCGGCTTCGGAACTTTTAAATATCTTGATATATCTCGAGAACTACGCATCTGATCAAAAAATATCATAGAACATGAAAAGTAGGAAACTTAATTCTCTACAAAAAAGGTCTCTTAACATTTTGCCATAGCTCTCTTCGTTTCCGAGATATTTGCAGATTTATCTCAAGGGAAGGGGCCTGACGGACATATTTCGAGATATTTCTTCTTCTTGTTGTTCTTCTTCTGCACAGCTAAGCTGGAAGTGGCATTTGCAGCTCGCAATAGTGCAGAGTTATCTCAAAGAAAGGGGCCACGGTGTTTCTGTATCTCTATTATGTTGGTGCGGCTTCGGAACTTTTAAATATCTTGATATATCTCGAGAACTACGCATCTGATCAAAAAATATCATAGAACATAAAAAGTAGGAAACTTAATTCTCTACAAAAAAGGTCTCTTAACATTTTGCCATAGCTCGCTTCGTTTCCGAGATATTTGCAGATTTATCTCAAGGGAAGGGGCCTAACGGACATATTTCGAGATATTTCTTCTTCTTGTTGTTCTTCTTCTGCACAGCTAAACTGGAAGTGGCATTTCCAGCTCGCAATAGTGCTGAGTTATCTCAAAGAAACGGGCCACGGTGTTTCTGTATCTCTATTATGTTGGTGCGGCTTCGGAACTTTTAAATATCTCGATTTATCTCGAAAACTACGCTTCTGATCAAAAAATATCATAGAACATAAATTGTAGGAAACATAATTCTCTACAAAAAAGGTCTCTTAACATTTTGCCATAGCTCGCTTCGTTTCCGAGATATTTGCAGATATATCTCAAGGGAAGGGGCCTGACGGACATATTTCGAGATATTTCTTCTTCTTGTTGTTCTTCTTCTGCACAGCTAAGCTGGAAGTGGCATTTGCAGCGCGCAATAGTGCAGAGTTATCTCAAAGAAAGGGGCCACGGTGTTTCTGTATCTCTATTATGTTGGTGCGGCTTCGCAACTTTTAAATATCTTGATATATCTCGAGAACTACGCATCCGATCAAAAAATATCATAGAACATAAAAAGTAGGAAACTTAATTCTCTACAAAAAAGGTCTCTTAACATTTTGCCATAGCTCGCTTCCTTTCCGAGATATTTGCAGATTTATCTCGAGGGAAGGGGCCTGACGGACATATTTCGAGATATTTCTTCTTCTTGTTGTTCTTCTTCTGCACAGCTAAGCTGGAAGCGGCATTTGCGGCTCGCACTAATGCAGAGTTATCTCAAAGAAAGGGGCCACGGTGTTTCTGTATCTCTATTATGTTGGTGCGGCTTCGGATCTTTTAAATATCTCGATATATCTCGAAAACTACGCTTCTGATCAAAAAATATCATAGAACATAAATTGTAGGAAACATAATTCTCTACAAAAAAGGTCTCTAAACATTTTGCCATAGCTCGCTTCGTTTCCGAGATATTTGCAGATATATCTCAAGGGAAGGGGCCTGACGGACATATTTCGAGATATTTCTTCTTCTTGTTGTTCTTCTTCTGCACAGCTAAGCTGGAAGTGGCATTTACAGCTCGCAATAGCGCAGAGTTATCTCAAAGAAAGGGGCCACGGTGTTTCTGTATCTCTATTATGTTGGTGCGGCTTCGGAACTTTTAAATATCTTGATATATCTCGAGAACTACGCCTCTGATCGAAAAATATCATAGAACATAAAAAGTAGGAAACTTAATTCTCTACAAAAAAGGTCTCTTAACATTTTGCCATAGCTCGCTTCGTTTCCGAGATATTTGCAGATTTATCTCAAGGGAAGGGCCCTGACGGACATATTTCGAGATATTTCTTCTTCTTGTTGTTCTTCTTCTGCACAGCTAAGCTGGAAGTGGCATTTGCGGCTCGCACTAGTGCAGAGTTATCTCAAAGAAAGGAGCCACGGTGTTTCTGTATCTCTATTATGTTGGTGCGGCTTCGGAACTTTTAAATATCTTGATATATCTCGAGAACTGCGCATCTGATCAAAAAATATCATAGAACATAAAAAGTAGGAAACATAATTCTCTACAAAAAAGGTCTCTTAACATTTTGCCATAGCTCGCTTCGTTTCCGAGATATTTGCAGATTTATCTCAAGGGAAGGGGCCTGACGGACATATTTCGAGATATTTCTTCTTCTTGTTGTTCTTCTTCTGCACAGCTAAGCTGGAAGTGGCATTTGCGGCTCGCACTAGTGCAGAGTTGTCTCAACGAAAGGGGCCACGGTGTTTCTGTATCTCTATTATGTTGGTGCGGCTTCGGAACTTTTAAATATCTCGATATATCTCGATAACTACGCTTCTGATCAAAAAATATCATAGAACATAAATTGTAGGAAGCATAATTCTCTACAAAAAAGGTCTCTTAACATTTTGCCATAGCTCGCTTCGTTTCCGAGATATTTGCAGATATATCTCAAGGGAAGGGGCCTGACGGACATATTTCGAGATATTTCTTCTTCTTGTTGTTCTTCTTCTGCACAGCTAAGCTGGAAGTGGCATTTGCAGCTCGCAATAGTGCAGAGTTATCTCAAAGAAAGGGGCCACGGTGTTTCTGTATCTCTATTATGTTGGTGCGGCTTCGGAACTTTTAAATATCTTGATATATCTCGAGAACTACGCATCTGATCAAAAAATATCATAGAACATAAAAAGTAGGAAACTTAATTCTCTACAAAAAAGGTCTCTTAACATTTTGCCATAGCTCGCTTCGTTTCCGAGATATTTGCAGATTTATCTCGAGGGAAGGGGCCTGACGGACATATTTCGAGATATTTCTTCTTCTTGTTGTTCTTCTTCTGCACAGCTAAGCTGGAAGCGGCATTTGCGGCTCGCACTAGTGCAGAGTTATCTCAAAGAAAGGGGCCACGGTGTTTCTGTATCTCTATTATGTTGGTGCGGCTTCGGATCTTTTAAATATCTCGATATATCTCGAAAACTACGCTTCTGATCAAAAAATATCATAGAACATAAATTGTAGGAAACATAATTCTCTACAAAAAAGGTCTCTTAACATTTTGCCGTAGCTCGCTTCGTTTCCGAGATATTTGCAGATTTATCTCAAGGGAAGGGGCCTGACGGACATATTTCCAGATATTTCCTCTTCTTGTTGTTCTTCTTCTGCACAGCTAAGCTGGAAGTGGCATTTGCAGCTCGCAATAGTGCAGAGTTATCTCAAAGAAAGGGGCCACGGTGTTTCTGTATCTCTATTATGTTGGTGCGGCTTCGGAACTTTTAAATATCTTGATATATCTCGAGAACTACGCATCTGATCGAAAAATATCATAGAACATAAAAAGTAGGAAACTTAATTCTCTACAAAAGAGGTCTCTTAACATTTTGCCATAGCTCGCTTCGTTTCCGAGATATTTGCAGATTTATCTCAAGGGAAGGGGCCTGACGGACATATTTCGAGATATTTCTTCTTTTTGTTGTTCTTCTTCTGCACAGCTAAGCTGGAAGTGGCATTTGCAGCTCGCAATAGTGCAGAGTTATCTCAAAGAAAGGGGCCACGGTGTTTCTGTATCTCTATTATGTTGGTGCGGCTTCGGAACTTTTAAATATCTCGATATATCTCGAAAACTACGCTTCTGATCAAAAAATATCATAGAACGTAAATTGTAGGAAACATTATTCTCTACAAAAAAGGTCTCTTAACATTTTGCCATAGCTCGCTTCGTTTCCGAGATATGTGCAGATTCATCTCAAGGGAAGGGGTCTGACGGACATATTTCGAGATATTTCTTCTTCTTGTTGTTCTTCTTCTGCACAGCTAAGCTCGAAGTGGCATTTGCAGCTCGCAATAGTGCAGAGTTATCTCAAAGAAAGAGGCCACGGTGTTTCTGTACCTCTATTATGTTGGTGCAGCTTCGGAACTTTTAAATATCTTGATATATCTCGAGAACTACGCATCTGATCAAAAAATATCATAGAAGATAAAAAGTAGGAAACTTAATTCTGTACAAAAAAGGTCTCTTAACATTTCGCCATAGCTCGCTTCGTTTCCGAGATATTTGCAGATATATCTCAAGGGAAGGGGCCTGACGGACATATTTCGAGATATTTCTTCTTCTTGTTGTTCTTCTTCTGCACAGCTAAGCTGGAAGTGGCATTTGCGGCTCGCACTAGTGCACAGTTATCTCAAAGAAAGGGGCCACGGTGTTTCTGTATCTCTATTATGTTGGTGCGTCTTCGGAACTTTTAAATATCTCGATATATCTCGAAAGCTACGCTTCTGATCAAAAAATATCATAGAACATAAATTGTAGGAAACATAATTCTCTACAAAAAACGTCTCTCAACATTTTGCCATAGCTCGCTTCGTTTCCGAGATATTTGCAGATTCAGCTCAAAGGAACTGGCCTGACGGACATATTTCGAGATATTTCTTCTTCTTGTTGTTCTTCTTCTGCACAGCTAAGCTGGAAGTGGCATTTGCGGCTCGCACTAGTGCACAGTTATCTCAAAGAAAGGGGCCACGGTGTTTCTGTATCTCTATTATGTTGGTGCGTCTTCGGAACTTTTAAATATCTCGATATATCTCGAAAACTACGCTTCGGATCAAAAAATATCATAGAACATAAATTGTAGGAAACATAATTCTCTACAAAAAACGTCTCTTAACATTTTGCCATAGCTCGCTTCGTTTCCGAGATATGTGCAGATTTATCTCAAGGGAAGGGGCCTGACGGACATATTTCGAGATATTTCTTCTTCTTGTTGTTCTTCTTCTGCACAGCTAAGCTGGAAGTGGCATTTGCGGCTCGCACTAGTGCAGAGTTATCTCAACGAAAGGGGCCACGGTGTTTCTGTATCTCTATTATGTTGGTGCGGCTTCGGAACTTTTAAATATCTCGATATATCTCGAAAACTACGCTTCTGATCAAAAAATATCATAGAACATAAATTGTAGGAAACATAATTCCCTACAAAAAAGGTCTCTCAACATTTTGCCATAGCTCGCTTCGTTTCCGAGATATTTGCAGATATATCTCAAGGGAAGGGGCCTGACGGACATATTTCGAGATATTTCTTCTTCTTGTTGTTCTTCTTCTGCACAGCTAAGCTGGAAGTGGCATTTACAGCTCGCAATAGTGCAGAGTTATCTCAAAGAAAGGGGCCAGGGTGTTTCTGTATCTCTATTATGTTGGTGCGGCTTCGGAACTTTTAAATATCTTGATATATCTCGAGAACTACGCATCTGATCAAAAAATATCATAGAACATAAAAAGTAGGAAACTTAATTCTCTACAAAAAAGGTCTCTAAACATTTTGCCATAGCTCGCTTCGTTTCCGAGATATTTGCAGATTTATCTCAAGGGAAGGGGCCTGACGGACATATTTCGAGATATTTCTTCTTCTTGTTGTTCTTCTTCTGCACAGCTAAGCTGGAAGTGGCATTTGCGGCTCGCACTAGTGCAGAGTTATCTCAAAGAAAGGGGCCACGGTGTTTCTGTATCCCTATTATGTTGGTGCGGCTTCGGAACTTTTAAATATCTCGATATATCTCGAAAACTACGCTTCTGATCAAAAAATATCATAGAACATAAATTGTAGAAAGCATAATTCTCTACAAAAAAGGTCTCTTAACATTTTGCCATAGCTCGCTTCGTTTCCGAGATATTTGCAGATATATCTCAAGGGAAGGGGCCTGACGGACATATTTCGAGATATTTCTTCTTCTTGTTGTTCTTCTTCTGCACAGCTAAGCTGGAAGTGGCATTTGCGGCTCGCACTAGTGCAGAGTTATCTCAACGAAAGGGGCCACGGTGTTTCGGTATCTCTATTATGTTGGTGCGGCTTCGGAACTTTTAAATATCTCGATATATCTCGAAAACTACGCTTCTGATCAAAAAATATCATAGAACATAAATTGTAGGAAACATAATTCCCTACAAAAAAGGTCTCTCAACATTTTGCCATAGCTCGCTTCGTTTCCGAGATATTTGCAGATATATCTCAAGGGAAGGGGCCTGACGGACATATTTCGAGATATTTCTTCTTCTTGTTGTTCTTCTTCTGCACAGCTAAGCTGGAAGTGGCATTTACAGCTCGCAATAGTGCAGAGTTATCTCAAAGAAAGGGGCCAGGGTGTTTCTGTATCTCTATTATGTTGGTGCGGCTTCGGAACTTTTAAATATCTTGATATATCTCGAGAACTACGCATCTGATCAAAAAATATCATAGAACATAAAAAGTAGGAAACTTAATTCTCTACAAAAAAGGTCTCTAAACATTTTGCCATAGCTCGCTTCGTTTCCGAGATATTTGCAGATTTATCTCAAGGGAAGGGGCCTGACGGACATATTTCGAGATATTTCTTCTTCTTGTTGTTCTTCTTCTGCACAGCTAAGCTGGAAGTGGCATTTGCGGCTCGCACTAGTGCAGAGTTATCTCAAAGAAAGGGGCCACGGTGTTTCTGTATCCCTATTATGTTGGTGCGGCTTCGGAACTTTTAAATATCTCGATATATCTCGAAAACTACGCTTCTGATCAAAAAATATCATAGAACATAAATTGTAGGAAGCATAATTCTCTACAAAAAAGGTCTCTTAACATTTTGCCATAGCTCGCTTCGTTTCCGAGATATTTGCAGATATATCTCAAGGGAAGGGGCCTGACGGACATATTTCGAGATATTTCTTCTTCTTGTTGTTCTTCTTCTGCACAGCTAAGCTGGAAGTGGCATTTGCAGCTCGCAATAGTGCAGAGTTATCTCAAAGAAAGGGGCCACGGTGTTTCTGTATCTCTATTATGTTGGTGCGGCTTCGGAACTTTTAAATATCTTGATATATCTCGAGAACTACGCATCTGATCAAAAAATATCATAGAACATAAAAAGTAGGAAACTTAATTCTCTACAAAAAAGGTCTCTAAACATTTTGCCATAGCTCGCTTCGTTTCCGAGATATTTGCAGATTTATCTCAAGGGAAGGGGCCTGACGGACATATTTCGAGATATTTCTTCTTCTTGTTGTTCTTCTTCTGCACAGCTAAGCTGGAAGTGGCATTTGCGGCTCGCACTAGTGCAGAGTTATCTCAAAGAAAGGGGCCACGGTGTTTCTGTATCCCTATTATGTTGGTGCGGCTTCGGAACTTTTAAATATCTCGATATATCTCGAAAACTACGCTTCTGATCAAAAAATATCATAGAACATAAATTGTAGGAAGCATAATTCTCTACAAAAAAGGTCTCTTAACATTTTGCCATAGCTCGCTTCGTTTCCGAGATATTTGCAGATATATCTCAAGGGAAGGGGCCTGACGGACATATTTCGAGATATTTCTTCTTCTTGTTGTTCTTCTTCTGCACAGCTAAGCTGGAAGTGGCATTTGCAGCTCGCAATAGTGCAGAGTTATCTCAAAGAAAGGGGCCACGGTGTTTCTGTATCTCTATTATGTTGGTGCGGCTTCGGAACTTTTAAATATCTTGATATATCTCGAGAACTACGCGTCTGATCAAAAAATATCATAGAAAATAAAAAGTAGGAAACTTAATTCTCTACAAAAACGGTCTCTTAACATTTTGCCATAGCTCGCTTCGTTTCCGAGATATTTGCAGATATATCTCAAGGGAAGGGGCCTGACGGACATATTTCGAGATATATCTTCTTCTTGTTGTTCTTCTTCTGCACAGCTAAGCTGGAAGTGGCATTTGCGGCTCGCACTAGTGCACAGTTATCTCAAAGAAAGGGGCCACGGTGTTTCTGTATCTCTATTATGTTGGTGCGGCTTCGGAACTTTTAAATATCTTGATATATCTCGAGAACTACGCATCTGATCAAAAAATATCATAGAACATAAAAAGTAGGAAACTTAATTCTCTACAAAAAAGGTCTCTAAACATTTTGCCATAGCTCGCTTCGTTTCCGAGATATTTGCAGATTTATCTCAAGGGAAGGGGCCTGACGGACATATTTCGAGATATTTCTTCTTCTTGTTGTTCTTCTTCTGCACAGCTAAGCTGGAAGTGGCATTTGCGGCTCGCACTAGTGCAGAGTTATCTCAAAGAAAGGGGCCACGGTGTTTCTGTATCCCTATTATGTTGGTGCGGCTTCGGAACTTTTAAATATCTCGATATATCTCGAAAACTACGCTTCTGATCAAAAAATATCATAGAACATAAATTGTAGGAAGCATAATTCTCTACAAAAAAGGTCTCTTAACATTTTGCCATAGCTCGCTTCGTTTCCGAGATATTTGCAGATATATCTCAAGGGAAGGGGCCTGACGGACATATTTCGAGATATTTCTTCTTCTTGTTGTTCTTCTTCTGCACAGCTAAGCTGGAAGTGGCATTTGCAGCTCGCAATAGTGCAGAGTTATCTCAAAGAAAGGGGCCACGGTGTTTCTGTATCTCTATTATGTTGGTGCGTCTTCGGAACTTTTAAATATCTCGATATATCTCGAAAACTACGCTTCTGATCAAAAAATATCATAGAACATAAATTGTAGGAAACATAATTCTCTACAAAAAACGTCTCTTAACATTTTGCCATAGCTCGCTTCGTTTCCGAGATATTTGCAGATTCAGCTCAAAGGAACTGGCCTGACGGACATATTTCGAGATATTTCTTCTTCTTGTTGTTCTTCTTCTGCACAGCTAAGCTGGAAGTGGCATTTGCGGCTCGCACTAGTGCACAGTTATCTCAAAGAAAGGGGCCACGGTGTTTCTGTATCTCTATTATGTTGGTGCGTCTTCGGAACTTTTAAATATCTCGATATATCTCGAAAACTACGCTTCTGATCAAAAAATATCATAGAACATAAATTGTAGGAAACATAGTTCTCTACAAAAAACGTCTCTTAACATTTTGCCATAGCTCGCTTCGTTTCCGAGATATTTGCAGATTCACTTCAAAGGAACTGGCCTGACGGACATATTTCGAGATATTTCTTCTTCTTGTTGTTCTTCTTCTGCACAGCTAAGCTGGAAGTGGCATTTGCAGCTCGCAATAGTGCAGAGTTATCTCAAAGAGAGGGGCCACGGTGTTTCTGTATCTCTATTATGTTGGTGCGGCTTCGGAACTTTTAAATATCTTGATATATCTCGAGAACTACGCATCTGATCAAAAAATATCATAGAAGATAAAAAGTAGGAAACTTAATTCTCTACAAAAAAGGTCTCTTAACATTTTGCCATAGCTCGCTTCGTTTCCGAGATATTTGCAGATTTATCTCAAGGGAAGGGGCCTGACGGACATATTTCGAGATATTGCTTCTTCTTCTTGTTCTTCTTCTGCACAGCTAAGCTGGAAGTGGCATTTGCGGCTCGCACTAGTGCACAGTTATCTCAAAGAAAGGGGCCACGGTGTTTCTGTATCTCTATTATGTTGGTGCGGCTTCGGAACTTTTAAATATCTTGATATATCTCGAGAACTACGCATCTGATCAAAAAATATCATAGAACATAAAAAGCAGGAAACTTAATTCTCTACAAAAAAGGTCTCTAAACATTTTGCCATAGCTCGCTTCGTTTCCGAGATATTTGCAGATTTATCTCAAGGGAAGGGGCCTGACGGACATATTTCGAGATATTTCTTCTTCTTGTTGTTCTTCTTCTGCACAGCTAAGCTGGAAGTGGCATTTGCGGCTCGCACTAGTGCAGAGTTATCTCAAAGAAAGGGGCCACGGTGTTTCTGTATCCCTATTATGTTGGTGCGGCTTCGGAACTTTTAAATATCTCGATATATCTCGAAAACTACGCTTCTGATCAAAAAATATCATAGAACATAAATTGTAGGAAGCATAATTCTCTACAAAAAAGGTCTCTTAACATTTTGCCATAGCTCGCTTCGTTTCCGAGATATTTGCAGATATATCTCAAGGGAAGGGGCCTGACGGACATATTTCGAGATATTTCTTCTTCTTGTTGTTCTTCTTCTGCACAGCTAAGCTGGAAGTGGCATTTACAGCTCGCAATAGTGCAGAGTTATCTCAAAGAAAGGGGCCACGGTGTTTCTGTATCTCTATTATGTTGGTGCGGCTTCGGAACTTTTAAATATCTTGATATATCTCGAGAACTACGCATCTGATCAAAAAATATCATAGAACATAAAAAGTAGGAAACTTAATTCTCTACAAAAGAGGTCTCTTAACATTTTGCCATAGCTCGCTTCGTTTCCGAGATATTTGCAGATATATCTCAAGGGAAGGGGCCTGACGGACATATTTCGAGATATATCTTCTTCTTGTTGTTCTTCTTCTGCACAGCTAAACTGGAAGTGGCATTTCCAGCTCGCAGTAGTGCAGAGTTATCTCAAAGAAAGGGGCCACGGTGTTTCTGTATCTCTATTATGTTGGTGCGGCTTCGGAACTTTTAAATATCTTGATATATCTCGAGAACTACGCATCTGATCAAAAAATATCATAGAACACAAAAAATAGGAAACTTAATTCTCTACAAAAGAGGTCTCTCAACATTTTGCCATAGCTCGCTTCGTTTCCGAGATATTTGCAGATATATCTCAATGGAAGGGGCCTGACGGACATATTTCGAGATATTTCTTCTTCTTGTTGTTCTTCTTCTGCACAGCTAAGCTGGAAGTGGCATTTGCGGCTCGCACTAGTGAGGAGTTATCTCAAAGAAAGGGGCCACGGTGTTTCTGTATCTCTATTATGTTGGTGCGGC
Organism: Osmia lignaria lignaria; assembly: GCF_051020975.1. NCBI lineage: Eukaryota > Metazoa > Arthropoda > Insecta > Hymenoptera > Megachilidae > Osmia > Osmia lignaria. Next base: position 8,942,946 of record NW_027478161.1, read on the forward strand.
TTCGGAACTTTTAAATATCTCGATGTATCTCGAAAACTACGCTTCTGATCAAAAAATATCATAGAACATAAATTGTAGGAAACATAATTCTCTACAAAAAACGTCTCTTAACATTTTGCGATAGCTCGCTTCGTTTCCGAGATATTTGCAGATTCAGCTCAAAGGAACTGGCCTGACGGACATATTTCGAGATATTTCTTCTTCTTGTTGTTCTTCCTCTGCACAGCTAAGCTGGAAGTGGCATTTGCGGCTCGCACTAGTGCAGAGTTATCTCAACGAAAGGGGCCACGGTGTTTCTGTATCTCTATTATGTTGGTGCGGCTTCGGAACTTTTAAATATCTCGATATATCTCGAAAAGTACGCTTCTGATCAAAAAATATCATAGAACATAAATTGTAGGAAACATAATTCTCTACAAAAAAGGTCTCTTAACATTTTGCCATAGCTCGCTTCGTTTCCGAGATATTTGCAGATATATCTCAAGGGAAGGGGCCTGACGGACATATTTCGAGATATTTCTTCTTCTTGTTGTTCTTCTTCTGCACAGCTAAGCTGGAAGTGGCATTTACAGCTCGCAATAGTGCAGAGTTATCTCAAAGAAAGGGGCCACGGTGTTTCTGTATCTCTATTATGTTGGTGCGGCTTCGGAACTTTTAAATATCTTGATATATCTCGAGAACTACGCATCTGATCAAAAAATATCATAGAACATAAAAAGTAGGAAACTTAATTCTCTACAAAAGAGGTCTCTTAACATTTTGCCATAGCTCGCTTCGTTTCCGAGATATTTGCAGATTTATCTCAAGGGAAGGGGCCTGACGGACATATTTCGAGATATTTCTTCTTCTTGTTGTTCTTCTTCTGCACAGCTAAACTGGAAGTGGCATTTCCAGCTCGCAATAGTGCAGAGTTATCTCAAAGAGAGGGGCCACGGTGTTTCTGTATCTCCATTATGTTGGTGCGGCTTCGGAACTTTTAAATATCTTGATATATCTCGAGAACTACGCATCTGATCAAAAAATATCATGGAAGATAAAAAGTAGGAAACTTAATTCTCTACAAAAAATGTCTCTTAACATTTTGCCATAGCTCGCTTCGTTTCCGAGATATTTGCAGATTCAGCTCAAAGGAACTGGCCTGACGGACATATTTCGAGATATTTCTTCTTCTTGTTGTTCTTCCTCTGCACAGCTAAGCTGGAAGTGGCATTTGCAGCTCGCAATAGTGCAGAGTTATCTCAAAGAAAGGGGCCACGGTGTTTCTGTATCTCTATTATGTTGGTGCGGCTTCGGAACTTTTAAATATCTTGATATATCTCGAGAACTACGCATCTGATCAAAAAATATCATAGAACATAAAAAGTAGGAAACTTAATTCTCTACAAAAAAGGTCTCTTAACATTTTGCCATAGCTCGCTTCGTTTCCGAGATATTTGCAGATTTATCTCAAGGGAAGGGGCCTGACGGACATATTTCGAGATATTTCTTCTTCTTGTTGTTCTTCTTCTGCACAGCTAAGCTGGAAGTGGCATTTGCGGCTCGCACTAGTGCAGAGTTATCTCAAAGAAAGGGGCCACGGTGTTTCTGTATCTCTATTATGTTGGTGCGGCTTCGGAACTTTTAAATATCTCGATATATCTCGAAAACTACGCTTCTGATCAAAAAATATCATAGAACATAAATTGTAGGAAACATAATTCTCTACAAAAAAGGTCTCTTAACATTTTGCCATAGCTCGCTTCGTTTCCGAGATATTTGCAGATATATCTCAAGGGAAGGGGCCTGACGGACATATTTCGAGATATTTCTTCTTCTTGTTGTTCTTCTTCTGCACAGCTAAGCTGGAAGTGGCATTTACAGCTCGCAATAGTGCAGAGTTATCTCAAAGAAAGGGGCCACGGTGTTTCTGTATCTCTATTATGTCGGTGCGGCTTCGGAACTTTTAAATATCTTGATATATCTCGAGAACTACGCATTTAATCAAAAAATATCATAGAACATAAAAAGTAGGAAACTTAATTCTCTACAAAAAAGGTCTCTTAACATTTTGCCATAGCTCGCTTCGTTTCCGAGATATTTGCAGATTTATCTCAAGGGAAGGGGCCTGACGGACATATTTCGAGATATTTCTTCTTCTTGTTGTTCTTCTTCTGCACAGCTAAGCTGGAAGTGGCATTTGCGGCTCGCACTAGTGCAGAGTTATCTCAAAGAAAGGGGCCACGGTGTTTCTGTATCCCTATTATGTTGGTGCGGCTTCGGAACTTTTAAATATCTCGATATATCTCGAAAACTACGCTTCTGATCAAAAAATATCAAAGAACATAAATTGTAGGAAACATAATTCTCTACAAAAAAGGTCTCTTAACATTTTGCCATAGCTCGCTTCGTTTCCGAGATATTTGCAGATTCAGCTCAAAGGAACTGGCCTGACGGACATATTTCGAGATATTTCTTCTTCTTGTTGTTCTTCCTCTGCACAGCTAAGCTGGAAGTGGCATTTGCAGCTCGCAATAGAGCAGAGTTATCTCAAAGAAAGGGGCCACGGTGTTTCTGTATCTCTATTATGTTGGTGCGGCTTCGGAACTTTTAAATATCTTGATATATCTCGAGAACTACGCATCTGATCAAAAAATATCATAGAACATAAAAAGTAGGAAACTTAATTCTCTACAAAAAAGGTCTCTTAACATTTTGCCATAGCTCGCTTCGTTTCCGAGATATTTGCAGATTTATCTCAAGGGAAGGGGCCTGACGGACATATTTCGAGATATTTCTTCTTCTTGTTGTTCTTCCTCTGCACAGCTAAGCTGGAAGTGGCATGTGCAGCTCGCAATAGTGCAGAGTTATCTCAAAGAAAGGGGCCACGGTGTTTCTGTATCCCTATTATGTTGGTGCGGCTTCTGAACTTTTAAATATCTCGATATATCTCGAAAACTACGCTTCTGACCAAAAAATATCATAGAACGTAAATTGTAGGAAACATAATTCTCTACAAAAAACGTCTCTTAACATTTTGCCATAGCTCGCTTCGTTTCCGAGATATTTGCAGATTCAGCTCAAAGGAACTGGCCTGACGGACATATTTCGAGATATTTCTTCTTCTTGTTGTTCTTCCTCTGCACAGCTAATCTGGAAGTGGCATTTGCGGCTCGCACTAGTGCAGAGTTATCTCAAAGAAAGGGGCCACGGTGTTTCTGTATCCCTATTATGTTGGTGCGGCTTCGGAACTTTTAAATATCTAGATATATCTCGAAAACTACGCTTCTGATCAAAAAATATCATAGAACATAAATTGTAGGAAACATAATTCTCTACAAAAAACGTCTCTTAACATTTTGCCATAGCTCGCTTCGTTTCCGAGATATTTGCCGATTCAGCTCAAAGGAACTGGCCTGACGGACATATTTCGAGATATTTCTTCTTCTTGTTGTTCTTCCTCTGCACAGCTAAGCTGGAAGTGGCATTTGCAGCTCGCAATAGTGCAGAGTTATCTCAAAGAAAGGGGCCACGGTGTTTCTGTATCTCTATTATGTTGGTGCGGCTTCGGAACTTTTAAATATCTTGATATATCTCGAGAACTACGCATCTGATCAAAAAATATCATAGAACATAAAAAGTAGGAAACTTAATTCTCTACAAAAGAGGTCTCTTAACATTTTGCCATAGCTCGCTTCGTTTCCGAGATATTTGCAGATTTATCTCAAGGGAAGGGGCCTGACGGACATATTTCGAGATATTTCTTCTTCTTGTTGTTCTTCTTCTGCACAGCTAAACTGGAAGTGGCATTTCCAGCTCGCAATAGTGCAGAGTTATCTCAAAGAGAGGGGCCACGGTGTTTCTGTATCTCCATTATGTTGGTGCGGCTTCGGAACTTTTAAATATCTTGATATATCTCGAGAACTACGCATCTGATCAAAAAATATCATGGAAGATAAAAAGTAGGAAACTTAATTCTCTACAAAAAATGTCTCTTAACATTTTGCCATAGCTCGCTTCGTTTCCGAGATATTTGCAGATTCAGCTCAAAGGAACTGGCCTGACGGACATATTTCGAGATATTTCTTCTTCTTGTTGTTCTTCCTCTGCACAGCTAAGCTGGAAGTGGCATTTGCAGCTCGCAATAGTGCAGAGTTATCTCAAAGAAAGGGGCCACGGTGTTTCTGTATCTCTATTATGTTGGTGCGGCTTCGGAACTTTTAAATATCTTGATATATCTCGAGAACTACGCATCTGATCAAAAAATATCATAGAACATAAAAAGTAGGAAACTTAATTCTCTACAAAAAAGGTCTCTTAACATTTTGCCATAGCTCGCTTCGTTTCCGAGATATTTGCAGATTTATCTCAAGGGAAGGGGCCTGACGGACATATTTCGAGATATTTCTTCTTCTTGTTGTTCTTCTTCTGCACAGCTAAGCTGGAAGTGGCATTTGCGGCTCGCACTAGTGCAGAGTTATCTCAAAGAAAGGGGCCACGGTGTTTCTGTATCTCTATTATGTTGGTGCGGCTTCGGAACTTTTAAATATCTCGATATATCTCGAAAACTACGCTTCTGATCAAAAAATATCATAGAACATAAATTGTAGGAAACATAATTCTCTACAAAAAAGGTCTCTTAACATTTTGCCATAGCTCGCTTCGTTTCCGAGATATTTGCAGATATATCTCAAGGGAAGGGGCCTGACGGACATATTTCGAGATATTTCTTCTTCTTGTTGTTCTTCTTCTGCACAGCTAAGCTGGAAGTGGCATTTGCGGCTCGCACTAGTGCAGAGTTATCTCAAAGAAAGGGGCCACGGTGTTTCTGTATCCCTATTATGTTGGTGCGGCTTCGGAACTTTTAAATATCTCGATATATCTCGAAAACTACGCTTCTGATCAAAAAATATCATAGAACATAAATTGTAGGAAACATAATTCTCTACAAAAAAGGTCTCTTAACATTTTGCCATAGCTCGCTTCGTTTCCGAGATATTTGCAGATTCAGCTCAAAGGAACTGGCCTGACGGACATATTTCGAGATATTTCTTCTTCTTGTTGTTCTTCCTCTGCACAGCTAAGCTGGAAGTGGCATTTGCAGCTCGCAATAGTGCAGAGTTATCTCAAAGGAAGGGGCCACGGTGTTTCTGTATCTCTATTATGTTGGTGCGGCTTCGGAACTTTTAAATATCTTGATATATCTCGAGAACTACGCATCTGATCAAAAAATATCATAGAACATAAAAAGTAGGAAACTTAATTCTCTACAAAAAAGGTCTCTTAACATTTTGCCATAGCTCGCTTCGTTTCCGAGATATTTGCAGATTTATCTCAAGGGAAGGGGCCTGACGGACATATTTCGAGATATTTCTTCTTCTTGTTGTTCTTCCTCTGCACAGCTAAGCTGGAAGTGGCATGTGCAGCTCGCAATAGTGCAGAGTTATCTCAAAGAAAGGGGCCACGGTGTTTCTGTATCCCTATTATGTTGGTGCGGCTTCTGAACTTTTAAATATCTCGATATATCTCGAAAACTACGCTTCTGACCAAAAAATATCATAGAACGTAAATTGTAGGAAACATAATTCTCTACAAAAAACGTCTCTTAACATTTTGCCATAGCTCGCTTCGTTTCCGAGATATTTGCAGATTCAGCTCAAAGGAACTGGCCTGACGGACATATTTCGAGATATTTCTTCTTCTTGTTGTTCTTCCTCTGCACAGCTAAGCTGGAAGTGGCATTTGCGGCTCGCACTAGTGCAGAGTTATCTCAAAGAAAGGGGCCACGGTGTTTCTGTATCCCTATTATGTTGGTGCGGCTTCGGAACTTTTAAATATCTAGATATATCTCGAAAACTACGCTTCTGATCAAAAAATATCATAGAACATAAATTGTAGGAAACATAATTCTCTACAAAAAACGTCTCTTAACATTTTGCCATAGCTCGCTTCGTTTCCGAGATATTTGCCGATTCAGCTCAAAGGAACTGGCCTGACGGACATATTTCGAGATATTTCTTCTTCTTGTTGTTCTTCCTCTGCACAGCTAAGCTGGAAGTGGCATTTGCAGCTCGCAATAGTGCAGAGTTATCTCAAAGAAAGGGGCCACGGTGTTTCTGTATCTCTATTATGTTGGTGCGGCTACGAAACTTTTAAATATCTTGATATATCTCGAGAACTACGCATCTGATCAAAAAATATCATAGAACATAAAAAGTAGGAAACTTAATTCTCTACAAAAAAGGTCTCTTAACATTTTGCCATAGCTCGCTTCGTTTCCGAGATATTTGCAGATTTATCTCAAGGGAAGGGGCCTGACGGACATATTTCGAGATATTTCTTCTTCTTGTTGTTCTTCTTCTGCACAGCTAAGCTGGAAGTGGCATTTGCGGCTCGCACTAGTGCAGAGTTATCTCAAAGAAAGGGGCCACGGTGTTTCTGTATGTGTATTATGTTGGTGCGGCTTCGGCACTTTTAAATATCTTGATATATCTCGAGAACTACGCATCTGATCAAAAAATATCATAGAAGATAAAAAGTAGGAAACTTAATTCTCTACAAAGAAGGTCTCTTAACATTTCGCCATAGCTCGCTTCGTTTCCGAGATATTTGCAGATTTATCTCAAGGGAAGGGGCCTGTCGGACATATTTCGAGATATTTCTTCTTCTTGTTGTTCTTCTTCTGCACAGCTAAGCTGGAAGTGGCATTTGCGGCTCGCACTAGTGCAGAGTTATCTCAAAGAAAGGGGCCACGGTGTTTCTGTATCTCTATTATGTTGGTGCGGCTTCGGAACTTTTAAATATCTCGATATATCTCGAAAACTACGCTTCTGATCGAAAAATATCATAGAACATAAATTGTAGGAAACATAATTCTCCACAAAAAACGTCTCTTAACATTTTGCCATAGCTCGCTTCGTTTCCGAGATATTTGCAGATTTATCTCAAGGGAAGGGGCCTAACGGACATATTTCGAGATATTTCTTCTTCTTGTTGTTCTTCTTCTGCACAGCTAAGCTGGAAGTGGCATTTGCGGCTCGCACTATTGCAGAGTTATCTCAAAGAAAGGGGCCACGGTGTTTCTGTATCTCTATTATGTTGGTGCGGCTTCGGAACTTTTAAATATCTTGATATATCTCGAGAACTACGCGTCTGATCAAAAAATATCATAGAACATAAAAAGTAGGAAACATAATTCTCTACAAAAAAGGTCTCTTAACATTTTGCCATAGCTCGCTTCGTTTCCGAGATATTTGCAGATTTATCTCAAGGGAAGGGGCCTGACGGACATTTTTCGAGATATTTCTTCTTCTTGTTGTTCTTCTTCTGCACAGCTAAGCTGGAAGTGGCATTTCCAGCTCGCAATAGTGCAGAGTTATCTCAAAGAGAGGGGCCACGGTGTTTCTGTATCTCTATTATGTTGGTGCGGCTTCGGAACTTTTAAATATCTTGATATATCTCGAGAACTACGCATCTGATCAAAAAATATCATAGAACATAAAAAGTAGGAAACTTAATTCTCTACAAAAAAGGTCTCTTAACATTTTGCCATAGCTCGCGTCGTTTCCGAGATATTGGCAGATTTATCTCAAGGGAAGGGGCCTAAGGGACATATTTCGAGATATTTCTTCTTCTTGTTGTTCTTCTTCTGCACAGCTAAACTGGAAGGGGCATTTCCAGCTCGCAATAGTGCAGAGTTATCTCAAAGAAAGGAGCCACGGTGTTTCTGTATCTCTATTATGTTGGTGCGGCTTCGGAACTTTTAAATATCTTGATATATCTCGAGAACTACGCATCTGATCAAAAAATATCATAGAACATAAAAAGTAGGAAACTTAATTCTCTACAAAAAAGGTCTCTTAACATTTTGCCATAGCTCGCTTCGTTTCCGAGATATTTGCAGATTTATCTCAAGGGAAGGGGCCTGACGGACATATTTCGAGATATTTCTTCTTCTTGTTGTTCTTCTTCTGCACCGCTAAGCTGGAAGTGGCATTTGCGGCTCGCACTAGTGCAGAGTTATCTCAAAGAAAGGGGCCACGGTGTTTCTGTATGTGTATTATGTTGGTGCGGCTTCGGCCCTTTTAAATATCTTGATATATCTCGAGAACTACGCATCTGATCAAAAAATATCATAGAACATAAATTGTAGGAAACATAATTCTCTACAAAAAACGTCTCTTAACATTTTGCCATAGCTCGCTTCGTTTCCGAGATATTTGCAGATTCAGCTCAAAGGAACGGGCCTGACGGACATATTTCGAGATACTTCTTTTTCTTGTTGTTCTTCCTCTGCACAGCTAAGCTGGAAGTGGCATTTGCAGCTCGCAATAGTGCAGAGTTATCTCAAAGAAAGGGGCCACGGTGTTTCTGTATCTCTATTATGTTGGTGCGGCTTCGGAACTTTTAAGTATCTTGATATATCTCGAGAACTACGCATCTGATCAAAAAATATCATAGAACATAAAAAGTAGGAAACTTAATTCTCTACAAAAAAGGTCTCTTAACATTTTGCCATAGCTCGCTTCGTTTCCGAGATATTTGCAGATTTATCTCAAGGGAAGGGGCCTGACGGACATATTTCGAGATATTTCTTCTTCTTGTTGTTCTTCTTCTGCACAGCTAAGCTGGAAGTGGCATTTGCGGCTCGCACTAGTGCAGAGTTATCTCAAAGAAAGGGGCCACGATGTTTCTGTATCTCTATTATGTTGGTGCGGCTTCGGAACTTTTAAATATCTCGATATATCTCGAAAACTACGCTTCTGATCAAAAAATATCATAGAACATAAATTGTAGGAAACATAATTCTCTACAAAAAACGTCTCTTAACATTTTGCCATAGCTCGCTTCGTTTCCGAGATATTTGCAGATTCAGCTCAAAGGAACGGGCCTGACGGACATATTTCGAGATACTTCTTTTTCTTGTTGTTCTTCCTCTGCACAGCTAAGCTGGAAGTGGCATTTGCAGCTCGCAATAGTGCAGAGTTATCTCAAAGAAAGGGGCCACGGTGTTTCTGTATCTCTATTATGTTGGTGCGGCTTCGGAACTTTTAAATATCTTGATATATCTCGAGAACTACGCATCTGATCAAAAAATATCATAGAACATAAAAAGTAGGAAACTTAATTCTCTACAAAAAAGGTCTCTTAACATTTTGCCATATCTCGCTTCGTTTCCGAGATATTTGCAGATTTATCTCAAGGGAAGGGGCCTGACGGACATATTTCGAGATATTTCTTCTTCTTGTTGTTCTTCTTCTGCACAGCTAAGCTGGAAGTGGCATTTGCGGCTCGCACTAGTGCAGAGTTATCTCAAAGAAAGGGGCCACGGTGTTTCTGTATCTCTATTATGTTGGTGCGGCTTCGGAACTTTAAAATATCTCGATATATCTCGAAAACTACGCTTCTGATCAAAAAATATCATAGAACATAAATTGTAGGAAACATAATTCTCTACAAAAAACGTCTCTTAACATTTTGCCATAGCTCGCTTCGTTTCCGAGATATTTGCAGATTCAGCTCAAAGGAACGGGCCTGACGGACATATTTCGAGATACTTCTTTTTCTTGTTGTTCTTCCTCTGCACAGCTAAGCTGGAAGTGGCATTTGCAGCTCGCAATAGTGCAGGGTTATCTCAAAGAAAGGGGCCACGGTGTTTCTGTATCTCTATTATGTTGGTGCGGCTTCGGAACTTTTAAATATCTTGATATATCTCGAGAACTACGCATCTGATCAAAAAATATCATAGAACATAAAAAGTAGGAAACTTAATTCTCTACAAAAGAGGTCTCTTAACATTTTGCCATAGCTCGCTTCGTTTCCGAGATATTTGCAGATTTATCTCAAGGGAAGGGGCCTGACGGACATATTTCGAGATACTTCTTCTTCTTGTTGTTCTTCTTCTGCACAGCTAAGCTGGAAGTGGCATTTGCGGCTCGCACTATTGCAGAGTTATCTCAAAGAAAGGGGCCACGGTGTTTCTGTATCTCTATTATGTTGGTGCGGCTTCGGAACTTTTAAATATCTTGATATATCTCGAGAACTACGCATCTGATCAAAAAATATCATACAACATAAAAAGTAGGAAACTTAATTCTCTACAAAAAAGGTCTCTTAACATTTTGCCATAGCTCGCTTCGTTTCCGAGATATTTGCAGATTTATCTCAAGGGAAGGGGCCTGACGGACATATTTCGAGATATTTCTTCTTCTTGTTGTTCTTCTTCTGCACAGCTAAGCTGGAAGTGGCATTTGCGGCTCGCACTATTGCAGAGTTATCTCAAAGAAAGGGGCCACGGTGTTTCTGTATCTCTATTATGTTGGTGCGGCTTCGGAACTTTTAAATATCTTGATATATCTCGAGAACTACGCATCTGATCAAAAAATATCATAGAACATAAAAAGTAGGAAACTTAATTCTCTACAAAAAAGGTCTCTTAACATTTTGCCATACCTCGCTTCGTTTCCGAGATATTTGCAGATTTATCTCAAGGGAAGGGGCCTGACGGACATATTTCGAGATATTTCTTCTTCTTGTTGTTCTTCTTCTGCACAGCTAAGCTGGAAGTGGCATTTGCGGCTCGCACTAGTGCAGAGTTATCTCAAAGAAAGGGGCCACGGTGTTTCTGTATCTGTATTATGTTGGTGCGGCTTCGGAACTTTTAAATATCTTGATATATCTCGAGAACTACGCATCTGATCAAAAAATATCATACAACATAAAAAGTAGGAAACTTAATTCTGTACAAAAAAGGTCTCTTAACATTTTGCCATAGCTCGCTTCGTTTCCGAGATATTTGCAGATTTATCTCAAGGGAAGGGGCCTGACGGACATATTTCGAGATATTTCTTCTTCTTGTTGTTCTTCTTCTGCACAGCTAAGCTGGAAGTGGCATTTGCGGCTCGCACTAGTGCAGAGTTATCTCAAAGAAAGGGGCCACGGTGTTTCTGTATCTGTATTATGTTGGTGCGGCTTCGGCACTTTTAAATATCTTGATATATCTCGAGAACTACGCATCTGATCAAAAAATATCATAGAAGATAAAAAGTAGGAAACTTAATTCTCTACAAAAAAGGTCTCTTAACATTTCGCCATAGCTCGCTTCGTTTCCGAGATATTTGCAGATTTATCTCAAGGGAAGGGGCCTGTCGGACATATTTCGAGATATTTCTTCTTCTTGTTGTTCTTCTTCTGCACAGCTAAGCTGGAAGTGGCATTTGCGGCTCGCACTAGTGCAGAGTTATCTCAAAGAAAGGGGCCACGGTGTTTCGGTATCTCTATTATGTTGGTGCGGCTTCGGAACTTTTAAATATCTCGATATATCTCGAAAACTACGCTTCTGATCGACAAATATCATAGAACATAAATTGTAGGAAACATAATTCTCTACAAAAAACGTCTCTTAACATTTTGCCATAGCTCGCTTCGTTTCCGAGATATTTGCAGATTCAGCTCAAAGGAACGGGCCTGACGGACATATTTCGAGATACTTCTTTTTCTTGTTGTTCTTCCTCTGCACAGCTAAGCTGGAAGTGGCATTTGCAGCTCGCAATAGTGCAGAGTTATCTCAAAGAAAGGGGCCACGGTGTTTCTGTATCTCTATTATGTTGGTGCGGCTTCGGCACTTTTAAATATCTTGATATATCTCGAGAACTACGCATCTGATCAAAAAATATCATAGAACATAAAAAGTAGGAAACTTAATTCTCTACAAAAAAGGTCTCTTAACATTTTGCCATAGCTCGCTTCGTTTCCGAGATATTTGCAGATTTATCTCAAGGGAAGGGGCCTGACGGACATATTTCGAGATATTTCTTCTTCTTGTTGTTCTTCTTCTGCACAGCTAAGCTGGAAGTGGCATTTGCGGCTCGCACTATTGCAGAGTTATCTCAAAGAAAGGGGCCACGGTGTTTCTGTATCTCTATTATGTTGGTGCGGCTTCGGAACTTTTAAATATCTCGATATATCTCGAAAACTACGCTTCTGATCAAAAAATATCATAGTACATAAATTGTAGGAAACATAATTCTCTACAAAAAAGGTCTCTCAACATTTTGCCATAGCTCGCTTCGTTTCCGAGATATTTGCAGATTTATCTCAAGGGAAGGGGCCTGTCGGACATATTTCGAGATATTTCTTCTTCTTGTTGTTCTTCTTCTGCACAGCTAAGCTGGAAGTGGCATTTGCGGCTCGCACTAGTGCAGAGTTATCTCAAAGAAAGGGGCCACGGTGTTTCGGTATCTCTATTATGTTGGTGCGGCTTCGGAACTTTTAAATATCTCGATATATCTCGAAAACTACGCTTCTGATCGAAAAATATCATAGAACATAAATTGTAGGAAACATAATTCTCTACAAAAAACGTCTCTTAACATTTTGCCATAGCTCGCTTCGTTTCCGAGATATTTGCAGATTCAGCTCAAAGGAACGGGCCTGACGGACATATTTCGAGATACTTCTTTTTCTTGTTGTTCTTCCTCTGCACAGCTAAGCTGGAAGTGGCATTTGCAGCTCGCAATAGTGCAGAGTTATCTCAAAGAAAGGGGCCACGGTGTTTCTGTATCTCTATTATGTTGGTGCGGCTTCGGAACTTTTAAATATCTTGATATATCTCGAGAACTACGCATCTGATCAAAAAATATCATAGAACATAAAAAGTAGGAAACTTAATTCTCTACAAAAAAGGTCTCTTAACATTTTGCCATAGCTCGCTTCGTTTCCGAGATATTTGCAGATTTATCTCAAGGGAAGGGGCCTGACGGACATATTTCGAGATATTTCTTCTTCTTGTTGTTCTTCTTCTGCACAGCTAAGCTGGAAGTGGCATTTGCGGCTCGCACTAGTGCAGAGTTATCTCAAAGAAAGGGGCCACGGTGTTTCTGTATCTGTATTATGTTGGTGCGGCTTCGGCACTTTTAAATATCTTGATATATCTCGAGAACTACGCATCTGATCAAAAAATATCATAGAAGATAAAAAGTAGGAAACTTAATTCTCTACAAAAAAGGTCTCTTAACATTTTGCCATAGCTCGCTTCGTTTCCGAGATATTTGCAGATTTATCTCAAGGGAAGGGGCCTGACGGACATATTTCGAGATATTTCTTCTTCTTGTTGTTCTTCTTCTGCACAGCTAAGCTGGAAGTGGCATTTGCGGCTCGCACTATTGCAGAGTTATCTCAAAGAAAGGGGCCACGGTGTTTCTGTATCTCTATTATGTTGGTGCGGCTTCGGAACTTTTAAATATCTCGATATATCTCGAAAACTACGCTTCTGATCAAAAAATATCATAGAACATAAATTGTAGGAAACATAATTCTCTACAAAAAAGGTCTCTCAACATTTTGCCATAGCTCGCTTCGTTTCCGAGATATTTGCAGATATATCTCAAGGGCAGGGGCCTGACGGACATATTTCGAGATATTTCTTCTTCTTGTTGTTCTTCTTCTGCACAGCTAAGCTGGAAGTGGCATTTACAGCTCGCAATAGTGCAGAGTTATCTCAAAGAAAGGGGCCACGGTGTTTCTGTATCTCTATTATGTTGGTGCGGCTTCGGAACTTTTAAATATCTTGATATATCTCGAGAACTACGCATCTGATCAAAAAATATCATAGAACATAAATTGTAGAAAACATAATTCTCTACAAAAAAGGTCTCTCAACATTTTGCCATAGCTCGCTTCGTTTCCGAGATATTTGCAGATATATCTCAAGGGAAGGGGCCTGACGGACATATTTCGAGATATTTCTTCTTCTTGTTGTTCTTCTTCTGCACAGCTAAGCTGGAAGTGGCATTTACAGCTCGCAATAGTGCAGAGTTATCTCAAAGAAAGGGGCCACGGTGTTTCTGTATCTCTATTATGTTGGTGCGGCTTCGGAACTTTTAAATATCTTGATATATCTCGAGAACTACGCATCTGATCAAAAAATATCATAGAACATAAAAAGTAGGAAACTTAATTCTCTACAAAAAAGGTCTTTTAACATTTTGCCATAGCTCGCTTCGTTTCCGAGATATTTGCAGATTTATCTCAAGGGAAGGGGCCTAACGGACATATTTCGAGATATTTCTTCTTCTTGTTGTTCTTCTTCTGCACAGCTAAGCTGGAAGTGGCATTTGCGGCTCGCACTAGTGCAGAGTTATCTCAAAGAAAGGGGCCACGGTGTTTCGGTATCTCTATTATGTTGGTGCGGCTTCGGAACTTTTAAATATCTCGATATATCTCGAAAACTACGCTTCTGATCGAAAAATATCATAGAACATAAATTGTAGGAAACATAATTCTCTACAAAAAACGTCTCTTAACATTTTGCCATAGCTCGCTTCGTTTCCGAGATATTTGCAGATTCAGCTCAAAGGAACGGGCCTGACGGACATATTTCGAGATACTTCTTTTTCTTGTTGTTCTTCCTCTGCACAGCTAAGCTGGAAGTGGCATTTGCAGCTCGCAATAGTGCAGAGTTATCTCAAAGAAAGGGGCCACGGTGTTTCTGTATCTCTATTATGTTGGTGCGGCTTCGGAACTTTTAAATATCTTGATATATCTCGAGAACTACGCATCTGATCAAAAAATATCATAGAACATAAAAAGTAGGAAACTTAATTCTCTACAAAAAAGGTCTCTTAACATTTTGCCATAGCTCGCTTCGTTTCCGAGATATTTGCAGATTTATCTCAAGGGAAGGGGCCTGACGGACATATTTCGAGATATTTCTTCTTCTTGTTGTTCTTCTTCTGCACAGCTAAGCTGGAAGTGGCATTTGCGGCTCGCACTAGTGCAGAGTTATCTCAAAGAAAGGGGCCACGGTGTTTCTGTATCTGTATTATGTTGGTGCGGCTTCGGCACTTTTAAATATCTTGATATATCTCGAGAACTACGCATCTGATCAAAAAATATCATAGAAGATAAAAAGTAGGAAACTTAATTCTCTACAAAAAAGGTCTCTTAACATTTTGCCATAGCTCGCTTCGTTTCCGAGATATTTGCAGATTTATCTCAAGGGAAGGGGCCTGACGGACATATTTCGAGATATTTCTTCTTCTTGTTGTTCTTCTTCTGCACAGCTAAGCTGGAAGTGGCATTTGCGGCTCGCACTATTGCAGAGTTATCTCAAAGAAAGGGGCCACGGTGTTTCTGTATCTCTATTATGTTGGTGCGGCTTCGGAACTTTTAAATATCTCGATATATCTCGAAAACTACGCTTCTGATCAAAAAATATCATAGAACATAAATTGTAGGAAACATAATTCTCTACAAAAAAGGTCTCTCAACATTTTGCCATAGCTCGCTTCGTTTCCGAGATATTTGCAGATATATCTCAAGGGCAGGGGCCTGACGGACATATTTCGAGATATTTCTTCTTCTTGTTGTTCTTCTTCTGCACAGCTAAGCTGGAAGTGGCATTTACAGCTCGCAATAGTGCAGAGTTATCTCAAAGAAAGGGGCCACGGTGTTTCTGTATCTCTATTATGTTGGTGCGGCTTCGGAACTTTTAAATATCTTGATATATCTCGAGAACTACGCATCTGATCAAAAAATATCATAGAAGATAAAAAGTAGGAAACTTAATTCTCTACAAAAAAGGTCTCTTAACATTTCGCCATAGCTCGCTTCGTTTCCGAGATATTTGCAGATTTATCTCAAGGGAAGGGGCCTGACGGACATATTTCGAGATATTTCTTCTTCTTGTTGTTCTTCTTCTGCACAGCTAAGCTGGAAGTGGCATTTGCGGCTCGCACTAGTGCAGAGTTATCTCAAAGAAAGGGGCCACGGTGTTTCTGTATCTCTATTATGTTGGTGCGGCTTCGGAACTTTTAAATATCTTGATATATCTCGAGAACTACGCATCTGATCAAAAAATATCATAGAACATAAAAAGTAGGAAACTTAATTCTCTACAAAAAAGGTCTCTTAACATTTTGCCATAGCTCGCTTCGTTTCCGAGATATTTGCAGATTTATCTCAAGGGAAGGGGCCTGACGGACATATTTCGAGATATTTCTTCTTCTTGTTGTTCTTCTTCTGCACAGCTAAGCTGGAAGTGGCATTTGCGGCTCGCACTATTGCAGAGTTATCTCAAAGAAAGGGGCCACGGTGTTTCTGTATCTCTATTATGTTGGTGCGGCTTCGGAACTTTTAAATATCTTGATATATCTCGAGAACTACGCATCTGATCAAAAAATATCATAGAACATAAAAAGTAGGAAACTTAATTCTCTACAAAAAAGGTCTCTTAACATTTTGCCATAGCTCGCTTCGTTTCCGAGATATTTGCAGATTTATCTCAAGGGAAGGGGCCTGACGGACATATTTCGAGATATTTCTTCTTCTTGTTGTTCTTCTTCTGCACAGCTAAGCTGGAAGTGGCATTTGCGGCTCGCACTATTGCAGAGTTATCTCAAAGAAAGGGGCCACGGTGTTTCTGTATCTCTATTATGTTGGTGCGGCTTCGGAACTTTTAAATATCTCGATATATCTCGAAAACTACGCTTCTGATCAAAAAATATCATAGAACATAAATTGTAGAAAACATAATTCTCTACAAAAAAGGTCTCTCAACATTTTGCCATAGCTCGCTTCGTTTCCGAGATATTTGCAGATATATCTCAAGGGCAGGGGCCTGACGGACATATTTCGAGATATTTCTTCTTCTTGTTGTTCTTCTTCTGCACAGCTAAGCTGGAAGTGGCATTTACAGCTCGCAATAGTGCAGAGTTATCTCAAAGAAAGGGGCCACGGTGTTTCTGTATCTCTATTATGTTGGTGCGGCTTCGGAACTTTTAAATATCTTGATATATCTCGAGAACTACGCATCTGATCAAAAAATATCATAGAACATAAAAAGTAGGAAACTTAATTCTCTACAAAAAAGGTCTTTTAACATTTTGCCATAGCTCGCTTCGTTTCCGAGATATTTGCAGATTTATCTCAAGGGAAGGGGCCTAACGGACATATTTCGAGAAGTTTCTTCTTCTTGTTGTTCTTCTTCTGCACAGCTGAGCTGGAAGTGGCATTTGCGGCTCGCACTAGTGCACAGTTATCTCAAAGAAAGGGGCCACGGTGTTTCGGTATCTCTATTATGTTGGTGCGGCTTCGGAACTTTTAAATATCTCGATATATCTCGAAAACTACGCTTCTGATCGAAAAATATCATAGAACATAAATTGTAGGAAACATAATTCTCTACAAAAAACGTCTCTTAACATTTTGCCATAGCTCGCTTCGTTTCCGAGATATTTGCAGATTCAGCTCAAAGGAACGGGCCTGACGGACATATTTCGAGATACTTCTTTTTCTTGTTGTTCTTCCTCTGCACAGCTAAGCTGGAAGTGGCATTTGCAGCTCGCAATAGTGCAGAGTTATCTCAAAGAAAGGGGCCACGGTGTTTCGGTATCTCTATTATGTTGGTGCGGCTTCGGAACTTTTAAATATCTCGATATATCTCGAAAACTACGCTTCTGATCGAAAAATATCATAGAACATAAATTGTAGGAAACATAATTCTCTACAAAAAAGGTCTCTTAACATTTTGCCATAGCTCGCTTCGTTTCCGAGATATTTGCAGATTTATCTCAAGGGAAGGGGCCTGACGGACATATTTCGAGATATTTCTTCTTCTTGTTGTTCTTCTTCTGCACAGCTAAGCTGGAAGTGGCATTTGCGGCTCGCACTATTGCAGAGTTATCTCAAAGAAAGGGGCCACGGTGTTTCTGTATCTCTATTATGTTGGTGCGGCTTCGGAACTTTTAAATATCTCGATATATCTCGAAAACTACGCTTCTGATCAAAAAATATCATAGAACATAAATTGTAGGAAACATAATTCTCTACAAAAAAGGTCTCTCAACATTTTGCCATAGCTCGCTTCGTTTCCGAGATATTTGCAGATATATCTCAAGGGCAGGGGCCTGACGGACATGTTTCGAGATATTTCTTCTTCTTGTTGTTCTTCTTCTGCACAGCTAAGCTGGAAGTGGCATTTACAGCTCGCAATAGTGCAGAGTTATCTCAAAGAAAGGGGCCACGGTGTTTCTGTATCTCTATTATGTTGGTGCGGCTTCGGAACTTTTAAATATCTTGATATATCTCGAGAACTACGCATCTGATCAAAAAATATCATAGAACATAAAAAGTAGGAAACTTAATTCTCTACAAAAAAGGTCTCTTAACATTTTGCCATAGCTCGCTTCGTTTCCGAGATATTTGCAGATTTATCTCAAGGGAAGGGGCCTGACGGACATATTTCGAGATATTTCTTCTTCTTGTTGTTCTTCTTCTGCACAGCTAAGCTGGAAGTGGCATTTGCGGCTCGCACTATTGCAGAGTTATCTCAAAGAAAGGGGCCACGGTGTTTCTGTATCTCTATTATGTTGGTGCGGCTTCGGAACTTTTAAATATCTCGATATATCTCGAAAACTACGCTTCTGATCAAAAAATATCATAGAACATAAATTGTAGGAAACATAATTCTCTACAAAAAAGGTCTCTCAACATTTTGCCATAGCTCGCTTCGTTTCCGAGATATTTGCAGATATATCTCAAGGGCAGGGGCCTGACGGACATATTTCGAGATATTTCTTCTTCTTGTTGTTCTTCTTCTGCACAGCTAAGCTGGAAGTGGCATTTACAGCTCGCAATAGTGCAGAGTTATCTCAAAGAAAGGGGCCACGGTGTTTCTGTATCTCTATTATGTTGGTGCGGCTTCGGAACTTTTAAATATCTTGATATATCTCGAGAACTACGCATCTGATCAAAAAATATCATAGAACATAAAAAGTAGGAAACTTAATGCTCTACAAAAAAGGTCTCTTAACATTTTGCCATAGCTCGCTTCGTTTCCGAGATATTTGCAGATTTATCTCAAGGGAAGGGGCCTAACGGACATATTTCGAGAAGTTTCTTCTTCTTGTTGTTCTTCTTCTGCACAGCTAAGCTGGAAGTGGCATTTGCGGCTCGCACTAGTGCACAGTTATCTCAAAGAAAGGGGCCACGGTGTTTCTGTATCTCTAATATGTTGGTGCGGCTTCGGAACTTTTAAGTATCTCGATATATCTCGAAAACTACGCTTCTGATCAAAAAATATCATAGAACATAAATTGTAGGAAACATAATTCTCTACAAAAAAGGTCTCTTAACATTTTGCCATAGCTCGCTTCGTTTCCGAGATATTTGCAGATTCAGCTCAAAGGAACTGGCCTGACGGACATATTTCGAGATATTTCTTCTTCTTGTTGTTCTTGCTCTGCACAGCTAAGCTGGAAGTGGCATTTGCAGCTCGCAATAGTGCAGAGTTATCTCAAAGAAAGGGGCCACGGTGTTTCTGTATCTATTATGTTGGTGCGGCTTCGGAACTTTTAAATATCTTGATATATCTCGAGAACTACGCATCTGATCAAAAAATATCATAGAACATAAAAAGTAGGAAACTTAATTCTCTACAAAAAAGGTCTCTTAACATTTTCCATAGCTCGCTTCGTTTCCGAGATATTTGCAGATTTATCTCAAGGGAAGGGGCCTGACGGACATATTTCGAGATATTTCTTCTTCTTGTTGTTCTTCTTCTGCACAGCTAAGCTGGAAGTGGCATTTGCGGCTCGCACTAGTGCAGAGTTATCTCAAAGAAAGGGGCCACGGTGTTTCTGTATCTCTATTATGTTGGTGCGGCTTCGGAACTTTTAAATATCTCGATATATCTCGAAAAC
This sequence comes from Osmia lignaria lignaria, assembly GCF_051020975.1. Lineage (NCBI taxonomy): Eukaryota > Metazoa > Arthropoda > Insecta > Hymenoptera > Megachilidae > Osmia > Osmia lignaria. The sequence goes on from NW_027478161.1 coordinate 8,962,622, forward strand.
TACGCTTCTGATCAAAAAATATCATAGAACATAAATTGTAGGAAACATAATTCTCTACAAAAAAGGTCTCTCAACATTTTGCCATAGCTCGCTTCGTTTCCGAGATATTTGCAGATTTATCTCAAGGGAAGGGGCCTGTCGGACATATTTCGAGATATTTCTTCTTCTTGTTGTTCTTCTTCTGCACAGCTAAGCTGGAAGTGGCATTGGCGGCTCGCACTAGTGCAGAGTTATCTCAAAGAAAGGGGCCACGGTGTTTCGGTATCTCTATTATGTTGGTGCGGCTTCGGAACTTTTAGATATCTTGATATATCTCGAGAACTACGCATCTGATCAAAAAATATCATAGAACATAAAAAGTAGGAAACTTAATTCTCTACAAAAAAGGTCTCTTAACATTTTGCCATAGCTCGCTTCGTTTCCGAGATATTTGCAGATTTATCTCAAGGGAAGGGGCCTGACGGACATATTTCGAGATATTTCTTCTTCTTGTTGTTCTTCTTCTGCACAGCTAAGCTGGAAGTGGCATTTGCAGCTCGCAATAGTGCAGAGTTATCTCAAAGAAAGGGGCCACGGTGTTTCTGTATCTCTATTATGTTGGTGCGGCTTCGGAACTTTTAAATATCTTGATATATCTCGAGAACTACGCATCTGATCAAATAATATCATAGAACATAAAAAGTAGGAAACTTAATTCTCCACAAATAAGGTCTCTTAACATTTTGCCATAGCTCGCTTCGTTTCCGAGATATTTGCAGATTTATCTCAAGGGAAGGGGCCTGACGGACATATTTCGAGATATTTCTTCTTCTTGTTGGTCTTCTTCTGCACAGCTAAGCTGGAAGTGGCATTTGCAGCTCGCAATAGTGCAGAGTTATCTCCAAGAAAGGGGCACGGTGTTTCTGTATCTCTATTATGTTGGTGCGGCTTCGGATCTTTTAAATATCTCGATATATCTCGAAAACTACGCTTCTGATCAAAAAATATCATAGAACGTAAATTGTGGGAAACATAATTCTCTACAAAAAAGGTCTCTTAACATTTTGCCATAGCTCGCTTCGTTTCCGAGATATTTGCAGATTTATCTCAAGGGAAGGGGTCTGACGGACATATTTCGAGATATTTCTTCTTCTTGTTGTTCTTCTTCTGCACAGCTAAGCTGGAAGTGGCATTTGCACCTCGCAATAGTGCAGAGTTATCTCAAAGAAAGGGGCCACGGTGTTTCTGTATCTCTATTATGTTGGTGCGGCTTCGGAACTTTTAAATATCTTGATATATCTCGAGAACTACGCATCCGATCAAAAAATATCATAGAACATAAAAAGTAGGAAACTTAATTCTCTACAAAAAAGGTCTCTTAACATTTTGCCATAGCTCGCTTCGTTTCCGAGATATTTGCAGATTTATCTCGAGGGAAGGGGCCTGACGGACATATTTCGAGATATTTCTTCTTCTTGTTGTTCTTCTTCTGCACAGCTAAGCTGGACGTGGCATTTACAACTCGCAATAGTGCAGAGTTATCTCAAAGAAAGGGGCCACGGTGTTTCTGTATCTCTATTATGTTGGTGCGGCTTCGGAACTTTTAAATATCTTGATATATCTCGAGAACTACGCATCTGATCAAAAAATATCATGGAACATAAAAAGTAGGAAACTTAATTCTCAACAAAAAAGGTCTCTTAACATTTTGCCATAGCTCGCTTCGTTTCCGAGATATTTGCAGATTTATCTCAAGGGAAGGGGCCTGACGGACATATTTCGAGATATTTCTTCTTCTTGTTGTTCTTCTTCTGCACAGCTAAACTGGAAGTGGCATTTCCAGCTCGCAGTAGTGCAGAGTTATCTCAAAGAAAGGGGCCACGGTGTTTCTGTATCTCTAATATGTTGGTGCGGCTTCGGAACTTTTAAGTATCTCGATATATCTCGAAAACTACGCTTCTGATCAAAAAATATCATAGAACATAAATTGTAGGAAACATAATTCTCTACAAAAAAGGTCTCTTAACATTTTGCCATAGCTCGCTTCGTTTCCGAGATATTTGCAGATTCAGCTCAAAGGAACTGGCCTGACGGACATATTTCGAGATATTTCTTCTTCTTGTTGTTCTTGCTCTGCACAGCTAAGCTGGAAGTGGCATTTGCAGCTCGCAATAGTGCAGAGTTATCTCAAAGAAAGGGGCCACGGTGTTTCTGTATCTATTATGTTGGTGCGGCTTCGGAACTTTTAAATATCTTGATATATCTCGAGAACTACGCATCTGATCAAAAAATATCATAGAACATAAAAAGTAGGAAACTTAATTCTCTACAAAAAAGGTCTCTTAACATTTTCCATAGCTCGCTTCGTTTCCGAGATATTTGCAGATTTATCTCAAGGGAAGGGGCCTGACGGACATATTTCGAGATATTTCTTCTTCTTGTTGTTCTTCTTCTGCACAGCTAAGCTGGAAGTGGCATTTGCGGCTCGCACTAGTGCAGAGTTATCTCAAAGAAAGGGGCCACGGTGTTTCTGTATCTCTATTATGTTGGTGCGGCTTCGGAACTTTTAAATATCTCGATATATCTCGAAAACTACGCTTCTGATCAAAAAATATCATAGAACATAAATTGTAGGAAACATAATTCTCTACAAAAAAGGTCTCTCAACATTTTGCCATAGCTCGCTTCGTTTCCGAGATATTTGCAGATTTATCTCAAGGGAAGGGGCCTGTCGGACATATTTCGAGATATTTCTTCTTCTTGTTGTTCTTCTTCTGCACAGCTAAGCTGGAAGTGGCATTGGCGGCTCGCACTAGTGCAGAGTTATCTCAAAGAAAGGGGCCACGGTGTTTCGGTATCTCTATTATGTTGGTGCGGCTTCGGAACTTTTAGATATCTTGATATATCTCGAGAACTACGCATCTGATCAAAAAATATCATAGAACATAAAAAGTAGGAAACTTAATTCTCTACAAAAAAGGTCTCTTAACATTTTGCCATAGCTCGCTTCGTTTCCGAGATATTTGCAGATTTATCTCAAGGGAAGGGGCCTGACGGACATATTTCGAGATATTTCTTCTTCTTGTTGTTCTTCTTCTGCACAGCTAAGCTGGAAGTGGCATTTGCAGCTCGCAATAGTGCAGACTTATCTCAAAGAAAGGGGCCACGGTGTTTCTGTATCTCTATTATGTTGGTGCGGCTTCGGAACTTTTAAATATCTTGATATATCTCGAGAACTACGCATCTGATCAAATAATATCATAGAACATAAAAAGTAGGAAACTTAATTCTCCACAAATAAGGTCTCTTAACATTTTGCCATAGCTCGCTTCGTTTCCGAGATATTTGCAGATTTATCTCAAGGGAAGGGGCCTGACGGACATATTTCGAGATATTTCTTCTTCTTGTTGGTCTTCTTCTGCACAGCTAAGCTGGAAGTGGCATTTGCAGCTCGCAATAGTGCAGAGTTATCTCCAAGAAAGGGGCACGGTGTTTCTGTATCTCTATTATGTTGGTGCGGCTTCGGATCTTTTAAATATCTCGATATATCTCGAAAACTACGCTTCTGATCAAAAAATATCATAGAACGTAAATTGTGGGAAACATAATTCTCTACAAAAAAGGTCTCTTAACATTTTGCCATAGCTCGCTTCGTTTCCGAGATATTTGCAGATTTATCTCAAGGGAAGGGGTCTGACGGACATATTTCGAGATATTTCTTCTTCTTGTTGTTCTTCTTCTGCACAGCTAAGCTGGAAGTGGCATTTGCACCTCGCAATAGTGCAGAGTTATCTCAAAGAAAGGGGCCACGGTGTTTCTGTATCTCTATTATGTTGGTGCGGCTTCGGAACTTTTAAATATCTTGATATATCTCGAGAACTACGCATCCGATCAAAAAATATCATAGAACCTAAAAAGTAGGAAACTTAATTCTCTACAAAAAAGGTCTCTTAACATTTTGCCATAGCTCGCTTCGTTTCCGAGATATTTGCAGATTTATCTCGAGGGAAGGGGCCTGACGGACATATTTCGAGATATTTCTTCTTCTTGTTGTTCTTCTTCTGCACAGCTAAGCTGGACGTGGCATTTACAGCTCGCAATAGTGCAGAGTTATCTCAAAGAAAGGGGCCACGGTGTTTCTGTATCTCTATTATGTTGGTGCGGCTTCGGAACTTTTAAATATCTTGATATATCTCGAGAACTACGCATCTGATCAAAAAATATCATGGAACATAAAAAGTAGGAAACTTAATTCTCAACAAAAAAGGTCTCTTAACATTTTGCCATAGCTCGCTTCGTTTCCGAGATATTTGCAGATTTATCTCAAGGGAAGGGGCCTGACGGACATATTTCGAGATATTTCTTCTTCTTGTTGTTCTTCTTCTGCACAGCTAAACTGGAAGTGGCATTTCCAGCTCGCAGTAGTGCAGAGTTATCTCAAAGAAAGGGGCCACGGTGTTTCTGTATCTCTATTATGTTGGTGCGGCTTCGGAACTTTAAAATATCTTGATATATCTCGAGAACTACGCATCTGATCAAAAAATATCATAGAACATAAAAAGTAGGAAACTTAATTCTCTACAAAAAAGGTCTCTCAACATTTTGCCATAGCTCGCTTCGTTTCCGAGATATTTGCAGATTTATCTCAAGGGAAGGGGCCTGACGGACATATTTCGAGATATTTCTTCTTCTTGTTGTTCTTCTTCTGCACAGCTAAGCTGGAAGTGGCATTTGCGGCTCGCACTAGTGCAGAGTTATCTCAAAGAAAGGGGCCACGGTGTTTCTGTATCTCTATTATGTTGGTGCGGCTTCGGAACTTTTAAATATCTCGATATATCTCGAAAACTACGCTTCTGATCAAAAAATATCATAGAACATAAATTGTAGGAAACATAATTCTCTACAAAAAAGGTCTCTTAGCATTTTGCCATAGCTCGCTTCGTTTCCGAGATATTTGCAGATTTATCTCAAGGGAAGGGGCCTGTCGGACATATTTCGAGATATTTCTTCTTCTTGTTGTTCTTCTTCTGCACAGCTAAGCTGGAAGTGGCATTTGCGGCTCGCACTAGTGCAGAGTTATCTCAAAGAAAGGGGCCACGGTGTTTCGGTATCTCTATTATGTTGGTGCGGCTTCGGAACTTTTAAATATCTCGATATATCTCGAAAACTACGCTTCTGATCGAAAAATATCATAGAACATAAATTGTAGGAAACATAATTCTCTACAAAAAACGTCTCTTAACATTTTGCCATAGCTCGCTTCGTTTCCGAGATATTTGCAGATTCAGCTCAAAGGAACGGGCCTGACGGACATATTTCGAGATACTTCTTTTTCTTGTTGTTCTTCCTCTGCACAGCTAAGCTGGAAGTGGCATTTGCAGCTCGCAATAGTGCAGAGTTATCTCAAAGAAAGGGGCCACGGTGTTTCTGTATCTCTATTATGTTGGTGCGGCTTCGGAACTTTTAAATATCTTGATATATCTCGAGAACTACGCATCTGATCAAAAAATATCATAGAACATAAAAAGTAGGAAACTTAATTCTCTACAAAAAAGGTCTCTTAACATTTTGCCATAGCTCGCTTCGTTTCCGAGATATTTGCAGATTTATCTCAAGGGAAGGGGCCTGACGGACATATTTCGAGATATTTCTTCTTCTTGTTGTTCTTCTTCTGCACAGCTAAGCTGGAAGTGGCATTTGCGGCTCGCACTATTGCAGAGTTATCTCAAAGAAAGGGGCCACGGTGTTTCTGTATCTGTATTATGTTGGTGCGGCTTCGGCACTTTTAAATATCTTGATATATCTCGAGAACTACGCATCTGATCAAAAAATATCATAGAAGATAAAAAGTAGGAAACTTAATTCTCTACAAAAAAGGTCTCTTAACATTTCGCCATAGCTCGCTTCGTTTCCGAGATATTTGCAGATTTATCTCAAGGGAAGGGGCCTGTCGGACATATTTCGAGATATTTCTTCTTCTTGTTGTTCTTCTTCTGCACAGCTAAGCTGGAAGTGGCATTTGCGGCTCGCACTAGTGCAGAGTTATCTCAAAGAAAGGGGCCACGGTGTTTCGGTATCTCTACTATGTTGGTGCGGCTTCGGAACTTTTAAATATCTCGATATATCTCGAAAACTACGCTTCTGATCGAAAAATATCATAGAACATAAATTGTAGGAAACATAATTCTCTACACAAAAGGTCTCTTAACATTTTGCCATAGCTCGCTTCGTTTCCGAGATATTTGCAGATTTATCTCAAGGGAAGGGGCCTGACGGACATATTTCGAGATATTTCTTCTTCTTGTTGTTCTTCTTCTGCACAGCTAAGCTGGAAGTGGCATTTGCGGCTCGCACTAGTGCAGAGTTATCTCAAAGAAAGGGGCCACGGTGTTTCTGTATCTCTATTATGTTGGTGCGGCTTCGGAACTTTTAAATATCTTGATATATCTCGAGAACTACGCATCTGATCAAAAAATATCATAGAACATAAAAAGTAGGAAACTTAATTCTCTACAAAAAAGGTCTCTTATCATTTTGCCATAGCTCGCTTCGTTTCCGAGATATTTGCAGATTTATCTCAAGGGAAGGGGCCTGACGGACATATTTCGAGATATTTCTTCTTCTTGTTGTTCTTCTTCTGCACAGCTAAGCTGGAAGTGGCATTTGCGGCTCGCACTATTGCAGAGTTATCTCAAAGAAAGGGGCCACGGTGTTTCTGTATCTCTATTATGTTGGTGCGGCTTCGGAACTTTTAAATATCTCGATATATCTCGAAAACTACGCTTCTGATCAAAAAATATCATAGAACATAAATTGTAGGAAACATAATTCTCTACAAAAAAGGTCTCTCAACATTTTGCCATAGCTCGCTTCGTTTCCGAGATATTTGCAGATATATCTCAAGGGCAGGGGCCTGACGGACATATTTCGAGATATTTCTTCTTCTTGTTGTTCTTCTTCTGCACAGCTAAGCTGGAAGTGGCATTTACAGCTCGCAATAGTGCAGAGTTATCTCAAAGAAAGGGGCCACGGTGTTTCTGTATCTCTATTATGTTGGTGCGGCTTCGGAACTTTTAAATATCTTGATATATCTCGAGAACTACGCATCTGATCAAAAAATATGATAGAACATAAAAAGTAGGAAACTTAATTCTCTACAAAAAAGGTCTCTTAACATTTTGCCATAGCTCGCTTCGTTTCCGAGATATTTGCAGATTTATCTCAAGGGAAGGGGCCTAACGGACATATTTCGAGAAGTTTCTTCTTCTTGTTGTTCTTCTTCTGCACAGCTAAGCTGGAAGTGGCATTTGCGGCTCGCACTAGTGCACAGTTATCTCAAAGAAAGGGGCCACGGTGTTTCGGTATCTCTATTATGTTGGTGCGGCTTCGGAACTTTTAAATATCTCGATATATCTCGAAAACTACGCTTCTGATCGAAAAATATCATAGAACATAAATTGTAGGAAACATAATTCTCTACAAAAAACGTCTCTTAACATTTTGCCATAGCTCGCTTCGTTTCCGAGATATTTGCAGATTCAGCTCAAAGGAACGGGCCTGACGGACATATTTCGAGATACTTCTTTTTCTTGTTGTTCTTCTTCTGCACAGCTAAGCTGGAAGTGGCATTTGCGGCTCGCACTAGTGCAGAGTTATCTCAAAGAAAGGGGCCACGGTGTTTCTGTATCTCTATTATGTTGGTGCGGCTTCGGAACTTTTAAATATCTTGATATATCTCGAGAACTACGCATCTGATCAAAAAATATCATAGAACATAAAAAGTAGGAAACTTAATTCTCTACAAAAAAGGTCTCTTAACATTTTGCCATAGCTCGCTTCGTTTCCGAGATATTTGCAGATTTATCTCAAGGGAAGGGGCCTGACGGACATATTTCGAGATATTTCTTCTTCTTGTTGTTCTTCTTCTGCACAGCTAAGCTGGAAGTGGCATTTGCGGCTCGCACTATTGCAGAGTTATCTCAAAGAAAGGGGCCACGGTGTTTCTGTATCTCTATTATGTTGGTGCGGCTTCGGAACTTTTAAATATCTCGATATATCTCGAAAACTACGCTTCTGATCAAAAAATATCGTAGAACATAAATTGTAGGAAACATAATTCTCTACAAAAAAGGTCTCTCAACATTTTGCCATAGCTCGCTTCGTTTCCGAGATATTTGCAGATATATCTCAAGGGCAGGGGCCTGACGGACATATTTCGAGATATTTCTTCTTCTTGTTGTTCTTCTTCTGCACAGCTAAGCTGGAAGTGGCATTTACAGCTCGCAATAGTGCAGAGTTATCTCAAAGAAAGGGGCCACGGTGTTTCTGTATCTCTATTATGTTGGTGCGGCTTCGGAACTTTTAAATATCTTGATATATCTCGAGAACTACGCATCTGATCAAAAAATATCATAGAACATAAAAAGTAGGAAACTTAATTCTCTACAAAAAAGGTCTCTTAACATTTTGCCATAGCTCGCTTCGTTTCCGAGATATTTGCAGATTTATCTCAAGGGTAGGGGCCTAACGGACATATTTCGAGATATTTCTTCTTCTTGTTGTTCTTCTTCTGCACAGCTAAACTGGAAGTGGCATTTCCAGCTCGCAATAGTGCAGAGTTATCTCAAAGAAAGGAGCCACGGTGTTTCTGTATCTCTATTATGTTGGTGCGGCTTCGGAACTTTTAAATATCTTGATATATCTCGAGAACTACGCATCTGATCAAAAAATATCATAGAACATAAAAAGTAGAAAACTTAATTCTCTACAGAAAAGGTCTCTTAACATTTTGCCATAGCTCGCTTCGTTTCCGAGATATTTGCAGATTTATCTCAAGGGAAGGGGCCTGACGGACATATTTCGAGATATTTCTTCTTCTTGTTGTTCTTCTTCTGCACAGCTAAGCTGGAAGTGGCATTTGCGGCTCGCACTAGTGCAGAGTTATCTCAAAGAAAGGGGCCACGGTGTTTCTGTATCTGTATTATGTTGGTGCGGCTTCGGAACTTTTAAATATCTTGATATATCTCGAGAACTACGCATCTGATCAAAAAATATCATAGAACATGAAAAGTAGGAAACTTAATTCTCTACAAAAAAGGTCTCTTAACATTTCGCCATAGCTCGCTTCGTTTCCGAGATATTTGCAGATTTATCTCAAGGGAAGGGGCCTGACGGACATATTTCGAGATATTTCTTCTTCTTGTTGTTCTTCTTCTGCACAGCTAAGCTGGAAGTGGCATTTGCGGCTCGCACTATTGCAGAGTTATCTCAAAGAAAGGGGCCACGGTGTTTCTGTATCTCTATTATGTTGGTGCGGCTTCGTAACTTTTAAATATCTAGATATATCTCGAAAACTACGCTTCTGATCAAAAAATATCATAGAACATAAATTGTAGGAAACATAATTCTCTACAAAAAAGGTCTCTTAACATTTTGCCATAGCTCGCTTCGTTTCCGAGATATTTGCAGATTTATCTCAAGGGAAGGGGCCTGACGGACATATTTCGAGATATTTCTTCTTCTTGTTGTTCTTCCTCTGCACAGCTAAGCTGGAAGTGGCATTTGCGGCTCGCACTAGTGCAGAGTTATCTCAAAGAAAGGGGCCACGGTGTTTCTGTATCTCTATTATGTTGGTGCGGCTTCCGAACTTTTAAATATCTTGATATATCTCGAGAACTACGCATCTGATCAAAAAATATCATAGAACATAAAAAGTAGGAAACTTAATTCTCTACAAAAAAGGTCTCTTAACATTTTGCCATAGCTCGCTTCGTTTCCGAGATATTTGCAGATTTATCTCAAGGGAAGGGGCCTGACGGACATATTTCGAGATATTTCTTCTTCTTGTTGTTCTTCTTCTGCACAGCTAAGCTGGAAGTGGCATTTGCGGCTCGCACTATTGCAGAGTTATCTCAAAGAAAGGGGCCACGGTGTTTCTGTATCTCTATTATGTTGGTGCGGCTTCGGAACTTTTAAATATCTCGATATATCTCGAAAACTACGCTTCTGATCAAAAAATATCATAGAACATAAATTGTAGGAAACATAATTCTCTACAAAAAAGGTCTCTCAACATTTTGCCATAGCTCGCTTCGTTTCCGAGATATTTGCAGATATATCTCAAGGGCAGGGGCCTGACGGACATATTTCGAGATATTTCTTCTTCTTGTTGTTCTTCTTCTGCACAGCTAAGCTGGAAGTGGCATTTACAGCTCGCAATAGTGCAGAGTTATCTCAAAGAAAGGGGCCACGGTGTTTCTGTATCTCTATTATGTTGGTGCGGCTTCGGAACTTTTAAATATCTTGATATATCTCGAGAACTACGCATCTGATCAAAAAATATCATAGAACATAAAAAGTAGGAAACTTAATTCTCTACAAAAAAGGTCTCTTAACATTTTGCCATAGCTCGCTTCGTTTCCGAGATATTTGCAGATTTATCTCAAGGGAAGGGGCCTAACGGACATATTTCGAGAAGTTTCTTCTTCTTGTTGTTCTTCTTCTGCACAGCTAAGCTGGAAGTGGCATTAGCGGCTCGCAATAGTGCACAGTTATCTCAAAGAAAGGGGCCACGGTGTTTCTGTATCTCTAATATGTTGGTGCGGCTTCGGAACTTTTAAGTATCTCGATATATCTCGAAAACTACGCTTCTGATCAAAAAATATCATAGAACATAAATTGTAGGAAACATAATTCTCTACAAAAAACGTCTCTTAACATTTTGCCATAGCTCGCTTCGTTTCCGAGATATTTGCAGATTCAGCTCAAAGGAACTGGCCTGACGGACATATTTCGAGATATTTCTTCTTCTTGTTGTTCTTCCTCTGCACAGCTAAGCTGGAAGTGGCATTTGCAGCTCGCAATAGTGCAGAGTTATCTCAAAGAAAGGGGCCACGGTGTTTCTGTATCTATTATGTTGGTGCGGCTTCGGAACTTTTAAATATCTCGATATATCTCGAAAACTACGCTTCTGATCAAAAAATATCATAGAACATAAATTGTAGGAAACATAATTCTCTACAAAAAAGGTCTCTCAACATTTTGCCATAGCTCGCTTCGTTTCCGAGATATTTGCAGATATATCTCAAGGGCAGGGGCCTGACGGACATATTTCGAGATATTTCTTCTTCTTGTTGTTCTTCTTCTGCACAGCTAAGCTGGAAGTGGCATTTACAGCTCGCAATAGTGCAGAGTTATCTCAAAGAAAGGGGCCACGGTGTTTCTGTATCTCTATTATGTTGGTGCGGCTTCGGAACTTTTAAATATCTTGATATATCTCGAGAACTACGCATCTGATCAAAAAATATCATAGAACATAAAAAGTAGGAAACTTAATTCTCTACAAAAAAGGTCTCTTAACATTTTGCCATAGCTCGCTTCGTTTCCGAGATATTTGCAGATTTATCTCAAGGGAAGGGGCCTAACGGACATATTTCGAGATATTTCTTCTTCTTGTTGTTCTTCTTCTGCACAGCTAAACTGGAAGCGGCATTTCCAGCTCGCAATAGTGCAGAGTTATCTCAAAGAAAGGAGCCACGGTGTTTCTGTATCTCTATTATGTTGGTGCGGCTTCGGAACTTTTAAATATCTTGATATATCTCGAGAACTACGCATCTGATCAAAAAATATCATAGAACATAAAAAGTAGGAAACTTAATTCTCTACAAAAAAGGTCTCTTAACATTTTGCCATAGCTCGCTTCGTTTCCAAGATATTTGCAGATTTATCTCAATGGAAGGGGCCTGACGGGCATATTTCGAGATATATCTTCTTCTTGTTGTTCTTCTTCTGCACAGCTAAGCTGGAAGTGGCATTTGCAGCGCGCAATAGTGCAGAGTTATCTCAAAGAAAGGGGCCACGGTGTTTCTGTATCTCTATTATGTTGGTGCGGCTTCGGAACTTTTAAATATCTTGATATATCTCGAGAACTACGCATCCGATCAAAAAATATCATAGAACATAAAAAGTAGGAAACTTAATTCTCTACAAAAAAGGTCTCTTAACATTTTGCCATAGCTCGCTTCGTTTCCGAGATATTTGCAGATTTATCTCAAGGGAAGGGGCCTGACGGACATATTTCGAGATATTTCTTCTTCTTGTTGTTCTTCTTCTGCACAGCTAAGCTGGAAGTGGCATTTGCGGCTCGCACTAGTGCAGAGTTATCTCAAAGAAAGGGGCCACGGTGTTTCTGTATCTGTATTATGTTGGTGCGGCTTCGGAACTTTTAAATATCTTGATATATCTCGAGAACTACGCATCTGATCAAAAAATATCATAGAACATAAAAAGTAGGAAACTTAATTCTCTACAAAAAGGTCTCTTAACATTTTGCCATAGCTCGCTTCGTTTCCGAGATATTTGCAGATTTATCTCAAGGGAAGGGGCCTGACGGACATATTTCGAGATATTTCTTCTTCTTGTTGTTCTTCTTCTGCACAGCTAAGCTGGAAGTGGCATTTGCGGCTCGCACTATTGCAGAGTTATCTCAAAGAAAGGGGCCACGGTGTTTCTGTATCTCTATTATGTTGGTGCGGCTTCGTAACTTTTAAATATCTAGATATATCTCGAAAACTACGCTTCTGATCAAAAAATGTCAGAGAACATAAATTGTAGGAAACATAATTCTCTACAAAAAAGGTCTCTTAACATTATGCCATAGCTCGCTTGGTTTCCGAGATATTTGCAGATATATCTCAAGGGCAGGGGCCTGACGGACATATTTCGAGATATTTCTTCTTCTTGTTGTTCTTCTTCTGCACAGCTAAGCTGGAAGTGGCATTTACAGCTCGCAATAGTGCAGAGTTATCTCAAAGAAAGGAGCCGCGGTGTTTCTGTATCTCTAATATGTTGGTGCGGCTTCGGAACTTTTAAGTATCTCGATATATCTCGAAAACTACGCTTCTGATCAAAAAATATCATAGAACATAAATTGTAGGAGACATAATTCTCTACAAAAAACGTCTCTTAACATTTTGCCATAGCTCGCTTCGTTTCCGAGATATTTGCAGATTCAGCTCAAAGGAACTGGCCTGACGGACATATTTCGAGATATTTCTTCTTCTTGTTGTTCTTCCTCTGCACAGCTAAGGTGGAAGTGGCATTTGCAGCTCGCAATAGTGCAGAGTTATCTCAAAGAAAGGGGCCACGGTGTTTCTGTATCTCTATTATGTTGGTGCGGCTTCGGAACTTTTAAATATCTTGATATATCTCGAGAACTACGCGTCTGATCAAAAAATATCATAGAACATAAAAAGTAGGAAACATGATTCTCTACAAAAAAGGTCTCTTAACATTTTGCCATAGCTCGCGTCGTTTCCGAGATATTTGCAGATTTATCTCAAGGGAAGGGGCCTGACGGACATATTTCGAGATATTGCTTCTTCTTGTTGTTCTTCCTCTGCACAGCTAAGCTGGAAGTGGCATTTGCGGCTCGCACTAGTGCAGAGTTATCTCAAAGAAAGGGGCCACGGTGTTTCTGTATCTCTATTATGTTGGTGCGGCTTCGGAACTTTTAAATATCTCGATATATCTCGAAAACTACGCTTCTGATCAAAAAATATCATAGAGCGTAAATTGTAGGAAACATTATTCTCTACAAAAAAGGTCTCTTAACATTTTGCCATAGCACGCTTCGTTTCCGAGATATTTGCAGATTCATCTCAAGGGAAGTGGCCTGACGGACATATTTCGAGATATTTCTTCTTCTTGTTGTTCTTCTTCTGCACAGCTAAGCTGGAAGTGGCATTTGCAGCTCGCAATAGTGCAGAGTTATCCCAAAGAAAGGGGCCACGGTGTTTCTGTATCTCTATTATGTTGGTGCGGCTTCGGAACTTTTAAATATCTTGATATATCTCGAGAACTACGCATCTGATCAAAAAATATCATACTACATAAAAAGTAGGAAACTTAATTCTCTACAAGAAAGGTCTCTAAACATTTTGCCATAGCTCGCTTCGTTTCCGAGATATTTGCAGATTTATCTCAAGGGAAGGGGCCTGACGGACATATTTCGAGATATTTCTTCTTCTTGTTGTTCTTCTTCTGCACAGCTAAGCTGGAAGTGGCATTTGCGGCTCGCACTAGTGCAGAGTTATCTCAAAGAAAGGGGCCACGGTGTTTCTGTATCTCTATTATGTTGGTGCGGCTTCGGAACTTTTAAATATCTTGATATATCTCGAGAACTACGCATCTGATCAAAAAATATCATAGAACATGAAAAGTAGGAAACATAATTCTCTACAAAAAAGGTCTCTTAACATTTTGCCATAGCTCGCTTCGTTTCCGAGATATTTGCAGATTCATCTCAAGGGAAGTGGCCTGACGGACATATTTCGAGATATTTCTTCTTCTTGTTGTTCTTCTTCTGCACAGCTAAGCTGGAAGTGGCATTTGCAGCTCGCAATAGTGCAGAGTTATCCCAAAGAAAGGGGCCACGGTGTTTCTGTATCTCTATTATGTTGGTGCGGCTTCGGAACTTTTAAATATCTTGATATATCTCGAGAACTACGCATCTGATCAAAAAATATCATAGAACATAAAAAGTAGGATACTTAATTCTCTACAAAAAAGGTCTCTTAACATTTTGCCATAGCTCGCTTCGTTTCCGAGATATTTGCAGATTTATCTCAAGGGAAGGGGCCTGACGGACATATTTCGAGATATTTCTTCTTCTTGTTGTTCTTCCTCTGCACAGCTAAGCTGGAAGTGGCATTTGCGGCTCGCACTAGTGCAGAGTTATCTCAAAGAAAGGGGCCACGGTGTTTCTGTATCTCTATTATGTTGGTGCGGCTTCGGAACTTTTAAATATCTCGATATATCTCGAAAACTACGCTTCTGATCAAAAAATATCATAGAGCGTAAATTGTAGGAAACATTATTCTCTACAAAAAAGGTCTCTTAACATTTTGCCATAGCACGCTTCGTTTCCGAGATATTTGCAGATTCATCTCAAGGGAAGTGGCCTGACGGACATATTTCGAGATATTTCTTCTTCTTGTTGATCTTCTTCTGCACAGCTAAGCTGGAAGTGGCATTTGCAGCTCGCAATAGTGCAGAGTTATCCCAAAGAAAGGGGCCACGGTGTTTCTGTATCTCTATTATGTTGGTGCGGCTTCGGAACTTTTAAATATCTTGATATATCTCGAGAACTACGCATCTGATCAAAAAATATCATACTACATAAAAAGTAGGAAACTTAATTCTCTACAAGAAAGGTCTCTAAACATTTTGCCATAGCTCGCTTCGTTTCCGAGATATTTGCAGATTTATCTCAAGGGAAGGGGCCTGACGGACATATTTCGAGATATTTCTTCTTCTTGTTGTTCTTCTTCTGCACAGCTAAGCTGGAAGTGGCATTTGCGGCTCGCACTAGTGCAGAGTTATCTCAAAGAAAGGGGCCACGGTGTTTCTGTATCTCTATTATGTTGGTGCGGCTTCGGAACTTTTAAATATCTCGATATATCTCGAAAACTACGCTTCTGATCAAAAAATATCATAGAGCGTAAATTGTAGGAAACATTATTCTCTACAAAAAAGGTCTCTTAACATTTTGCCATAGCACGCTTCGTTTCCGAGATATTTGCAGATTCATCTCAAGGGAAGTGGCCTGACGGACATATTTCGAGATATTTCTTCTTCTTGTTGTTCTTCTTCTGCACAGCTAAGCTGGAAGTGGCATTTGCAGCTCGCAATAGTGCAGAGTTATCCCAAAGAAAGGGGCCACGGTGTTTCTGTATCTCTATTATGTTGGTGCGGCTTCGGAACTTTTAAATATCTTGATATATCGCGAGAACTACGCATCTGATCAAAAAATATCATACTACATAAAAAGTAGGAAACTTAATTCTCTACAAGAAAGGTCTCTAAACATTTTGCCATAGCTCGCTTCGTTTCCGAGATATTTGCAGATTTATCTCAAGGGAAGGGGCCTGACGGACATATTTCGAGATATTTCTTCTTCTTGTTGTTCTTCTTCTGCACAGCTAAGCTGGAAGTGGCATTTGCGGCTCGCACTAGTGCAGAGTTATCTCAAAGAAAGGGGCCACGGTGTTTCTGTATCTCTATTATGTTGGTGCGGCTTCGGAACTTTTAAATATCTTGATATATCTCGAGAACTACGCATCTGATCAAAAAATATCATAGAACATGAAAAGTAGGAAACATAATTCTCTACAAAAAAGGTCTCTTAACATTTTGCCATAGCTCGCTTCGTTTCCGAGATATTTGCAGATTCATCTCAAGGGAAGTGGCCTGACGGACATATTTCGAGATATTTCTTCTTCTTGTTGTTCTTCTTCTGCACAGCTAAGCTGGAAGTGGCATTTGCAGCTCGCAATAGTGCAGAGTTATCCCAAAGAAAGGGGCCACGGTGTTTCTGTATCTCTATTATGTTGGTGCGGCTTCGGAACTTTTAAATATCTTGATATATCTCGAGAACTACGCATCTGATCAAAAAATATCATAGAACATAAAAAGTAGGATACTTAATTCTCTACAAAAAAGGTCTCTTAACATTTTGCCATAGCTCGCTTCGTTTCCGAGATATTTGCAGATTTATCTCAAGGGAAGGGGCCTGACGGACATATTTCGAGATATTTCTTCTTCTTGTTGTTCTTCTTCTGCACAGCTAAGCTGGAAGTGGCATTTGCGGCTCGCACTAGTGCAGAGTTATCTCAAAGAAAGGGGCCACGGTGTTTCTGTATCTCTATTATGTTGGTGCGGCTTCGGAACTTTTAAATATCTCGATATATCTCGAGAACTACGCATCTGATCAAAAAATATCATAGAACATAAAAAGTAGGAAACTTAATTCTCTACAAAAAAGGTCTCTTAACATTTTGCCATAGCTCGCTTCGTTTCCGAGATATTTGCAGATTTATCTCAAGGGAAGGGGCCTGACGGACATATTTCGAGATATTTCTTCTTCTTGTTGTTCTTCTTCTGCACAGCTAAGCTGGAAGTGGCATTTGCGGCTCGCACTAGTGCAGAGTTATCTCAAAGAAAGGGGCCACGGTGTTTCTGTATCTCTATTATGTTGGTGCGGCTTCGGAACTTTTAAATATCTCGATATATCTCGAGAACTACGCATCTGATCAAAAAATATCATAGAACATAAAAAGTAGGAAACTTAATTCTCTATAAAAAAGGTCTCTTAACATTTTGCCATAGCTCGCTTCGTTTCCGAGATATTTGCAGATTTATCTCAAGGGAAGGGGCCTAACGGACATATTTCGAGATATTTCTTCTTCTTGTTGTTCTTCTTCTGCACAGCTAAACTGGAAGTGGCATTTCCAGCTCGCAATAGTGCAGAGTTATCTCAAAGAAAGGAGCCACGGTGTTTCTGTATCTCTATTATGTTGGTGCGGCTTCGGAACTTTTAAATATCTTGATATATCTCGAGAACTACGCATCTGATCAAAAAATATCATAGAACATAAAAAGTAGGAAACTTAATTCTCTACAAAAAAGGTCTCTTAACATTTTGCCATAGCTTGCTTCGTTTCCGAGATATTTGCAGATTTATCTCAAGGGAAGGGGCCTGACGGACATATTTCGAGATATTTCTTCTTCTTGTTGTTCTTCTTCTGCACAGCTAAGCTGGAAGTGGCATTTGCGGCTCGCACTAGTGCAGAGTTATCTCAAAGAAAGGGGCCACGGTGTTTCTGTATCTGTATTATGTTGGTGCGGCTTCGGAACTTTTAAATATCTTGATATATCTCGAGAACTACGCATCTGATCAAAAAATATCATAGAACATAAAAAGTAGGAAACTTAATTCTCTACAAAAAAGGTCTCTTAACATTTCGCCATAGCTCGCTTCGTTTCCGAGATATTTGCAGATTTATCTCAAGGGAAGGGGCCTGACGGACATATTTCGAGATATTTCTTCTTCTTGTTGTTCTTCTTCTGCACAGCTAAGCTGGAAGTGGCATTGGCGGCTCGCACTATTGCAGAGTTATCTCAAAGAAAGGGGCCACGGTGTTTCTGTATCTCTATTATGTTGGTGCGGCTTCGTAACTTTTAAATATCTAGATATATCTCGAAAACTACGCTTCTGATCAAAAAATATCATAGAACATAAATTGTAGGAAACATAATTCTCTACAAAAAAGGTCTCTTAACATTTTGCCATAGCTCGCTTGGTTTCCGAGATATTTGCAGATATATCTCAAGGGCAGGGGCCTGACGGACATATTTCGAGATATTTCTTCTTCTTGTTGTTCTTCTTCTGCACAGCTAAGCTGGAAGTGGCATTTACAGCTCGCAATAGTGCAGAGTTATCTCAAAGAAAGGAGCCGCGGTGTTTCTGTATCTCTAATATGTTGGTGCGGCTTCGGAACTTTTAAGTATCTCGATATATCTCGAAAACTACGCTTCTGATCAAAAAATATCATAGAACATAAATTGTAGGAAACATAATTCTCTACAAAAAACGTCTCTTAACATTTTGCCATAGCTCGCTTCGTTTCCGAGATATTTGCAGATTCAGCTCAAAGGAACTGGCCTGACGGACATATTTCGAGATATTTCTTCTTCTTGTTGTTCTTCTTCTGCACAGCTAAGCTGGAAGTGGCATTTGCAGCTCGCAATAGTGCAGAGTTATCCCAAAGAAAGGGGCCACGGTGTTTCTGTATCTCTATTATGTTGGTGCGGCTTCGGAACTTTTAAATATCTTGATATATCTCGAGAACTACGCATCTGATCAAAAAATATCATAGAACATAAAAAGTAGGATACTTAATTCTCTACAAAAAAGGTCTCTTAACATTTTGCCATAGCTCGCTTCGTTTCCGAGATATTTGCAGATTTATCTCAAGGGAAGGGGCCTGACGGACATATTTCGAGATATTTCTTCTTCTTGTTGTTCTTCTTCTGCACAGCTAAGCTGGAAGTGGCATTTGCGGCTCGCACTAGTGCAGAGTTATCTCAAAGAAAGGGGCCACGGTGTTTCTGTATCTCTATTATGTTGGTGCGGCTTCGGAACTTTTAAATATCTCGATATATCTCGAGAACTACGCATCTGATCAAAAAATATCATAGAACATAAAAAGTAGGAAACTTAATTCTCTACAAAAAAGGTCTCTTAACATTTTGCCATAGCTCGCTTCGTTTCCGAGATATTTGCAGATTTATCTCAAGGGAAGGGGCCTGACGGACATATTTCGAGATATTTCTTCTTCTTGTTGTTCTTCTTCTGCACAGCTAAGCTGGAAGTGGCATTTGCGGCTCGCACTAGTGCAGAGTTATCTCAAAGAAAGGGGCCACGGTGTTTCTGTATCTCTATTATGTTGGTGCGGCTTCGGAACTTTTAAATATCTCGATATATCTCGAGAACTACGCATCTGATCAAAAAATATCATAGAACATAAAAAGTAGGAAACTTAATTCTCTATAAAAAAGGTCTCTTAACATTTTGCCATAGCTCGCTTCGTTTCCGAGATATTTGCAGATTTATCTCAAGGGAAGGGGCCTAACGGACATATTTCGAGATATTTCTTCTTCTTGTTGTTCTTCTTCTGCACAGCTAAACTGGAAGTGGCATTTCCAGCTCGCAATAGTGCAGAGTTATCTCAAAGAAAGGAGCCACGGTGTTTCTGTATCTCTATTATGTTGGTGCGGCTTCGGAACTTTTAAATATCTTGATATATCTCGAGAACTACGCATCTGATCAAAAAATATCATAGAACATAAAAAGTAGGAAACTTAATTCTCTACAAAAAAGGTCTCTTAACATTTTGCCATAGCTTGCTTCGTTTCCGAGATATTTGCAGATTTATCTCAAGGGAAGGGGCCTGACGGACATATTTCGAGATATTTCTTCTTCTTGTTGTTCTTCTTCTGCACAGCTAAGCTGGAAGTGGCATTTGCGGCTCGCACTAGTGCAGAGTTATCTCAAAGAAAGGGGCCACGGTGTTTCTGTATCTGTATTATGTTGGTGCGGCTTCGGAACTTTTAAATATCTTGATATATCTCGAGAACTACGCATCTGATCAAAAAATATCATAGAACATAAAAAGTAGGAAACTTAATTCTCTACAAAAAAGGTCTCTTAACATTTCGCCATAGCTCGCTTCGTTTCCGAGATATTTGCAGATTTATCTCAAGGGAAGGGGCCTGACGGACATATTTCGAGATATTTCTTCTTCTTGTTGTTCGTCTTCTGCACAGCTAAGCTGGAAGTGGCATTGGCGGCTCGCACTATTGCAGAGTTATCTCAAAGAAAGGGGCCACGGTGTTTCTGTATCTCTATTATGTTGGTGCGGCTTCGTAACTTTTAAATATCTAGATATATCTCGAAAACTACGCTTCTGATCAAAAAATATCATAGAACATAAATTGTAGGAAACATAATTCTCTACAAAAAAGGTCTCTTAACATTTTGCCATAGCTCGCTTGGTTTCCGAGATATTTGCAGATATATCTCAAGGGCAGGGGCCTGACGGACATATTTCGAGATATTTCTTCTTCTTGTTGTTCTTCTTCTGCACAGCTAAGCTGGAAGTGGCATTTACAGCTCGCAATAGTGCAGAGTTATCTCAAAGAAAGGAGCCGCGGTGTTTCTGTATCTCTAATATGTTGGTGCGGCTTCGGAACTTTTAAGTATCTCGATATATCTCGAAAACTACGCTTCTGATCAAAAAATATCATAGAACATAAATTGTAGGAAACATAATTCTCTACAAAAAACGTCTCTTAACATTTTGCCATAGCTCGCTTCGTTTCCGAGATATTTGCAGATTCAGCTCAAAGGAACTGGCCTGACGGACATATTTCGAGATATTTCTTCTTCTTGTTGTTCTTCTTCTGCACAGCTAAGCTGGAAGTGGCATTTGCAGCTCGCAATAGTGCAGAGTTATCCCAAAGAAAGGGGCCACGGTGTTTCTGTATCTCTATTATGTTGGTGCGGCTTCGGAACTTTTAAATATCTTGATATATCTCGAGAACTACGCATCTGATCAAAAAATATCATAGTACATAAAAAGTAGGATACTTAATTCTCTACAAAAAAGGTCTCTTAACATTTTGCCATAGCTCGCTTCGTTTCCGAGATATTTGCAGATTTATCTCAAGGGAAGGGGCCTGACGGACATATTTCGAGATATTTCTTCTTCTTGTTGTTCTTCCTCTGCACAGCTAAGCTGGAAGTGGCATTTGCGGCTCGCACTAGTGCAGAGTTATCTCAAAGAAAGGGGCCACGGTGTTTCTGTATCTCTATTATGTTGGTGCGGCTTCGGAACTTTTAAATATCTCGATATATCTCGAAAACTACGCTTCTGATCAAAAAATATCATAGAGCGTAAATTGTAGGAAACATTATTCTCTACAAAAAAGGTCTCTTAACATTTTGCCATAGCACGCTTCGTTTCCGAGATATTTGCAGATTCATCTCAAGGGAAGTGGCCTGACGGACATATTTCGAGATATTTCTTCTTCTTGTTGATCTTCTTCTGCACAGCTAAGCTGGAAGTGGCATTTGCAGCTCGCAATAGTGCAGAGTTATCCCAAAGAAAGGGGCCACGGTGTTTCTGTATCTCTATTATGTTGGTGCGGCTTCGGAACTTTTAAATATCTTGATATATCTCGAGAACTACGCATCTGATCAAAAAATATCATACTACATAAAAAGTAGGAAACTTAATTCTCTACAAGAAAGGTCTCTAAACATTTTGCCATAGCTCGCTTCGTTTCCGAGATATTTGCAGATTTATCTCAAGGGAAGGGGCCTGACGGACATATTTCGAGATATTTCTTCTTCTTGTTGTTCTTCTTCTGCACAGCTAAGCTGGAAGTGGCATTTGCGGCTCGCACTAGTGCAGAGTTATCTCAAAGAAAGGGGCCACGGTGTTTCTGTATCTCTATTATGTTGGTGCGGCTTCGGAACTTTTAAATATCTTGATATATCTCGAGAACTACGCATCTGATCAAAAAATATCATAGAACATGAAAAGTAGGGAACATAATTCTCTACAAAAAAGGTCTCTTAACATTTTGCCATAGCTCGCTTCGTTTCCGAGATATTTGCAGATTCATCTCAAGGGAAGTGGCCTGACGGACATATTTCGAGATATTTCTTCTTCTTGTTGTTCTTCTTCTGCACAGCTAAGCTGGAAGTGGCATTTGCAGCTCGCAATAGTGCAGAGTTATCCCAAAGAAAGGGGCCACGATGTTTCTGTATCTCTATTATGTTGGTGCGGCTTCGGAACTTTTAAATATCTTGATATATCTCGAGAACTACGCATCTGATCAAAAAATATCATAGAACATAAAAAGTAGGATACTTAATTCTCTACAAAAAAGGTCTCTTAACATTTTGCCATAGCTCGCTTCGTTTCCGAGATATTTGCAGATTTATCTCAAGGGAAGGGGCCTGACGGACATATTTCGAGATATTTCTTCTTCTTGTTGTTCTTCTTCTGCACAGCTAAGCTGGAAGTGGCATTTGCGGCTCGCACTAGTGCAGAGTTATCTCAAAGAAAGGGGCCACGGTGTTTCTGTATCTCTATTATGTTGGTGCGGCTTCGGAACTTTTAAATATCTCGATATATCTCGAGAACTACGCATCTGATCAAAAAATATCATAGAACATAAAAAGTAGGAAACTTAATTCTCTATAAAAAAGGTCTCTTAACATTTTGCCATAGCTCGCTTCGTTTCCGAGATATTTGCAGATTTATCTCAAGGGAAGGGGCCTAACGGACATATTTCGAGATATTTCTTCTTCTTGTTGTTCTTCTTCTGCACAGCTAAACTGGAAGTGGCATTTCCAGCTCGCAATAGTGCAGAGTTATCTCAAAGAAAGGAGCCACGGTGTTTCTGTATCTCTATTATGTTGGTGCGGCTTCGTAACTTTTAAATATCTTGATATATCTCGAGAACTACGCATCTGATCAAAAAATATCATAGAACATAAAAAGTAGGAAACTTAATTCTCTACAAAAAAGGTCTCTTAACATTTCGCCATAGCTCGCTTCGTTTCCGAGATATTTGCAGATTTATCTCAAGGGAAGGGGCCTGACGGACATATTTCGAGATATTTCTTCTTCTTGTTGTTCTTCTTCTGCACAGCTAAGCTGGAAGTGGCATTTGCGGCTCGCACTAGTGCAGAGTTATCTCAAAGAAAGGGGCCACGGTGTTTCTGTATCTCTATTATGTTGGTGCGGCTTCGGAACTTTTAAATATCTTGATATATCTCGAGAACTACGCATCTGATCAAAAAATATCATAGAACATGAAAAGTAGGGAACATAATTCTCTACAAAAAAGGTCTCTTAACATTTTGCCATAGCTCGCTTCGTTTCCGAGATATTTGCAGATTCATCTCAAGGGAAGTGGCCTGACGGACATATTTCGAGATATTTCTTCTTCTTGTTGTTCTTCTTCTGCACAGCTAAGCTGGAAGTGGCATTTGCAGCTCGCAATAGTGCAGAGTTATCCCAAAGAAAGGGGCCACGATGTTTCTGTATCTCTATTATGTTGGTGCGGCTTCGGAACTTTTAAATATCTTGATATATCTCGAGAACTACGCATCTGATCAAAAAATATCATAGAACATAAAAAGTAGGATACTTAATTCTCTACAAAAAAGGTCTCTTAACATTTTGCCATAGCTCGCTTCGTTTCCGAGATATTTGCAGATTTATCTCAAGGGAAGGGGCCTGACGGACATATTTCGAGATATTTCTTCTTCTTGTTGTTCTTCTTCTGCACAGCTAAGCTGGAAGTGGCATTTGCGGCTCGCACTAGTGCAGAGTTATCTCAAAGAAAGGGGCCACGGTGTTTCTGTATCTCTATTATGTTGGTGCGGCTTCGGAACTTTTAAATATCTCGATATATCTCGAGAACTACGCATCTGATCAAAAAATATCATAGAACATAAAAAGTAGGAAACTTAATTCTCTATAAAAAAGGTCTCTTAACATTTTGCCATAGCTCGCTTCGTTTCCGAGATATTTGCAGATTTATCTCAAGGGAAGGGGCCTAACGGACATATTTCGAGATATTTCTTCTTCTTGTTGTTCTTCTTCTGCACAGCTAAACTGGAAGTGGCATTTCCAGCTCGCAATAGTGCAGAGTTATCTCAAAGAAAGGAGCCACGGTGTTTCTGTATCTCTATTATGTTGGTGCGGCTTCGTAACTTTTAAATATCTTGATATATCTCGAGAACTACGCATCTGATCAAAAAATATCATAGAACATAAAAAGTAGGAAACTTAATTCTCTACAAAAAAGGTCTCTTAACATTTCGCCATAGCTCGCTTCGTTTCCGAGATATTTGCAGATTTATCTCAAGGGAAGGGGCCTGACGGACATATTTCGAGATATTTCTTCTTCTTGTTGTTCTTCTTCTGCACAGCTAAGCTGGAAGTGGCATTTGCGGCTCGCACTATTGCAGAGTTATCTCAAAGAAAGGGGCCACGGTGTTTCTGTATCTCTATTATGTTGGTGCGGCTTCGTAACTTTTAAATATCTAGATATATCTCGAAAACTACGCTTCTGATCAAAAAATATCATAGAACATAAATTGTAGGAAACATAATTCTCTACAAAAAAGGTCTCTTAACATTTTGCCATAGCTCGCTTGGTTTCCGAGATATTCGCAGATATATCTCAAGGGCAGGGGCCTGACGGACATATTTCGAGATATTTCTTCTTCTTGTTGTTCTTCTTCTGCACAGCTAAGCTGGAAGTGGCATTTACAGCTCGCAATAGTGCAGAGTTATCTCAAAGAAAGGAGCCGCGGTGTTTCTGTATCTCTAATATGTTGGTGCGGCTTCGGAACTTTTAAGTATCTCGATATATCTCGAAAACTACGCTTCTGATCAAAAAATATCATAGAACATAAATTGTAGGAAACATAATTCTCTACAAAAAACGTCTCTTAACATTTTGCCATAGCTCGCTTCGTTTCCGAGATATTTGCAGATTCAGCTCAAAGGAACTGGCCTGACGGACATATTTCGAGATATTTCTTCTTCTTGTTGTTCTTCCTCTGCACAGCTAAGCTGGAAGTGGCATTTGCAGCTCGCAATAGTGCAGAGTTATCTCAAAGAAAGGGGCCACGGTGTTTCTGTATCTCTATTATGTTGGTGCGGCTTCGGAACTTTTAAATATCTTGATATATCTCGAGAACTACGCGTCTGATCAAAAAATATCATAGAACATAAAAAGTAGGAAACAAAATTCTCTACAAAAAAGGTCTCTTAACATTTTGCCATAGCTCGCGTCGTTTCCGAGATATTTGCAGATTTATCTCAAGGGAAGGGGCCTGACGGACATATTTCGAGATATTTCTTCTTCTTGTTGTTCTTCCTCTGCACAGTTAAGCTGGAAGTGGCATTTGCGGCTCGCACTAGTGCAGAGTTATCTCAAAGAAAGGGGCCACGGTGTTTCTGTATCTCTATTATGTTGGTGCGGCTTCGGAACTTTTAAATATCTTGATATATCTCGAGAACTACGCATCTGATCAAAAAATATCATAGAACATGAAAAGTAGGAAACATAATTCTCTACAAAAAAGGTCTCTTAACATTTTGCCATAGCTCGCTTCGTTTCCGAGATATTTGCAGATTTATCTCAAGGGAAGGGGCCTGACGGACATATTTCGAGATATTTCTTCTTCTTGTTGTTCTTCTTCTGCACAGCTAAGCTGGAAGTGGCATTTGCGGCTCGCACTAGTGCAGAGTTATCTCAAAGAAAGGGGCCACGGTGTTTCTGTATCTGTATTATGTTGGTGCGGCTTCGGAACTTTTAAATATCTTGATATATCTCGAGAACTACGCATCTGATCAAAAAATATCATAGAACATAAAAAGTAGGAAACTTAATTCTCTACAAAAAAGGTCTCTTAACATTTCGCCATAGCTCGCTTCGTTTCCGAGATATTTGCAGATTTATCTCAAGGGAAGGGGCCTGACGGACATATTTCGAGATATTTCTTCTTCTTGTTGTTCTTCTTCTGCACAGCTAAGCTGGAAGTGGCATTTGCGGCTCGCACTATTGCAGAGTTATCTCAAAGAAAGGGGCCAGGGTGTTTCTGTATCTCTATTATGTTGGTGCGGCTTCGTAACTTTTAAATATCTAGATATATCTCGAAAACTACGCTTCTGATCAAAAAATATCATAGAACATAAATTGTAGGAAACATAATTCTCTACAAAAAAGGTCTCTTAACATTTTGCCATAGCTCGCTTCGTTTCCGAGATATTTGCAGATTTATCTCAAGGGAAGGGGCCTGACGGACATATTTCGAGATATTTCTTCTTCTTGTTGTTCTTCCTCTGCACAGCTAAGATGGAAGTGGCATTTGCGGCTCGCACTAGTGCAGAGTTATCTCAAAGAAAGGGGCCACGGTGTTTCTGTATCTCTATTATGTTGGTGCGGCTTCGGAACTTTTAAATATCTTGATATATCTCGAGAACTACGCATCTGATCAGAAACTATCATAGAACGTAAAAAGTAGGAAACTTAATTCTCTACAAAAAAGGTCTCTTAACATTTTGCCATAGCTCGCTTCGTTTCCGAGATATTTGCAGATTTATCTCAAGGGAAGGGGCCTGACGGACATATTTCGAGATATTTCTTCTTCTTGTTGTTCTTCTTCTGCACAGCTAAGCTGGAAGTGGCATTTGCGGCTCGCACTATTGCAGAGTTATCTCAAAGAAAGGGGCCACGGTGTTTCTGTATCTCTATTATGTTGGTGCGGCTTCGGAACTTTTAAATATCTCGATATATCTCGAAAACTACGCTTCTGATCAAAAAATATCATAGAACATAAATTGTAGGAAACATAATTCTCTACAAAAAAGGTCTCTCAACATTTTGCCATAGCTCGCTTCGTTTCCGACATATTTGCAGATATATCTCAAGGGCAGGGGCCTGACGGACATATTTCGAGATATTTCTTCTTCTTGTTGTTCTTCTTCTGCACAGCTAAGCTGGAAGTGGCATTTACAGCTCGCAATAGTGCAGAGTTATCTCAAAGAAAGGGGCCACGGTGTTTCTGTATCTCTATTATGTTGGTGCGGCTTCGGAACTTTTAAATATCTTGATATATCTCGAGAACTACGCATCTGATCAAAAAATATCATAGAACATAAAAAGTATGAAACTTAATTCTCTACAAAAAAGGTCTCTTAACATTTTGCCATAGCTCGCTTCGTTTCCGAGATATTTGCAGATTTATCTCAAGGGAAGGGGCCTAACGGACATATTTCGAGAAGTTTCTTCTTCTTGTTGTTCTTCTTCTGCACAGCTAAGCTGGAAGTGGCTTTAGCGGCTCGCAATAGTGCACAGTTATCTCAAAGAAAGGGGCCACGGTGTTTCTGTATCTCTAATATGTTGGTGCGGCTTCGGAACTTTTAAGTATCTCGATATATCTCGAAAACTACGCTTCTGATCAAAAAATATCATAGAACATAAATTGTAGGAAACATAATTCTCTACAAAAAACGTCTCTTAACATTTTGCCATAGCTCGCTTCGTTTCCGAGATATTTGCAGATTCAGCTCAAAGGAACTGGCCTGACGGACATATTTCGAGATATTTCTTCTTCTTGTTGTTCTTCCTCTGCACAGCTAAGCTGGAAGTGGCATTTGCAGCTCGCAATAGTGCAGAGTTATCTCAAAGAAAGGGGCCACGGGGTTTCTGTATCTATTATGTTGGTGCGGCTTCGGAACTTTTAAATATCTCGATATATCTCGAAAACTACGCTTCTGATCAAAAAATATCATAGAACATAAATTGTAGGAAACATAATTCTCTACAAAAAAGGTCTCTCAACATTTTGCCATAGCTCGCTTCGTTTCCGAGATATTTGCAGATATATCTCAAGGGCAGGGGCCTGACGGACATATTTCGAGATATTTCTTCTTCTTGTTGTTCTTCTTCTGCACAGCTAAGCTGGAAGTGGCTTTAGCGGCTCGCAATAGTGCACAGTTATCTCAAAGAAAGGGGCCACGGTGTTTCTGTATCTCTAATATGTTGGTGCGGCTTCGGAACTTTTAAGTATCTCGATATATCTCGAAAACTACGCTTCTGATCAAAAAATATCATAGAACATAAATTGTAGGAAACATAATTCTCTACAAAAAACGTCTCTTAACATTTTGCCATAGCTCGCTTCGTTTCCGAGATATTTGCAGATTCAGCTCAAAGGAACTGGCCTGACGGACATATTTCGAGATATTTCTTCTTCTTGTTGTTCTTCCTCTGCACAGCTAAGCTGGAAGTGGCATTTGCGGCTCGCACTATTGCAGAGTTATCTCAAAGAAAGGGGCCAGGGTGTTTCTGTATCTCTATTATGTTGGTGCGGCTTCGTAACTTTTAAATATCTAGATATATCTCGAAAACTACGCTTCTGATCAAAAAATATCATAGAACATAAATTGTAGGAAACATAATTCTCTACAAAAAAGGTCTCTTAACATTTTGCCATAGCTCGCTTCGTTTCCGAGATATTTGCAGATTTATCTCAAGGGAAGGGGCCTGACGGACATATTTCGAGATATTTCTTCTTCTTGTTGTTCTTCCTCTGCACAGCTAAGATGGAAGTGGCATTTGCGGCTCGCACTAGTGCAGAGTTATCTCAAAGAAAGGGGCCACGGTGTTTCTGTATCTCTATTATGTTGGTGCGGCTTCGGAACTTTTAAATATCTTGATATATCTCGAGAACTACGCATCTGATCAAAAAATATCATAGAACATAAAAAGTAGGAAACTTAATTCTCTACAAAAAAGGTCTCTTAACATTTTGCCATAGCTCGCTTCGTTTCCGAGATATTTGCAGATTTATCTCAAGGGAAGGGGCCTGACGGACATATTTCGAGATATTTCTTCTTCTTGTTGTTCTTCTTCTGCACAGCTAAGCTGGAAGTGGCATTTGCGGCTCGCACTATTGCAGAGTTATCTCAAAGAAAGGGGCCACGGTGTTTCTGTATCTCTATTATGTTGGTGCGGCTTCGGAACTTTTAAATATCTCGATATATCTCGAAAACTACGCTTCTGATCAAAAAATATCATAGAACATAAATTGTAGGAAACATAATTCTCTACAAAAAAGGTCTCTCAACATTTTGCCATAGCTCGCTTCGTTTCCGAGATATTTGCAGATATATCTCAAGGGCAGGGGCCTGACGGACATATTTCGAGATATTTCTTCTTCTTGTTGTTCTTCTTCTGCACAGCTAAGCTGGAAGTGGCATTTACAGCTCGCAATAGTGCAGAGTTATCTCAAAGAAAGGGGCCACGGTGTTTCTGTATCTCTATTATGTTGGTGCGGCTTCGGAACTTTTAAATATCTTGATATATCTCGAGAACTACGCATCTGATCAAAAAATATCATAGAACATAAAAAGTAGGAAACTTAATTCTCTACAAAAAAGGTCTCTTAACATTTTGCCATAGCTCGCTTCGTTTCCGAGATATTTGCAGATTTATCTCAAGGGAAGGGGCCTAACGGACATATTTCGAGAAGTTTCTTCTTCTTGTTGTTCTTCTTCTGCACAGCTAAGCTGGAAGTGGCTTTAGCGGCTCGCAATAGTGCACAGTTATCTCAAAGAAAGGGGCCACGGTGTTTCTGTATCTCTAATATGTTGGTGCGGCTTCGGAACTTTTAAGTATCTCGATATATCTCGAAAACTACGCTTCTGATCAAAAAATATCATAGAACATAAATTGTAGGAAACATAATTCTCTACAAAAAACGTCTCTTAACATTTTGCCATAGCTCGCTTCGTTTCCGAGATATTTGCAGATTCAGCTCAAAGGAACTGGCCTGACGGACATATTTCGAGATATTTCTTCTTCTTGTTGTTCTTCCTCTGCACAGCTAAGCTGGAAGTGGCATTTGCAGCTCGCAATAGTGCAGAGTTATCTCAAAGAAAGGGGCCACGGGGTTTCTGTATCTATTATGTTGGTGCGGCTTCGGAACTTTTAAATATCTCGATATATCTCGAAAACTACGCTTCTGATCAAAAAATATCATAGAACATAAATTGTAGGAAACATAATTCTCTACAAAAAAGGTCTCTCAACATTTTGCCATAGCTCGCTTCGTTTCCGAGATATTTGCAGATATATCTCAAGGGCAGGGGCCTGACGGACATATTTCGAGATATTTCTTCTTCTTGTTGTTCTTCTTCTGCACAGCTAAGCTGGAAGTGGCATTTACAGCTCGCAATAGTGCAGAGTTATCTCAAAGAAAGGGGCCACGGTGTTTCTGTATCTCTATTATGTTGGTGCGGCTTCGGAACTTTTAAATATCTTGATATATCTCGAGAACTACGCTTCTGATCAAAAAATATCATAGAACATAAAAAGTAGGAAACTTAATTCTCTACAAAAAAGGTCTCTTAACATTTTGCCATAGCTCGCTTCGTTTCCGAGATATTTGCAGATTTATCTCAAGGGAAGGGGCCTAACGGACATATTTCGAGATATTTCTTCTTCTTGTTGTTCTTCTTCTGCACAGCTAAACTGGAAGTGGCATTTCCAGCTCGCAATAGTGCAGAGTTATCTCAAAGAAAGGAGCCACGGTGTTTCTGTATCTCTATTATGTTGGTGCGGCTTCGGAACTTTTAAATATCTTGATATATCTCGAGAACTACGCATCTGATCAAAAAATATCATAGAACATAAAAAGTAGGAAACTTAATTCTCTACAAAAAAGGTCTCTTAACATTTTGCCATAGCTCGCTTCGTTTCCAAGATATTTGCAGATTTATCTCAATGGAAGGGGCCTGACGGGCATATTTCGAGATATATCTTCTTCTTGTTGTTCTTCTTCTGCACAGCTAAGCTGGAAGTGGCATTTGCAGCGCGCAATAGTGCAGAGTTATCTCAAAGAAAGGGGCCACGGTGTTTCTGTATCTCTATTATGTTGGTGCGGCTTCGGAACTTTTAAATATCTTCCTATATCTCGAGAACTACGCATCCGATCAAAAAATATCATAGAACATAAAAAGTAGGAAACTTAATTCTCTACAAAAAAGGTCTCTTAACATTTTGCCATAGCTCGCTTCGTTTCCGAGATATTTGCAGATTTATCTCAAGGGAAGGGGCCTGACGGACATATTTCGAGATATTTCTTCTTCTTGTTGTTCTTCTTCTGCACAGCTAAGCTGGAAGTGGCATTTGCGGCTCGCACTAGTGCAGAGTTATCTCAAAGAAAGGGGCCACGGTGTTTCTGTATCTGTATTATGTTGGTGCGGCTTCGGAACTTTTAAATATCTTGATATATCTCGAGAACTACGCATCTGATCAAAAAATATCATAGAACATAAAAAGTAGGAAACTTAATTCTCTACAAAAAAGGTCTCTTAACATTTTGCCATAGCTCGCTTCGTTTCCGAGATATTTGCAGATTTATCTCAAGGGAAGGGGCCTGACGGACATATTTCGAGATATTTCTTCTTCTTGTTGTTCTTCTTCTGCACAGCTAAGCTGGAAGTGGCATTTGCGGCTCGCACTATTGCAGAGTTATCTCAAAGAAAGGGGCCACGGTGTTTCTGTATCTCTATTATGTTGGTGCGGCTTCGTAACTTTTAAATATCTAGATATATCTCGAAAACTACGCTTCTGATCAAAAAATGTCATAGAACATAAATTGTAGGAAACATAATTCTCTACAAAAAAGGTCGCTTAACATTATGCCATAGCTCGCTTGGTTTCCGAGATATTTGCAGATATATCTCAAGGGCAGGGGCCTGACGGACATATTTCGAGATATTTCTTCTTCTTGTTGTTCTTCTTCTGCACAGCTAAGCTGGAAGTGGCATTTACAGCTCGCAATAGTGCAGAGTTATCTCAAAGAAAGGAGCCGCGGTGTTTCTGTATCTCTAATATGTTGGTGCGGCTTCGGAACTTTTAAGTATCTCGATATATCTCGAAAACTACGCTTCTGATCAAAAAATATCATAGAACATAAATTGTAGGAGACATAATTCTCTACAAAAAACGTCTCTTAACATTTTGCCATAGCTCGCTTCGTTTCCGAGATATTTGCAGATTCAGCTCAAAGGAACTGGCCTGACGGACATATTTCGAGATATTTCTTCTTCTTGTTGTTCTTCCTCTGCACAGCTAAGGTGGAAGTGGCATTTGCAGCTCGCAATAGTGCAGAGTTATCTCAAAGAAAGGGGCCACGGTGTTTCTGTATCTCTATTATGTTGGTGCGGCTTCGGAACTTTTAAATATCTTGATATATCTCGAGAACTACCCGTCTGATGAAAAAATATCATAGAACATAAAAAGTAGGAAACATAATTCTCTACAAAAAAGGTCTCTTAACATTTTGCCATAGCTCGCGTCGTTTCCGAGATATTTGCAGATTTATCTCAAGGGAAGGGGCCTGACGGACATATTTCGAGATATTTCTTCTTCTTGTTGTTCTTCCTCTGCACAGCTAAGCTGGAAGTGGCATTTGCGGCTCGCACTAGTGCAGAGTTATCTCAAAGAAAGGGGCCACGGTGTTTCTGTATCTCTATTATGTTGGTGCGGCTTCGGAACTTTTAAATATCTTGATATATCTCGAGAACTACGCTTCTGATCAAAAAATATCATAGAACATAAAAAGTAGGAAACTTAATTCTCTACAAAAAAGGTCTCTTAACATTTTGCCATAGCTCGCTTCGTTTCCGAGATATTTGCAGATTTATCTCAAGGGAAGGGGCCTAACGGACATATTTCGAGATATTTCTTCTTCTTGTTGTTCTTCTTCTGCACAGCTAAACTGGAAGTGGCATTTCCAGCTCGCAATAGTGCAGAGTTATCTCAAAGAAAGGAGCCACGGTGTTTCTGTATCTCTATTATGTTGGTGCGGCTTCGGAACTTTTAAATATCTTGATATATCTCGAGAACTACGCATCTGATCAAAAAATATCATAGAACATAAAAAGTGGGAAACTTAATTCTCTACAAAAAAGGTCTCTTAACATTTTGCCATAGCTCGCTTCGTTTCCGAGATATTTGCAGATTTATCTCAATGGAAGGGGCCTGACGGGCATATTTCGAGATATATCTTCTTCTTGTTGTTCTTCTTCTGCACAGCTAAGCTGGAAGTGGCATTTGCAGCGCGCAATAGTGCAGAGTTATCTCAAAGAAAGGGGCCACGGTGTTTCTGTATCTCTATTATGTTGGTGCGGCTTCGGAACTTTTAAATATCTTCCTATATCTCGAGAACTACGCATCCGATCAAAAAATATCATAGAACATAAAAAGTAGGAAACTTAATTCTCTACAAAAAAGGTCTCTTAACATTTTGCCATAGCTCGCTTCGTTTCCGAGATATTTGCAGATTTATCTCAAGGGAAGGGGCCTGACGGACATATTTCGAGATATTTCTTCTTCTTGTTGTTCTTCTTCTGCACAGCTAAGCTGGAAGTGGCATTTGCGGCTCGCACTAGTGCAGAGTTATCTCAAAGAAAGGGGCCACGGTGTTTCTGTATCTGTATTATGTTGGTGCGGCTTCGGAACTTTTAAATATCTTGATATATCTCGAGAACTACGCATCTGATCAAAAAATATCATAGAACATAAAAAGTAGGAAACTTAATTCTCTACAAAAAAGGTCTCTTAACATTTTGCCATAGCTCGCTTCGTTTCCGAGATATTTGCAGATTTATCTCAAGGGAAGGGGCCTGACGGACATATTTCGAGATATTTCTTCTTCTTGTTGTTCTTCTTCTGCACAGCTAAGCTGGAAGTGGCATTTGCGGCTCGCACTATTGCAGAGTTATCTCAAAGAAAGGGGCCACGGTGTTTCTGTATCTCTATTATGTTGGTGCGGCTTCGTAACTTTTAAATATCTAGATATATCTCGAAAACTACGCTTCTGATCAAAAAATGTCATAGAACATAAATTGTAGGAAACATAATTCTCTACAAAAAAGGTCTCTTAACATTATGCCATAGCTCGCTTGGTTTCCGAGATATTTGCAGATATATCTCAAGGGCAGGGGCCTGACGGACATATTTCGAGATATTTCTTCTTCTTGTTGTTCTTCTTCTGCACAGCTAAGCTGGAAGTGGCATTTACAGCTCGCAATAGTGCAGAGTTATCTCAAAGAAAGGAGCCGCGGTGTTTCTGTATCTCTAATATGTTGGTGCGGCTTCGGAACTTTTAAGTATCTCGATATATCTCGAAAACTACGCTTCTGATCAAAAAATATCATAGAACATAAATTGTAGGAGACATAATTCTCTACAAAAAACGTCTCTTAACATTTTGCCATAGCTCGCTTCGTTTCCGAGATATTTGCAGATTCAGCTCAAAGGAACTGGCCTGACGGACATATTTCGAGATATTTCTTCTTCTTGTTGTTCTTCCTCTGCACAGCTAAGGTGGAAGTGGCATTTGCAGCTCGCAATAGTGCAGAGTTATCTCAAAGAAAGGGGCCACGGTGTTTCTGTATCTCTATTATGTTGGTGCGGCTTCGGAACTTTTAAATATCTTGATATATCTCGAGAACTACCCGTCTGATCAAAAAATATCATAGAACATAAAAAGTAGGAAACATAATTCTCTACAAAAAAGGTCTCTTAACATTTTGCCATAGCTCGCGTCGTTTCCGAGATATTTGCAGATTTATCTCAAGGGAAGGGGCCTGACGGACATATTTCGAGATATTTCTTCTTCTTGTTGTTCTTCCTCTGCACAGCTAAGCTGGAAGTGGCATTTGCGGCTCGCACTAGTGCAGAGTTATCTCAAAGAAAGGGGCCACGGTGTTTCTGTATCTCTATTATGTTGGTGCGGCTTCGGAACTTTTAAATATCTCGATATATCTCGAAAACTACGCTTCTGATCAAAAAATATCATAGAGCGTAAATTGTAGGAAACATTATTCTCTACAAAAAAGGTCTCTTAACATTTTGCCATAGCTCGCTTCGTTTCCGAGATATTTGCAGATTTATCTCAAGGGAAGGGGCCTAACGGACATATTTCGAGATATTTCTTCTTCTTGTTGTTCTTCTTCTGCACAGCTAAACTGGAAGTGGCATTTCCAGCTCGCAATAGTGCAGAGTTATCTCAAAGAAAGGAGCCACGGTGTTTCTGTATCTCTATTATGTTGGTGCGGCTTCGGAACTTTTAAATATCTTGATATATCTCGAGAACTACGCATCTGATCAAAAAATATCATAGAACATAAAAAGTAGGAAACTTAATTCTCTACAAAAAAGGTCTCTTAACATTTTGCCATAGCTCGCTTCGTTTCCAAGATATTTGCAGATCTATCTCAATGGAAGGGGCCTGACGGGCATATTTCGAGATATATCTTCTTCTTGTTGTTCTTCTTCTGCACAGCTAAGCTGGAAGTGGCATTTGCAGCGCGCAATAGTGCAGAGTTATCTCAAAGAAAGGGGCCACGGTGTTTCTGTATCTCTATTATGTTGGTGCGGCTTCGGAACTTTTAAATATCTTGATATATCTCGAGAACTACGCATCCGATCAAAAAATATCATAGAACATAAAAAGTAGGAAACTTAATTCTCTACAAAAAAGGTCTCTTAACATTTTGCCATAGCTCGCTTCGTTTCCGAGATATTTGCAGATTTATCTCAAGGGAAGGGGCCTGACGGACATATTTCGAGATATTTCTTCTTCTTGTTGTTCTTCTTCTGCACAGCTAAGCTGGAAGTGGCATTTGCGGCTCGCACTAGTGCAGAGTTATCTCAAAGAAAGGGGCCACGGTGTTTCTGTATCTGTATTATGTTGGTGCGGCTTCGGAACTTTTAAATATCTTGATATATCTCGAGAACTACGCATCTGATCAAAAAATATCATAGAACATAAAAAGTAGGAAACTTAATTCTCTACAAAAAAGGTCTCTTAACATTTTGCCATAGCTCGCTTCGTTTCCGAGATATTTGCAGATTTATCTCAAGGGAAGGGGCCTGACGGACATATTTCGAGATATTTCTTCTTCTTGTTGTTCTTCTTCTGCACAGCTAAGCTGGAAGTGGCATTTGCGGCTCGCACTATTGCAGAGTTATCTCAAAGAAAGGGGCCACGGTGTTTCTGTATCTCTATTATGTTGGTGCGGCTTCGTAACTTTTAAATATCTAGATATATCTCGAAAACTACGCTTCTGATCAAAAAATGTCATAGAACATAAATTGTAGGAAACATAATTCTCTACAAAAAAGGTCTCTTAACATTATGCCATAGCTCGCTTGGTTTCCGAGATATTTGCAGATATATCTCAAGGGCAGGGGCCTGACGGACATATTTCGAGATATTTCTTCTTCTTGTTGTTCTTCTTCTGCACAGCTAAGCTGGAAGTGGCATTTACAGCTCGCAATAGTGCAGAGTTATCTCAAAGAAAGGAGCCGCGGTGTTTCTGTATCTCTAATATGTTGGTGCGGCTTCGGAACTTTTAAGTATCTCGATATATCTCGAAAACTACGCTTCTGATCAAAAAATATCATAGAACATAAATTGTAGGAGACATAATTCTCTACAAAAAACGTCTCTTAACATTTTGCCATAGCTCGCTTCGTTTCCGAGATATTTGCAGATTCAGCTCAAAGGAACTGGCCTGACGGACATATTTCGAGATATTTCTTCTTCTTGTTGTTCTTCCTCTGCACAGCTAAGGTGGAAGTGGCATTTGCAGCTCGCAATAGTGCAGAGTTATCTCAAAGAAAGGGGCCACGGTGTTTCTGTATCTCTATTATGTTGGTGCGGCTTCGGAACTTTTAAATATCTTGATATATCTCGAGAACTACGCGTCTGATCAAAAAATATCATAGAACATAAAAAGTAGGAAACATAATTCTCTACAAAAAAGGTCTCTTAACATTTTGCCATAGCTCGCGTCGTTTCCGAGATATTTGCAGATTTATCTCAAGGGAAGGGGCCTGACGGACATATTTCGAGATATTTCTTCTTCTTGTTGTTCTTCCTCTGCACAGCTAAGCTGGAAGTGGCATTTGCGGCTCGCACTAGTGCAGAGTTATCTCAAAGAAAGGGGCCACGGTGTTTCTGTATCTCTATTATGTTGGTGCGGCTTCGGAACTTTTAAATATCTCGATATATCTCGAAAACTACGCTTCTGATCAAAAAATATCATAGAGCGTAAATTGTAGGAAACGTTATTCTCTACAAAAAAGGTCTCTTAACATTTTGCCATAGCACGCTTCGTTTCCGAGATATTTGCAGATTCATCTCAAGGGAAGTGGCCTGACGGACATATTTCGAGATATTTCTTCTTCTTGTTGTTCTTCTTCTGCACAGCTAAGCTGGAAGTGGCATTTGCAGCTCGCAATAGTGCAGAGTTATCCCAAAGAAAGGGGCCACGGTGTTTCTGTATCTCTATTATGTTGGTGCGGCTTCGGAACTTTTAAATATCTTGATATATCTCGAGAACTACGCATCTGATCAAAAAATATCATACTACATAAAAAGTAGGAAACTTAATTCTCTACAAGAAAGGTCTCTAAACATTTTGCCATAGCTCGCTTCGTTTCCGAGATATTTGCAGATTTATCTCAAGGGAAGGGGCCTGACGGACATATTTCGAGATATTTCTTCTTCTTGTTGTTCTTCTTCTGCACAGCTAAGCTGGAAGTGGCATTTGCGGCTCGCACTAGTGCAGAGTTATCTCAAAGAAAGGGGCCACGGTGTTTCTGTATCTCTATTATGTTGGTGCGGCTTCGGAACTTTTAAATATCTTGATATATCTCGAGAACTACGCATCTGATCAAAAAATATCATACTACATAAAAAGTAGGAAACTTAATTCTCTACAAGAAAGGTCTCTAAACATTTTGCCATAGCTCGCTTCGTTTCCGAGATATTTGCAGATTTA
The DNA here is from genome assembly GCF_051020975.1 of Osmia lignaria lignaria. NCBI lineage: Eukaryota > Metazoa > Arthropoda > Insecta > Hymenoptera > Megachilidae > Osmia > Osmia lignaria. The sequence continues at coordinate 9,000,403 of NW_027478161.1, forward strand.
TCTCAAGGGAAGGGGCCTGACGGACATATTTCGAGATATTTCTTCTTCTTGTTGTTCTTCTTCTGCACAGCTAAGCTGGAAGTGGCATTTGCGGCTCGCACTAGTGCAGAGTTATCTCAAAGAAAGGGGCCACGGTGTTTCTGTATCTCTATTATGTTGGTGCGGCTTCGGAACTTTTAAATATCTCGATATATCTCGAAAACTACGCTTCTGATCAAAAAATATCATAGAGCGTAAATTGTAGGAAACATTATTCTCTACAAAAAAGGTCTCTTAACATTTTGCCATAGCACGCTTCGTTTCCGAGATATTTGCAGATTCATCTCAAGGGAAGTGGCCTGACGGACATATTTCGAGATATTTCTTCTTCTTGTTGTTCTTCTTCTGCACAGCTAAGCTGGAAGTGGCATTTGCAGCTCGCAATCGTGCAGAGTTATCCCAAAGAAAGGGGCCACGGTGTTTCTGTATCTCTATTATGTTGGTGCGGCTTCGGAACTTTTAAATATCTTGATATATCGCGAGAACTACGCATCTGATCAAAAAATATCATACTACATAAAAAGTAGGAAACTTAATTCTCTACAAGAAAGGTCTCTAAACATTTTGCCATAGCTCGCTTCGTTTCCGAGATATTTGCAGATTTATCTCAAGGGAAGGGGCCTGACGGACATATTTCGAGATATTTCTTCTTCTTGTTGTTCTTCTTCTGCACAGCTAAGCTGGAAGTGGCATTTGCGGCTCGCACTAGTGCAGAGTTATCTCAAAGAAAGGGGCCACGGTGTTTCTGTATCTCTATTATGTTGGTGCGGCTTCGGAACTTTTAAATATCTTGATATATCTCGAGAACTACGCATCTGATCAAAAAATATCATAGAACATGAAAAGTAGGAAACATAATTCTCTACAAAAAAGGTCTCTTAACATTTTGCCATAGCTCGCTTCGTTTCCGAGATATTTGCAGATTCATCTCAAGGGAAGTGGCCTGACGGACATATTTCGAGATATTTCTTCTTCTTGTTGTTCTTCTTCTGCACAGCTAAGCTGGAAGTGGCATTTGCAGCTCGCAATAGTGCAGAGTTATCCCAAAGAAAGGGGCCACGGTGTTTCTGTATCTCTATTATGTTGGTGCGGCTTCGGAACTTTTAAATATCTTGATATATCTCGAGAACTACGCATCTGATCAAAAAATATCATACTACATAAAAAGTAGGAAACTTAATTCTCTACAAGAAAGGTCTCTAAACATTTTGCCATAGCTCGCTTCGTTTCCGAGATATTTGCAGATTTATCTCAAGGGAAGGGGCCTGACGGACATATTTCGAGATATTTCTTCTTCTTGTTGTTCTTCTTCTGCACAGCTAAGCTGGAAGTGGCATTTGCGGCTCGCACTAGTGCAGAGTTATCTCAAAGAAAGGGGCCACGGTGTTTCTGTATCTCTATTATGTTGGTGCGGCTTCGGAACTTTTAAATATCTTGATATATCTCGAGAACTACGCATCTGATCAAAAAATATCATACTACATAAAAAGTAGGAAACTTAATTCTCTACAAGAAAGGTCTCTAAACATTTTGCCATAGCTCGCTTCGTTTCCGAGATATTTGCAGATTTATCTCAAGGGAAGGGGCCTGACGGACATATTTCGAGATATTTCTTCTTCTTGTTGTTCTTCTTCTGCACAGCTAAGCTGGAAGTGGCATTTGCGGCTCGCACTAGTGCAGAGTTATCTCAAAGAAAGGGGCCACGGTGTTTCTGTATCTCTATTATGTTGGTGCGGCTTCGGAACTTTTAAATATCTTGATATATCTCGAGAACTACGCATCTGATCAAAAAATATCATACTACATAAAAAGTAGGAAACTTAATTCTCTACAAGAAAGGTCTCTAAACATTTTGCCATAGCTCGCTTCGTTTCCGAGATATTTGCAGATTTATCTCAAGGGAAGGGGCCTGACGGACATATTTCGAGATATTTCTTCTTCTTGTTGTTCTTCTTCTGCACAGCTAAGCTGGAAGTGGCATTTGCGGCTCGCACTAGTGCAGAGTTATCTCAAAGAAAGGGGCCACGGTGTTTCTGTATCTCTATTATGTTGGTGCGGCTTCGGAACTTTTAAATATCTCGATATATCTCGAAAACTACGCTTCTGATCAAAAAATATCATAGAGCGTAAATTGTAGGAAACATTATTCTCTACAAAAAAGGTCTCTTAACATTTTGCCATAGCACGCTTCGTTTCCGAGATATTTGCAGATTCATCTCAAGGGAAGGGGCCTGACGGACATATTTCGAGATATTTCTTCTTCTTGTTGTTCTTCTTCTGCACAGCTAAGCTGGAAGTGGCATTTGCGGCTCGCACTAGTGCAGAGTTATCTCAAAGAAAGGGGCCACGGTGTTTCTGTATCTCTATTATGTTGGTGCGGCTTCGGAACTTTTAAATATCTTGATATATCTCGAGAACTACGCATCTGATCAAAAAATATCATAGAACATGAAAAGTAGGAAACATAATTCTCTACAAAAAAGGTCTCTTAACATTTTGCCATAGCTCGCTTCGTTTCCGAGATATTTGCAGATTCATCTCAAGGGAAGTGGCCTGACGGACATATTTCGAGATATTTCTTCTTCTTGTTGTTCTTCTTCTGCACAGCTAAGCTGGAAGTGGCATTTGCAGCTCGCAATAGTGCAGAGTTATCCCAAAGAAAGGGGCCACGGTGTTTCTGTATCTCTATTATGTTGGTGCGGCTTCGGAACTTTTAAATATCTTGATATATCTCGAGAACTACGCATCTGATCAAAAAATATCATAGAACATAAAAAGTAGGATACTTAATTCTCTACAAAAAAGGTCTCTTAACATTTTGCCATAGCTCGCTTCGTTTCCGAGATATTTGCAGATTTATCTCAAGGGAAGGGGCCTGACGGACATATTTCGAGATATTTCTTCTTCTTGTTGTTCTTCTTCTGCACAGCTAAGCTGGAAGTGGCATTTGCGGCTCGCACTAGTGCAGAGTTATCTCAAAGAAAGGGGCCACGGTGTTTCTGTATCTCTATTATGTTGGTGCGGCTTCGGAACTTTTAAATATCTCGATATATCTCGAGAACTACGCATCTGATCAAAAAATATCATAGAACATAAAAAGTAGGAAACTTAATTCTCTATAAAAAAGGTCTCTTAACATTTTGCCATAGCTCGCTTCGTTTCCGAGATATTTGCAGATTTATCTCAAGGGAAGGGGCCTAACGGACATATTTCGAGATATTTCTTCTTCTTGTTGATCTTCTTCTGCACAGCTAAGCTGGAAGTGGCATTTGCAGCTCGCAATAGTGCAGAGTTATCCCAAAGAAAGGGGCCACGGTGTTTCTGTATCTCTATTATGTTGGTGCGGCTTCGGAACTTTTAAATATCTTGATATATCTCGAGAACTACGCATCTGATCAAAAAATATCATACTACATAAAAAGTAGGAAACTTAATTCTCTACAAGAAAGGTCTCTAAACATTTTGCCATAGCTCGCTTCGTTTCCGAGATATTTGCAGATTTATCTCAAGGGAAGGGGCCTGACGGACATATTTCGAGATATTTCTTCTTCTTGTTGTTCTTCTTCTGCACAGCTAAGCTGGAAGTGGCATTTGCAGCTCGCAATAGTGCAGAGTTATCCCAAAGAAAGGGGCCACGATGTTTCTGTATCTCTATTATGTTGGTGCGGCTTCGGAACTTTTAAATATCTTGATATATCTCGAGAACTACGCATCTGATCAAAAAATATCATAGAACATAAAAAGTAGGATACTTAATTCTCTACAAAAAAGGTCTCTTAACATTTTGCCATAGCTCGCTTCGTTTCCGAGATATTTGCAGATTTATCTCAAGGGAAGGGGCCTGACGGACATATTTCGAGATATTTCTTCTTCTTGTTGTTCTTCTTCTGCACAGCTAAGCTGGAAGTGGCATTTGCGGCTCGCACTAGTGCAGAGTTATCTCAAAGAAAGGGGCCACGGTGTTTCTGTATCTCTATTATGTTGGTGCGGCTTCGGAACTTTTAAATATCTCGATATATCTCGAGAACTACGCATCTGATCAAAAAATATCATAGAACATAAAAAGTAGGAAACTTAATTCTCTATAAAAAAGGTCTCTTAACATTTTGCCATAGCTCGCTTCGTTTCCGAGATATTTGCAGATTTATCTCAAGGGAAGGGGCCTAACGGACATATTTCGAGATATTTCTTCTTCTTGTTGTTCTTCTTCTGCACAGCTAAGCTGGAAGTGGCATTTGCGGCTCGCACTAGTGCAGAGTTATCTCAAAGAAAGGGGCCACGGTGTTTCTGTATCTCTATTATGTTGGTGCGGCTTCGGAACTTTTAAATATCGTGATATATCTCGAGAACTACGCATCTGATCAAAAAATATCATAGAACATGAAAAGTAGGAAACATAATTCTCTACAAAAAAGGTCTCTTAACATTTTGCCATAGCTCGCTTCGTTTCCGAGATATTTGCAGATTTATCTCAAGGGAAGGGGCCTGACGGACATATTTCGAGATATTTCTTCTTCTTGTTGTTCTTCTTCTGCACAGCTAAGCTCGAAGTGGCATTTGCAGCTCGCAATAGTGCAGAGTTATCTCAAAGAAAGAGGCCACGGTGTTTCTGTACCTCCATTATGTTGGTGCAGCTTCGGAACTTTTAAATATCTTGATATATCTCGAGAACTACGCATCTGATCAAAAAATATCATAGAACATAAAAAGTAGGAAACTTAATTCTCTACAAAAAAGGTCTCTTAACATTTTGCCATACCTCGCTTCGTTTCCGAGATATTTGCAGATTTATCTCAAGGGAAGGGGCCTGACGGACATATTTCGAGATATTTCTTCTTCTTGTTGTTCTTCTTCTGCACAGCTAAGCTGGAAGTGGCATTTGCGGCTCGCACTAGTGCAGAGTTATCTCAAAGAAAGGGGCCACGGTGTTTCTGTATCTGTATTATGTTGGTGCGGCTTCGGAACTTTTAAATATCTTGATATATCTCGAGAACTACGCATCTGATCAAAAAATATCATAGAACATAAAAAGTAGGAAACTTAATTCTCTACAAAAAAGGTCTCTTAACATTTCGCCATAGCTCGCTTCGTTTCCGAGATATTTGCAGATTTATCTCAAGGGAAGGGGCCTGACGGACATATTTCGAGATATTTCTTCTTCTTGTTGTTCTTCTTCTGCACAGCTAAGCTGGAAGTGGCATTTGCGGCTCGCACTATTGCAGAGTTATCTCAAAGAAAGGGGCCAGGGTGTTTCTGTATCTCTATTATGTTGGTGCGGCTTCGTAACTTTTAAATATCTAGATATATCTCGAAAACTACGCTTCTGATCAAAAAATATCATAGAACATAAATTGTAGGAAACATAATTCTCTACAAAAAAGGTCTCTTAACATTTTGCCATAGCTCGCTTCGTTTCCGAGATATTTGCAGATTTATCTCAAGGGAAGGGGCCTGACGGACATATTTCGAGATATTTCTTCTTCTTGTTGTTCTTCCTCTGCACAGCTAAGCTGGAAGTGGCATTTGCGGCTCGCACTAGTGCAGAGTTATCTCAAAGAAAGGGGCCACGGTGTTTCTGTATCTCTATTATGTTGGTGCGGCTTCGGAACTTTTAAATATCTTGATATATCTCGAGAACTACGCATCTGATCAAAAAATATCATAGAACATAAAAAGTAGGAAACTTAATTCTCTACAAAAAAGGTCTCTTAACATTTTGCCATAGCTCGCTTCGTTTCCGAGATATTTGCAGATTTATCTCAAGGGAAGGGGCCTGACGGACATATTTCGAGATATTTCTTCTTCTTGTTGTTCTTCTTCTGCACAGCTAAATTGGAAGTGGCATTTGCGGCTCGCACTATTGCAGAGTTATCTCAAAGAAAGGGGCCACGGTGTTTCTGTATCTCTATTATGTTGGTGCGGCTTCGGAACTTTTAAATATCTCGATATATCTCGAAAACTACGCTTCTGATCAAAAAATATCATAGAACATAAATTGTAGGAAACATAATTCTCTACAAAAAAGGTCTCTCAACATTTTGCCATAGCTCGCTTCGTTTCCGAGATATTTGCAGATATATCTCAAGGGCAGGGGCCTGACGGACATATTTCGAGATATTTCTTCTTCTTGTTGTTCTTCTTCTGCACAGCTAAGCTGGAAGTGGCATTTACAGCTCGCAATAGTGCAGAGTTATCTCAAAGAAAGGGGCCACGGTGTTTCTGTATCTCTATTATGTTGGTGCGGCTTCGGAACTTTTAAATATCTTGATATATCTCGAGAACTACGCATCTGATCAAAAAATATCATAGAACATAAAAAGTAGGAAACTTAATTCTCTACAAAAAAGGTCTCTTAACATTTTGCCATAGCTCGCTTCGTTTCCGAGATATTTGCAGATTTATCTCAAGGGAAGGGGCCTAACGGACATATTTCGAGAAGTTTCTTCTTCTTGTTGTTCTTCTTCTGCACAGCTAAGCTGGAAGTGGCATTAGCGGCTCGCAATAGTGCACAGTTATCTCAAAGAAAGGGGCCACGGTGTTTCTGTATCTCTAATATGTTGGTGCGGCTTCGGAACTTTTAAGTATCTCGATATATCTCGAAAACTACGCTTCTGATCAAAAAATATCATAGAACATAAATTGTAGGAAACATAATTCTCTACAAAAAACGTCTCTTAACATTTTGCCATAGCTCGCTTCGTTTCCGAGATATTTGCAGATTCAGCTCAAAGGAACTGGCCTGACGGACATATTTCGAGATATTTCTTCTTCTTGTTGTTCTTCCTCTGCACAGCTAAGCTGGAAGTGGCATTTGCAGCTCGCAATAGTGCAGAGTTATCTCAAAGAAAGGGGCCACGGTGTTTCTGTATCTATTATGTTGGTGCGGCTTCGGAACTTTTAAATATCTCGATATATCTCGAAAACTACGCTTCTGATCAAAAAATATCATAGAACATAAATTGTAGGAAACATAATTCTCTACAAAAAAGGTCTCTCAACATTTTGCCATAGCTCGCTTCGTTTCCGAGATATTTGCAGATATATCTCAAGGGCAGGGGCCTGACGGACATATTTCGAGATATTTCTTCTTCTTGTTGTTCTTCTTCTGCACAGCTAAGCTGGAAGTGGCATTTACAGCTCGCAATAGTGCAGAGTTATCTCAAAGAAAGGGGCCACGGTGTTTCTGTATCTCTATTATGTTGGTGCGGCTTCGGAACTTTTAAATATCTTGATATATCTCGAGAACTACGCATCTGATCAAAATATATCATAGAACATAAAAAGTAGGAAACTTAATTCTCTACAAAAAAGGTCTCTTAACATTTTGCCATAGCTCGCTTCGTTTCCGAGATATTTGCAGATTTATCTCAAGGGAAGGGGCCTAACGGACATATTTCGAGATATTTCTTCTTCTTGTTGTTCTTCTTCTGCACAGCTAAACTGGAAGTGGCATTTCCAGCTCGCAATAGTGCAGAGTTATCTCAAAGAAAGGAGCCACGGTGTTTCTGTATCTCTATTATGTTGGTGCGGCTTCGGAACTTTTAAATATCTTGATATATCTCGAGAACTACGCTTCTGATCAAAAAATATCATAGAACATAAATTGTAGGAAACATAATTCTCTACAAAAAAGGTCTCTAAACATTTTGCCATAGCTCGCTTGGTTTCCGAGATATTTGCAGATTTATCTCAAGGGCAGGGGCCTAACGGACATATTTCGAGATATTTCTTCTTCTTGTTGTTCTTCTTCTGCACAGCTAAGCTGGAAGTGGCATTTGCGGCTCGCACTATTGCAGAGTTATCTCAAAGAAAGGGGCCACGGTGTTTCTGTATCTCTATTATGTTGGTGCGGCTTCGGAACTTTTAAATATCTTGATATATCTCGAGAACTACGCATCTGATCAAAAAATATCATAGAACATAAAAAGTAGGAAACTTAATTCTCTACAAAAAAGGTCTCTTAACATTTTGCCATACCTCGCTTCGTTTCCGAGATATTTGCAGATTTATCTCAAGGGAAGGGGCCTGACGGACATATTTCGAGATATTTCTTCTTCTTGTTGTTCTTCTTCTGCACAGCTAAGCTGGAAGTGGCATTTGCGGCTCGCACTAGTGCAGAGTTATCTCAAAGAAAGGGGCCACGGTGTTTCTGTATCTGTATTATGTTGGTGCGGCTTCGCAACTTTTAAATATCTTGATATATCTCGAGAACTACGCATCTGATCAAAAAATATCATAGAACATAAAAAGTAGGAAACTTAATTCTCTACAAAAAAGGTCTCTTAACATTTCGCCATAGCTCGCTTCGTTTCCGAGATATTTGCAGATTTATCTCAAGGGAAGGGGCCTGACGGACATATTTCGAGATATTTCTTCTTCTTGTTGTTCTTCTTCTGCACAGCTAAGCTGGAAGTGGCATTTGCGGCTCGCACTATTGCAGAGTTATCTCAAAGAAAGGGGCCAGGGTGTTTCTGTATCTCTATTATGTTGGTGCGGCTTCGTAACTTTTAAATATCTAGATATATCTCGAAAACTACGCTTCTGATCAAAAAATATCATAGAACATAAATTGTAGGAAACATAATTCTCTACAAAAAAGGTCTCTTAACATTTTGCCATAGCTCGCTTCGTTTCCGAGATATTTGCAGATTTATCTCAAGGGAAGGGGCCTGACGGACATATTTCGAGATATTTCTTCTTCTTGTTGTTCTTCCTCTGCACAGCTAAGCTGGAAGTGGCATTTGCGGCTCGCACTAGTGCAGAGTTATCTCAAAGAAAGGGGCCACGGTGTTTCTGTATCTCTATTATGTTGGTGCGGCTTCGGAACTTTTAAATATCTTGATATATCTCGAGAACTACGCATCTGATCAAAAAATATCATAGAACATAAAAAGTAGGAAACTTAATTCTCTACAAAAAAGGTCTCTTAACATTTTGCCATAGCTCGCTTCGTTTCCGAGATATTTGCAGATTTATCTCAAGGGAAGGGGCCTGACGGACATATTTCGAGATATTTCTTCTTCTTGTTGTTCTTCTTCTGCACAGCTAAGCTGGAAGTGGCATTTGCGGCTCGCACTATTGCAGAGTTATCTCAAAGAAAGGGGCCACGGTGTTTCTGTATCTCTATTATGTTGGTGCGGCTTCGGAACTTTTAAATATCTCGATATATCTCGAAAACTACGCTTCTGATCAAAAAATATCATAGAACATAAATTGTAGGAAACATAATTCTCTACAAAAAAGGTCTCTCAACATTTTGCCATAGCTCGCTTCGTTTCCGAGATATTTGCAGATATATCTCAAGGGCAGGGGCCTGACGGACATATTTCGAGATATTTCTTCTTCTTGTTGTTCTTCTTCTGCACAGCTAAGCTGGAAGTGGCATTTACAGCTCGCAATAGTGCAGAGTTATCTCAAAGAAAGGGGCCACGGTGTTTCTGTATCTCTATTATGTTGGTGCGGCTTCGGAACTTTTAAATATCTTGATATATCTCGAGAACTACGCATCTGATCAAAAAATATCATAGAACATAAAAAGTAGGAAACTTAATTCTCTACAAAAAAGGTCTCTTAACATTTTGCCATAGCTCGCTTCGTTTCCGAGATATTTGCAGATTTATCTCAAGGGAAGGGGCCTAACGGACATATTTCGAGAAGTTTCTTCTTCTTGTTGTTCTTCTTCTGCACAGCTAAGCTGGAAGTGGCATTAGCGGCTCGCAATAGTGCACAGTTATCTCAAAGAAAGGGGCCACGGTGTTTCTGTATCTCTAATATGTTGGTGCGGCTTCGGAACTTTTAAGTATCTCGATATATCTCGAAAGCTACGCTTCTGATCAAAAAATATCATAGAACATAAATTGTAGGAAACATAATTCTCTACAAAAAACGTCTCTTAACATTTTGCCATAGCTCGCTTCGTTTCCGAGATATTTGCAGATTCAGCTCAAAGGAACTGGCCTGACGGACATATTTCGAGATATTTCTTCTTCTTGTTGTTCTTCCTCTGCACAGCTAAGCTGGAAGTGGCATTTGCAGCTCGCAATAGTGCAGAGTTATCTCAAAGAAAGGGGCCACGGTGTTTCTGTATCTATTATGTTGGTGCGGCTTCGGAACTTTTAAATATCTCGATATATCTCGAAAACTACGCTTCTGATCAAAAAATATCATAGAACATAAATTGTAGGAAACATAATTCTCTACAAAAAAGGTCTCTCAACATTTTGCCATAGCTCGCTTCGTTTCCGAGATATTTGCAGATATATCTCAAGGGCAGGGGCCTGACGGACATATTTCGAGATATTTCTTCTTCTTGTTGTTCTTCTTCTGCACAGCTAAGCTGGAAGTGGCATTTACAGCTCGCAATAGTGCAGAGTTATCTCAAAGAAAGGGGCCACGGTGTTTCTGTATCTCTATTATGTTGGTGCGGCTTCGGAACTTTTAAATATCTTGATATATCTCGAGAACTACGCATCTGATCAAAAAATATCATAGAACATAAAAAGTAGGAAACTTAATTCTCTACAAAAAAGGTCTCTTAACATTTTGCCATAGCTCGCTTCGTTTCCGAGATATTTGCAGATTTATCTCAAGGGAAGGGGCCTAACGGACATATTTCGAGATATTTCTTCTTCTTGTTGTTCTTCTTCTGCACAGCTAAACTGGAAGTGGCATTTCCAGCTCGCAATAGTGCAGAGTTATCTCAAAGAAAGGAGCCACGGTGTTTCTGTATCTCTATTATGTTGGTGCGGCTTCGGAACTTTTAAATATCTTGATATATCTCGAGAACTACGCATCTGATCAAAAAATATCATAGAACATAAAAGGTAGGAAACTTAATTCTCTACAAAAAAGGTCTCTTAACATTTTGCCATAGCTCGCTTCGTTTCCAAGATATTTGCAGATTTATCTCAATGGAAGGGGCCTGACGGGCATATTTCGAGATATATCTTCTTCTTGTTGTTCTTCTTCTGCACAGCTAAGCTGGAAGTGGCATTTGCGGCTCGCACTATTGCAGAGTTATCTCAAAGAAAGGGGCCACGGTGTTTCTGTATCTCTATTATGTTGGTGCGGCTTCGTAACTTTTAAATATCTAGATATATCTCGAAAACTACGCTTCTGATCAAAAAATGTCATAGAACATAAATTGTAGGAGACATAATTCTCTACAAAAAACGTCTCTTAACATTTTGCCATAGCTCGCTTCGTTTCCGAGATATTTGCAGATTCAGCTCAAAGGAACTGGCCTGACGGACATATTTCGAGATATTTCTTCTTCTTGTTGTTCTTCCTCTGCACAGCTAAGGTGGAAGTGGCATTTGCAGCTCGCAATAGTGCAGAGTTATCTCAAAGAAAGGGGCCACGGTGTTTCTGTATCTCTATTATGTTGGTGCGGCTTCGGAACTTTTAAATATCTTGATATATCTCGAGAACTACGCGTCTGATCAAAAAATATCATAGAACATAAAAAGTAGGAAACATAATTCTCTACAAAAAAGGTCTCTTAACATTTTGCCATAGCTCGCGTCGTTTCCGAGATATTTGCAGATTTATCTCAAGGGAAGGGGCCTGACGGAAATATTTCGAGATATTTCTTCTTCTTGTTGTTCTTCCTCTGCACAGCTAAGCTGGAAGTGGCATTTGCGGCTCGCACTAGTGCAGAGTTATCTCAAAGAAAGGGGCCACGGTGTTTCTGTATCTCTATTATGTTGGTGCGGCTTCGGAACTTTTAAATATCTCGATATATCTCGAAAACTACGCTTCTGATCAAAAAATATCATAGAGCGTAAATTGTAGGAAACATTATTCTCTACAAAAAAGGTCTCTTAACATTTTGCCATAGCACGCTTCGTTTCCGAGATATTTGCAGATTCATCTCAAGGGAAGTGGCCTGACGGACATATTTCGAGATATTTCTTCTTCTTGTTGTTCTTCTTCTGCACAGCTAAGCTGGAAGTGGCATTTGCAGCTCGCAATAGTGCAGAGTTATCCCAAAGAAAGGGGCCACGGTGTTTCTGTATCTCTATTATGTTGGTGCGGCTTCGGAACTTTTAAATATCTTGATATATCTCGAGAACTACGCATCTGATCAAAAAATATCATACTACATAAAAAGTAGGAAACTTAATTCTCTACAAGAAAGGTCTCTAAACATTTTGCCATAGCTCGCTTCGTTTCCGAGATATTTGCAGATTTATCTCAAGGGAAGGGGCCTGACGGACATATTTCGAGATATTTCTTCTTCTTGTTGTTCTTCTTCTGCACAGCTAAGCTGGAAGTGGCATTTGCGGCTCGCACTAGTGCAGAGTTATCTCAAAGAAAGGGGCCACGGTGTTTCTGTATCTCTATTATGTTGGTGCGGCTTCGGAACTTTTAAATATCTTGATATATCTCGAGAACTACGCATCTGATCAAAAAATATCATAGAACATGAAAAGTAGGAAACATAATTCTCTACAAAAAAGGTCTCTTAACATTTTGCCATAGCTCGCTTCGTTTCCGAGATATTTGCAGATTTATCTCAAGGGAAGGGGCCTGACGGACATATTTCGAGATATTTCTTCTTCTTGTTGTTCTTCTTCTGCACAGCTAAGCTGGAAGTGGCATTTGCGGCTCGCACTAGTGCAGAGTTATCTCAAAGAAAGGGGCCACGGTGTTTCTGTATCTCTATTATGTTGGTGCGGCTTCGGAACTTTTAAATATCTCGATATATCTCGAGAACTACGCATCTGATCAAAAAATATCATAGAACATAAAAAGTAGGAAACTTAATTCTCTACAAAAAAGGTCTCTTAACATTTTGCCATAGCTCGCTTCGTTTCCGAGATATTTGCAGATTTATCTCAAGGGAAGGGGCCTGACGGACATATTTCGAGATATTTCTTCTTCTTGTTGTTCTTCTTCTGCACAGCTAAGCTGGAAGTGGCATTTGCGGCTCGCACTAGTGCAGAGTTATCTCAAAGAAAGGGGCCACGGTGTTTCTGTATCTCTATTATGTTGGTGCGGCTTCGGAACTTTTAAATATCTCGATATATCTCGAGAACTACGCATCTGATCAAAAAATATCATAGAACATAAAAAGTAGGAAACTTAATTCTCTATAAAAAAGGTCTCTTAACATTTTGCCATAGCTCGCTTCGTTTCCGAGATATTTGCAGATTTATCTCAAGGGAAGGGGCCTAACGGACATATTTCGAGATATTTCTTCTTCTTGTTGTTCTTCTTCTGCACAGCTAAACTGGAAGTGGCATTTCCAGCTCGCAATAGTGCAGAGTTATCTCAAAGAAAGGAGCCACGGTGTTTCTGTATCTCTATTATGTTGGTGCGGCTTCGGAACTTTTAAATATCTTGATATATCTCGAGAACTACGCATCTGATCAAAAAATATCATAGAACATAAAAAGTAGGAAACTTAATTCTCTACAAAAAAGGTCTCTTAACATTTTGCCATAGCTTGCTTCGTTTCCGAGATATTTGCAGATTTATCTCAAGGGAAGGGGCCTGACGGACATATTTCGAGATATTTCTTCTTCTTGTTGTTCTTCTTCTGCACAGCTAAGCTGGAAGTGGCATTTGCGGCTCGCACTAGTGCAGAGTTATCTCAAAGAAAGGGGCCACGGTGTTTCTGTATCTGTATTATGTTGGTGCGGCTTCGGAACTTTTAAATATCTTGATATATCTCGAGAACTACGCATCTGATCAAAAAATATCATAGAACATAAAAAGTAGGAAACTTAATTCTCTACAAAAAAGGTCTCTTAACATTTCGCCATAGCTCGCTTCGTTTCCGAGATATTTGCAGATTTATCTCAAGGGAAGGGGCCTGACGGACATATTTCGAGATATTTCTTCTTCTTGTTGTTCTTCTTCTGCACAGCTAAGCTGGAAGTGGCATTTGCGGCTCGCACTATTGCAGAGTTATCTCAAAGAAAGGGGCCACGGTGTTTCTGTATCTCTATTATGTTGGTGCGGCTTCGTAACTTTTAAATATCTAGATATATCTCGAAAACTACGCTTCTGATCAAAAAATATCATAGAACATAAATTGTAGGAAACATAATTCTCTACAAAAAAGGTCTCTTAACATTTTGCCATAGCTCGCTTGGTTTCCGAGATATTTGCAGATATATCTCAAGGGCAGGGGCCTGACGGACATATTTCGAGATATTTCTTCTTCTTGTTGTTCTTCTTCTGCACAGCTAAGCTGGAAGTGGCATTTGCGGCTCGCACTAGTGCAGAGTTATCTCAAAGAAAGGGGCCACGGTGTTTCTGTATCTCTATTATGTTGGTGCGGCTTCGGAACTTTTAAATATCTTGATATATCTCGAGAACTACGCATCTGATCAAAAAATATCATACTACATAAAAAGTAGGAAACTTAATTCTCTACAAGAAAGGTCTCTAAACATTTTGCCATAGCTCGCTTCGTTTCCGAGATATTTGCAGATTTATCTCAAGGGAAGGGGCCTGACGGACATATTTCGAGATATTTCTTCTTCTTGTTGTTCTTCTTCTGCACAGCTAAGCTGGAAGTGGCATTTGCGGCTCGCACTAGTGCAGAGTTATCTCAAAGAAAGGGGCCACGGTGTTTCTGTATCTCTATTATGTTTGTGCGGCTTCGGAACTTTTAAATATCTTGATATATCTCGAGAACTACGCATCTGATCAAAAAATATCATAGAACATGAAAAGTAGGGAACATAATTCTCTACAAAAAAGGTCTCTTAACATTTTGCCATAGCTCGCTTCGTTTCCGAGATATTTGCAGATTCATCTCAAGGGAAGTGGCCTGACGGACATATTTCGAGATATTTCTTCTTCTTGTTGTTCTTCTTCTGCACAGCTAAGCTGGAAGTGGCATTTGCGGCTCGCACTATTGCAGAGTTATCTCAAAGAAAGGGGCCACGGTGTTTCTGTATCTCTATTATGTTGGTGCGGCTTCGTAACTTTTAAATATCTAGATATATCTCGAAAACTACGCTTCTGATCAAAAAATATCATAGAACATAAATTGTAGGAAACATAATTCTCTACAAAAAAGGTCTCTTAACATTTTGCCATAGCTCGCTTGGTTTCCGAGATATTTGCAGATATATCTCAAGGGCAGGGGCCTGACGGACATATTTCGAGATATTTCTTCTTCTTGTTGTTCTTCTTCTGCACAGCTAAGCTGGAAGTGGCATTTACAGCTCGCAATAGTGCAGAGTTATCTCAAAGAAAGGAGCCGCGGTGTTTCTGTATCTCTAATATGTTGGTGCGGCTTCGGAACTTTTAAGTATCTCGATATATCTCGAAAACTACGCTTCTGATCAAAAAATATCATAGAACATAAATTGTAGGAAACATAATTCTCTACAAAAAACGTCTCTTAACATTTTGCCATAGCTCGCTTCGTTTCCGAGATATTTGCAGATTCAGCTCAAAGGAACTGGCCTGACGGACATATTTCGAGATATTTCTTCTTCTTGTTGTTCTTCTTCTGCACAGCTAAGCTGGAAGTGGCATTTGCAGCTCGCAATAGTGCAGAGTTATCCCAAAGAAAGGGGCCACGGTGTTTCTGTATCTCAATTATGTTGGTGCGGCTTCGGAACTTTTAAATATCTTGATATATCTCGAGAACTACGCATCTGATCAAAAAATATCATAGAACATAAAAAGTAGGATACTTAATTCTCTACAAAAAAGGTCTCTTAACATTTTGCCATAGCTCGCTTCGTTTCCGAGATATTTGCAGATTTATCTCAAGGGAAGGGGCCTGACGGACATATTTCGAGATATTTCTTCTTCTTGTTGTTCTTCCTCTGCACAGCTAAGCTGGAAGTGGCATTTGCGGCTCGCACTAGTGCAGAGTTATCTCAAAGAAAGGGGCCACGGTGTTTCTGTATCTCTATTATGTTGGTGCGGCTTCGGAACTTTTAAATATCTCGATATATCTCGAAAACTACGCTTCTGATCAAAAAATATCATAGAGCGTAAATTGTAGGAAACATTATTCTCTACAAAAAAGGTCTCTTAACATTTTGCCATAGCACGCTTCGTTTCCGAGATATTTGCAGATTCATCTCAAGGGAAGTGGCCTGACGGACATATTTCGAGATATTTCTTCTTCTTGTTGATCTTCTTCTGCACAGCTAAGCTGGAAGTGGCATTTGCAGCTCGCAATAGTGCAGAGTTATCCCAAAGAAAGGGGCCACGGTGTTTCTGTATCTCTATTATGTTGGTGCGGCTTCGGAACTTTTAAATATCTTGATATATCTCGAGAACTACGCATCTGATCAAAAAATATCATACTACATAAAAAGTAGGAAACTTAATTCTCTACAAGAAAGGTCTCTAAACATTTTGCCATAGCTCGCTTCGTTTCCGAGATATTTGCAGATTTATCTCAAGGGAAGGGGCCTGACGGACATATTTCGAGATATTTCTTCTTCTTGTTGTTCTTCTTCTGCACAGCTAAGCTGGAAGTGGCATTTACAGCTCGCAATAGTGCAGAGTTATCTCAAAGAAAGGGGCCACGGTGTTTCTGTATCTCTATTATGTTGGTGCGGCTTCGGAACTTTTAAATATCTTGATATATCTCGAGAACTACGCATCTGATCAAAAAATATCATAGAACATAAAAAGTAGGAAACTTAATTCTCTACAAAAAAGGTCTCTTAACATTTTGCCATAGCTCGCTTCGTTTCCGAGATATTTGCAGATTTATCTCAAGGGAAGGGGCCTAACGGACATATTTCGAGATATTTCTTCTTCTTGTTGTTCTTCTTCTGCACAGCTAAACTGGAAGTGGCATTTCCAGCTCGCAATAGTGCAGAGTTATCTCAAAGAAAGGAGCCACGGTGTTTCTGTATCTCTATTATGTTGGTGCGGCTTCGGAACTTTTAAATATCTTGATATATCTCGAGAACTACGCATCTGATCAAAAAATATCATAGAACATAAAAGGTAGGAAACTTAATTCTCTACAAAAAAGGTCTCTTAACATTTTGCCATAGCTCGCTTCGTTTCCAAGATATTTGCAGATTTATCTCAATGGAAGGGGCCTGACGGGCATATTTCGAGATATATCTTCTTCTTGTTGTTCTTCTTCTGCACAGCTAAGCTGGAAGTGGCATTTGCGGCTCGCACTATTGCAGAGTTATCTCAAAGAAAGGGGCCACGGTGTTTCTGTATCTCTATTATGTTGGTGCGGCTTCGTAACTTTTAAATATCTAGATATATCTCGAAAACTACGCTTCTGATCAAAAAATGTCATAGAACATAAATTGTAGGAGACATAATTCTCTACAAAAAACGTCTCTTAACATTTTGCCATAGCTCGCTTCGTTTCCGAGATATTTGCAGATTCAGCTCAAAGGAACTGGCCTGACGGACATATTTCGAGATATTTCTTCTTCTTGTTGTTCTTCCTCTGCACAGCTAAGGTGGAAGTGGCATTTGCAGCTCGCAATAGTGCAGAGTTATCTCAAAGAAAGGGGCCACGGTGTTTCTGTATCTCTATTATGTTGGTGCGGCTTCGGAACTTTTAAATATCTTGATATATCTCGAGAACTACGCGTCTGATCAAAAAATATCATAGAACATAAAAAGTAGGAAACATAATTCTCTACAAAAAAGGTCTCTTAACATTTTGCCATAGCTCGCGTCGTTTCCGAGATATTTGCAGATTTATCTCAAGGGAAGGGGCCTGACGGAAATATTTCGAGATATTTCTTCTTCTTGTTGTTCTTCCTCTGCACAGCTAAGCTGGAAGTGGCATTTGCGGCTCGCACTAGTGCAGAGTTATCTCAAAGAAAGGGGCCACGGTGTTTCTGTATCTCTATTATGTTGGTGCGGCTTCGGAACTTTTAAATATCTCGATATATCTCGAAAACTACGCTTCTGATCAAAAAATATCATAGAGCGTAAATTGTAGGAAACATTATTCTCTACAAAAAAGGTCTCTTAACATTTTGCCATAGCACGCTTCGTTTCCGAGATATTTGCAGATTCATCTCAAGGGAAGTGGCCTGACGGACATATTTCGAGATATTTCTTCTTCTTGTTGTTCTTCTTCTGCACAGCTAAGCTGGAAGTGGCATTTGCAGCTCGCAATAGTGCAGAGTTATCCCAAAGAAAGGGGCCACGGTGTTTCTGTATCTCTATTATGTTGGTGCGGCTTCGGAACTTTTAAATATCTTGATATATCTCGAGAACTACGCATCTGATCAAAAAATATCATACTACATAAAAAGTAGGAAACTTAATTCTCTACAAGAAAGGTCTCTAAACATTTTGCCATAGCTCGCTTCGTTTCCGAGATATTTGCAGATTTATCTCAAGGGAAGGGGCCTGACGGACATATTTCGAGATATTTCTTCTTCTTGTTGTTCTTCTTCTGCACAGCTAAGCTGGAAGTGGCATTTGCGGCTCGCACTAGTGCAGAGTTATCTCAAAGAAAGGGGCCACGGTGTTTCTGTATCTCTATTATGTTGGTGCGGCTTCGGAACTTTTAAATATCTTGATATATCTCGAGAACTACGCATCTGATCAAAAAATATCATAGAACATGAAAAGTAGGAAACATAATTCTCTACAAAAAAGGTCTCTTAACATTTTGCCATAGCTCGCTTCGTTTCCGAGATATTTGCAGATTTATCTCAAGGGAAGGGGCCTGACGGACATATTTCGAGATATTTCTTCTTCTTGTTGTTCTTCTTCTGCACAGCTAAGCTGGAAGTGGCATTTGCGGCTCGCACTAGTGCAGAGTTATCTCAAAGAAAGGGGCCACGGTGTTTCTGTATCTCTATTATGTTGGTGCGGCTTCGGAACTTTTAAATATCTCGATATATCTCGAGAACTACGCATCTGATCAAAAAATATCATAGAACATAAAAAGTAGGAAACTTAATTCTCTACAAAAAAGGTCTCTTAACATTTTGCCATAGCTCGCTTCGTTTCCGAGATATTTGCAGATTTATCTCAAGGGAAGGGGCCTGACGGACATATTTCGAGATATTTCTTCTTCTTGTTGTTCTTCTTCTGCACAGCTAAGCTGGAAGTGGCATTTGCGGCTCGCACTAGTGCAGAGTTATCTCAAAGAAAGGGGCCACGGTGTTTCTGTATCTCTATTATGTTGGTGCGGCTTCGGAACTTTTAAATATCTCGATATATCTCGAGAACTACGCATCTGATCAAAAAATATCATAGAACATAAAAAGTAGGAAACTTAATTCTCTATAAAAAAGGTCTCTTAACATTTTGCCATAGCTCGCTTCGTTTCCGAGATATTTGCAGATTTATCTCAAGGGAAGGGGCCTAACGGACATATTTCGAGATATTTCTTCTTCTTGTTGTTCTTCTTCTGCACAGCTAAACTGGAAGTGGCATTTCCAGCTCGCAATAGTGCAGAGTTATCTCAAAGAAAGGAGCCACGGTGTTTCTGTATCTCTATTATGTTGGTGCGGCTTCGGAACTTTTAAATATCTTGATATATCTCGAGAACTACGCATCTGATCAAAAAATATCATAGAACATAAAAAGTAGGAAACTTAATTCTCTACAAAAAAGGTCTCTTAACATTTTGCCATAGCTTGCTTCGTTTCCGAGATATTTGCAGATTTATCTCAAGGGAAGGGGCCTGACGGACATATTTCGAGATATTTCTTCTTCTTGTTGTTCTTCTTCTGCACAGCTAAGCTGGAAGTGGCATTTGCGGCTCGCACTAGTGCAGAGTTATCTCAAAGAAAGGGGCCACGGTGTTTCTGTATCTGTATTATGTTGGTGCGGCTTCGGAACTTTTAAATATCTTGATATATCTCGAGAACTACGCATCTGATCAAAAAATATCATAGAACATAAAAAGTAGGAAACTTAATTCTCTACAAAAAAGGTCTCTTAACATTTCGCCATAGCTCGCTTCGTTTCCGAGATATTTGCAGATTTATCTCAAGGGAAGGGGCCTGACGGACATATTTCGAGATATTTCTTCTTCTTGTTGTTCTTCTTCTGCACAGCTAAGCTGGAAGTGGCATTTGCGGCTCGCACTATTGCAGAGTTATCTCAAAGAAAGGGGCCACGGTGTTTCTGTATCTCTATTATGTTGGTGCGGCTTCGTAACTTTTAAATATCTAGATATATCTCGAAAACTACGCTTCTGATCAAAAAATATCATAGAACATAAATTGTAGGAAACATAATTCTCTACAAAAAAGGTCTCTTAACATTTTGCCATAGCTCGCTTGGTTTCCGAGATATTTGCAGATATATCTCAAGGGCAGGGGCCTGACGGACATATTTCGAGATATTTCTTCTTCTTGTTGTTCTTCTTCTGCACAGCTAAGCTGGAAGTGGCATTTGCGGCTCGCACTAGTGCAGAGTTATCTCAAAGAAAGGGGCCACGGTGTTTCTGTATCTCTATTATGTTGGTGCGGCTTCGGAACTTTTAAATATCTTGATATATCTCGAGAACTACGCATCTGATCAAAAAATATCATACTACATAAAAAGTAGGAAACTTAATTCTCTACAAGAAAGGTCTCTAAACATTTTGCCATAGCTCGCTTCGTTTCCGAGATATTTGCAGATTTATCTCAAGGGAAGGGGCCTGACGGACATATTTCGAGATATTTCTTCTTCTTGTTGTTCTTCTTCTGCACAGCTAAGCTGGAAGTGGCATTTGCGGCTCGCACTAGTGCAGAGTTATCTCAAAGAAAGGGGCCACGGTGTTTCTGTATCTCTATTATGTTTGTGCGGCTTCGGAACTTTTAAATATCTTGATATATCTCGAGAACTACGCATCTGATCAAAAAATATCATAGAACATGAAAAGTAGGGAACATAATTCTCTACAAAAAAGGTCTCTTAACATTTTGCCATAGCTCGCTTCGTTTCCGAGATATTTGCAGATTCATCTCAAGGGAAGTGGCCTGACGGACATATTTCGAGATATTTCTTCTTCTTGTTGTTCTTCTTCTGCACAGCTAAGCTGGAAGTGGCATTTGCGGCTCGCACTATTGCAGAGTTATCTCAAAGAAAGGGGCCACGGTGTTTCTGTATCTCTATTATGTTGGTGCGGCTTCGTAACTTTTAAATATCTAGATATATCTCGAAAACTACGCTTCTGATCAAAAAATATCATAGAACATAAATTGTAGGAAACATAATTCTCTACAAAAAAGGTCTCTTAACATTTTGCCATAGCTCGCTTGGTTTCCGAGATATTTGCAGATATATCTCAAGGGCAGGGGCCTGACGGACATATTTCGAGATATTTCTTCTTCTTGTTGTTCTTCTTCTGCACAGCTAAGCTGGAAGTGGCATTTACAGCTCGCAATAGTGCAGAGTTATCTCAAAGAAAGGAGCCGCGGTGTTTCTGTATCTCTAATATGTTGGTGCGGCTTCGGAACTTTTAAGTATCTCGATATATCTCGAAAACTACGCTTCTGATCAAAAAATATCATAGAACATAAATTGTAGGAAACATAATTCTCTACAAAAAACGTCTCTTAACATTTTGCCATAGCTCGCTTCGTTTCCGAGATATTTGCAGATTCAGCTCAAAGGAACTGGCCTGACGGACATATTTCGAGATATTTCTTCTTCTTGTTGTTCTTCTTCTGCACAGCTAAGCTGGAAGTGGCATTTGCAGCTCGCAATAGTGCAGAGTTATCCCAAAGAAAGGGGCCACGGTGTTTCTGTATCTCAATTATGTTGGTGCGGCTTCGGAACTTTTAAATATCTTGATATATCTCGAGAACTACGCATCTGATCAAAAAATATCATAGAACATAAAAAGTAGGATACTTAATTCTCTACAAAAAAGGTCTCTTAACATTTTGCCATAGCTCGCTTCGTTTCCGAGATATTTGCAGATTTATCTCAAGGGAAGGGGCCTGACGGACATATTTCGAGATATTTCTTCTTCTTGTTGTTCTTCCTCTGCACAGCTAAGCTGGAAGTGGCATTTGCGGCTCGCACTAGTGCAGAGTTATCTCAAAGAAAGGGGCCACGGTGTTTCTGTATCTCTATTATGTTGGTGCGGCTTCGGAACTTTTAAATATCTCGATATATCTCGAAAACTACGCTTCTGATCAAAAAATATCATAGAGCGTAAATTGTAGGAAACATTATTCTCTACAAAAAAGGTCTCTTAACATTTTGCCATAGCACGCTTCGTTTCCGAGATATTTGCAGATTCATCTCAAGGGAAGTGGCCTGACGGACATATTTCGAGATATTTCTTCTTCTTGTTGATCTTCTTCTGCACAGCTAAGCTGGAAGTGGCATTTGCAGCTCGCAATAGTGCAGAGTTATCCCAAAGAAAGGGGCCACGGTGTTTCTGTATCTCTATTATGTTGGTGCGGCTTCGGAACTTTTAAATATCTTGATATATCTCGAGAACTACGCATCTGATCAAAAAATATCATACTACATAAAAAGTAGGAAACTTAATTCTCTACAAGAAAGGTCTCTAAACATTTTGCCATAGCTCGCTTCGTTTCCGAGATATTTGCAGATTTATCTCAAGGGAAGGGGCCTGACGGACATATTTCGAGATATTTCTTCTTCTTGTTGTTCTTCTTCTGCACAGCTAAGCTGGAAGTGGCATTTGCGGCTCGCACTAGTGCAGAGTTATCTCAAAGAAAGGGGCCACGGTGTTTCTGTATCTCTATTATGTTGGTGCGGCTTCGGAACTTTTAAATATCTTGATATATCTCGAGAACTACGCATCTGATCAAAAAATACCATAGAACATGAAAAGTAGGGAACATAATTCTCTACAAAAAAGGTCTCTTAACATTTTGCCATAGCTCGCTTCGTTTCCGAGATATTTGCAGATTCATCTCAAGGGAAGTGGCCTGACGGACATATTTCGAGATATTTCTTCTTCTTGTTGTTCTTCTTCTGCACAGCTAAGCTGGAAGTGGCATTTGCAGCTCGCAATAGTGCAGAGTTATCCCAAAGAAAGGGGCCACGATGTTTCTGTATCTCTATTATGTTGGTGCGGCTTCGGAACTTTTAAATATCTTGATATATCTCGAGAACTACGCATCTGATCAAAAAATATCATAGAACATAAAAAGTAGGATACTTAATTCTCTACAAAAAAGGTCTCTTAACATTTTGCCATAGCTCGCTTCGTTTCCGAGATATTTGCAGATTTATCTCAAGGGAAGGGGCCTGACGGACATATTTCGAGATATTTCTTCTTCTTGTTGTTCTTCTTCTGCACAGCTAAGCTGGAAGTGGCATTTGCGGCTCGCACTAGTGCAGAGTTATCTCAAAGAAAGGGGCCACGGTGTTTCTGTATCTCTATTATGTTGGTGCGGCTTCGGAACTTTTAAATATCTCGATATATCTCGAGAACTACGCATCTGATCAAAAAATATCATAGAACATAAAAAGTAGGAAACTTAATTCTCTATAAAAAAGGTCTCTTAACATTTTGCCATAGCTCGCTTCGTTTCCGAGATATTTGCAGATTTATCTCAAGGGAAGGGGCCTAACGGACATATTTCGAGATATTTCTTCTTCTTGTTGTTCTTCTTCTGCACAGCTAAACTGGAAGTGGCATTTCCAGCTCGAAATAGTGCAGAGTTATCTCAAAGAAAGGAGCCACGGTGTTTCTGTATCTCTATTATGTTGGTGCGGCTTCGTAACTTTTAAATATCTTGATATATCTCGAGAACTACGCATCTGATCAAAAAATATCATAGAACATAAAAAGTAGGAAACTTAATTCTCTACAAAAAAGGTCTCTTAACATTTCGCCATAGCTCGCTTCGTTTCCGAGATATTTGCAGATTTATCTCAAGGGAAGGGGCCTGACGGACATATTTCGAGATATTTCTTCTTCTTGTTGTTCTTCTTCTGCACAGCTAAGCTGGAAGTGGCATTTGCGGCTCGCACTATTGCAGAGTTATCTCAAAGAAAGGGGCCACGGTGTTTCTGTATCTCTATTATGTTGGTGCGGCTTCGTAACTTTTAAATATCTAGATATATCTCGAAAACTACGCTTCTGATCAAAAAATATCATAGAACATAAATTATAGGAAACATAATTCTCTACAAAAAAGGTCTCTTAACATTTTGCCATAGCTCGCTTGGTTTCCGAGATATTTGCAGATATATCTCAAGGGCAGGGGCCTGACGGACATATTTCGAGATATTTCTTCTTCTTGTTGTTCTTCTTCTGCACAGCTAAGCTGGAAGTGGCATTTACAGCTCGCAATAGTGCAGAGTTATCTCAAAGAAAGGAGCCGCGGTGTTTCTGTATCTCTAATATGTTGGTGCGGCTTCGGAACTTTTAAGTATCTCGATATATCTCGAAAACTACGCTTCTGATCAAAAAATATCATAGAACATAAATTGTAGGAAACATAATTCTCTACAAAAAACGTCTCTTAACATTTTGCCATAGCTCGCTTCGTTTCCGAGATATTTGCAGATTCAGCTCAAAGGAACTGGCCTGACGGACATATTTCGAGATATTTCTTCTTCTTGTTGTTCTTCCTCTGCACAGCTAAGCTGGAAGTGGCATTTGCAGCTCGCAATAGTGCAGAGTTATCTCAAAGAAAGGGGCCACGGTGTTTCTGTATCTCTATTATGTTGGTGCGGCTTCGGAACTTTTAAATATCTTGATATATCTCGAGAACTACGCGTCTGATCAAAAAATATCATAGAACATAAAAAGTAGGAAACAAAATTCTCTACAAAAAAGGTCTCTTAACATTTTGCCATAGCTCGCGTCGTTTCCGAGATATTTGCAGATTTATCTCAAGGGAAGGGGCCTGACGGACATATTTCGAGATATTTCTTCTTCTTGTTGTTCTTCCTCTGCACAGTTAAGCTGGAAGTGGCATTTGCGGCTCGCACTAGTGCAGAGTTATCTCAAAGAAAGGGGCCACGGTGTTTCTGTATCTCTATTATGTTGGTGCGGCTTCGGAACTTTTAAATATCTTGATATATCTCGAGAACTACGCTTCTGATCAAAAAATATCATAGAACATAAATTGTAGGAAACATAATTCTCTACAAAAAAGGTCTCTAAACATTTTGCCATAGCTCGCTTGGTTTCCGAGATATTTGCAGATATATCTCAAGGGCAGGGGCCTGACGGACATATTTCGAGATATTTCTTCTTCTTGTTGTTCTTCTTCTGCACAGCTAAGCTGGAAGTGGCATTTGCGGCTCGCACTAGTGCAGAGTTATCTGAAAGAAAGGGGCCACGGTGTTTCTGTATCTGTATTATGTTGGTGCGGCTTCGGAACTTTTAAATATCTTGATATATCTCGAGAACTACGCATCTGATCAAAAAATATCATAGAACATAAAAAGTAGGAAACATAATTCTCTACAAAAAAGGTCTCTTAACATTTTGCCATAGCTCGCTTGGTTTCCGAGATATTTGCAGATTTATCTCAAGGGAAGGGGCCTAACGGACATATTTCGAGATATTTCTTCTTCTTGTTGTTCTTCTTCTGCACAGCTAAGCTGGAAGTGGCATTTGCGGCTCGCACTATTGCAGAGTTATCTCAAAGAAAGGGGCCACGGTGTTTCTGTATCTCTATTATGTTGGTGCGGCTTCGGAACTTTTAAATATCTTGATATATCTCGAGAACTACGCATCTGATCAAAAAATATCATAGAACATAAAAAGTAGGAAACTTGATTCTCTACAAAAAAGGTCTCTTAACATTTTGCCATACCTCGCTTCGTTTCCGAGATATTTGCAGATTTATCTCAAGGGAAGGGGCCTGACGGACATATTTCGAGATATTTCTTCTTCTTGTTGTTCTTCTTCTGCACAGCTAAGCTGGAAGTGGCATTTGCGGCTCGCACTAGTGCAGAGTTATCTCAAAGAAAGGGGCCACGGTGTTTCTGTATCTGTATTATGTTGGTGCGGCGTCGCAACTTTTAAATATCTTGATATATCTCGAGAACTACGCATCTGATCAAAAAATATCATAGAACATAAAAAGTAGGAAACTTAATTCTCTACAAAAAAGGTCTCTTAACATTTCGCTATAGCTCGCTTCGTTTCCGAGATATTTGCAGATTTATCTCAAGGGAAGGGGCCTGACGGACATATTTCGAGATATTTCTTCTTCTTGTTGTTCTTCTTCTGCACAGCTAAGCTGGAAGTGGCATTTGCGGCTCGCACTATTGCAGAGTTATCTCAAAGAAAGGGGCCAGGGTGTTTCTGTATCTCTATTATGTTGGTGCGGCTTCGTAACTTTTAAATATCTAGATATATCTCGAAAACTACGCTTCTGATCAAAAAATATCATAGAACATAAATTGTAGGAAACATAATTCTCTACAAAAAAGGTCTCTTAACATTTTGCCATAGCTCGCTTCGTTTCCGAGATATTTGCAGATTTATCTCAAGGGAAGGGGCCTGACGGACGTATTTCGAGATATTTCTTCTTCTTGTTGTTCTTCCTCTGCACAGCTAAGCTGGAAGTGGCATTTGCGGCTCGCACTAGTGCAGAGTTATCTCAAAGAAAGGGGCCACGGTGTTTCTGTATCTCTATTATGTTGGTGCGGCTTCGGAACTTTTAAATATCTTGATATATCTCGAGAACTACGCATCTGATCAAAAAATATCATAGAACATAAAAAGTAGGAAACTTAATTCTCTACAAAAAAGGTCTCTTAACATTTTGCCATAGCTCGCTTCGTTTCCGAGATATTTGCAGATTTATCTCAAGGGAAGGGGCCTAACGGACATATTTCGAGAAGTTTCTTCTTCTTGTTGTTCTTCTTCTGCACAGCTAAGCTGGAAGTGGCATTAGCGGCTCGCAATAGTGCACAGTTATCTCAAAGAAAGGGGCCACGGTGTTTCTGTATCTCTAATATGTTGGTGCGGCTTCGGAACTTTTAAGTATCTCGATATATCTCGAAAACTACGCTTCTGATCAAAAAATATCATAGAACATAAATTGTAGGAAACATAATTCTCTACAAAAAACGTCTCTTAACATTTTGCCATAGCTCGCTTCGTTTCCGAGATATTTGCAGATTCAGCTCAAAGGAACTGGCCTGACGGACATATTTCGAGATATTTCTTCTTCTTGTTGTTCTTCCTCTGCACAGCTAAGCTGGAAGTGGCATTTGCAGCTCGCAATAGTGCAGAGTTATCTCAAAGAAAGGGGCCACGGTGTTTCTGTATCTATTATGTTGGTGCGGCTTCGGAACTTTTAAATATCTCGATATATCTCGAAAACTACGCTTCTGATCAAAAAATATCATAGAACATAAATTGTAGGAAACATAATTCTCTACAAAAAAGGTCTCTCAACATTTTGCCATAGCTCGCTTCGTTTCCGAGATATTTGCAGATATATCTCAAGGGCAGGGGCCTGACGGACATATTTCGAGATATTTCTTCTTCTTGTTGTTCTTCTTCTGCACAGCTAAGCTGGAAGTGGCATTTACAGCTCGCAATAGTGCAGAGTTATCTCAAAGAAAGGGGCCACGGTGTTTCTGTATCTCTATTATGTTGGTGCGGCTTCGGAACTTTTAAATATCTTGATATATCTCGAGAACTACGCATCTGATCAAAAAATATCATAGAACATAAAAAGCAGGAAACTTAATTCTCTACAAAAAAGGTCTCTTAACATTTTGCCATAGCTCGCTTCGTTTCCGAGATATTTGCAGATTTATCTCAATGGAAGGGGCCTGACGGGCATATTTCGAGATATATCTTCTTCTTGTTGTTCTTCTTCTGCACAGCTAAGCTGGAAGTGGCATTTGCGGCTCGCACTATTGCAGAGTTATCTCAAAGAAAGGGGCCACGGTGTTTCTGTATCTCTATTATGTTGGTGCGGCTTCGTAACTTTTAAATATCTAGATATATCTCGAAAACTACGCTTCTGATCAAAAAATGTCATAGAACATAAATTGTAGGAAACATAATTCTCTACAAAAAAGGTCTCTTAACATTTTGCCATAGCTCGCTTGGTTTCCGAGATATTTGCAGATATATCTCAAGGGCAGGGGCCTGACGGACATATTTCGAGATATTTCTTCTTCTTGTTGTTCTTCTTCTGCACAGCTAAGCTGGAAGTGGCATTTACAGCTCGCAATAGTGCAGAGTTATCTCAAAGAAAGGAGCCGCGGTGTTTCTGTATCTCTAATATGTTGGTGCGGCTTCGGAACTTTTAAGTATCTCGATATATCTCGAAAACTACGCTTCTGATCAAAAAATATCATAGAACATAAATTGTAGGAAACATAATTCTCTACAAAAAACGTCTCTTAACATTTTGCCATAGCTCGCTTCGTTTCCGAGATATTTGCAGATTCAGCTCAAAGGAACTGGCCTGACGGACATATTTCGAGATATTTCTTCTTCTTGTTGTTCTTCCTCTGCACAGCTAAGGTGGAAGTGGCATTTGCAGCTCGCAATAGTGCAGAGTTATCTCAAAGAAAGGGGCCACGGTGTTTCTGTATCTCTATTATGTTGGTGCGGCTTCGGAACTTTTAAATATCTTGATATATCTCGAGAACTACGCGTCTGATCAAAAAATATCATAGAACATAAAAAGTAGGAAACATAATTCTCTACAAAAAAGGTCTCTTAACATTTTGCCATAGCTCGCGTCGTTTCCGAGATATTTGCAGATTTATCTCAAGGGAAGGGGCCTGACGGACATATTTCGAGATATTTCTTCTTCTTGTTGTTCTTCCTCTGCACAGCTAAGCTGGAAGTGGCATTTGCGGCTCGCACTAGTGCAGAGTTATCTCAAAGAAAGGGGCCACGGTGTTTCTGTATCTCTACTATGTTGGTGCGGCTTCGGAACTTTTAAATATCTCGATATATCTCGAAAACTGCGCTTCTGATCAAAAAATATCATAGAGCGTAAATTGTAGGAAACATTATTCTCTACAAAAAAGGTCTCTTAACATTTTGCCATAGCACGCTTCGTTTCCGAGATATTTGCAGATTCATCGCAAGGGAAGTGGCCTGACGGACATATTTCGAGATATTTCTTCTTCTTGTTGTTCTTCCTCTGCACAGCTAAGCTGGAAGTGGCATTTGCAGCTCGCAATAGTGCAGAGTTATCTCAAAGAAAGGGGCCACGGTGTTTCTGTATCTATTATGTTGGTGCGGCTTCGGAACTTTTAAATATCTCGATATATCTCGAAAACTACGCTTCTGATCAAAAAATATCATAGAACATAAATTGTAGGAAACATAATTCTCTACAAAAAAGGTCTCTCAACATTTTGCCATAGCTCGCTTCGTTTCCGAGATATTTGCAGATATATCTCAAGGGCAGGGGCCTGACGGACATATTTCGAGATATTTCTTCTTCTTGTTGTTCTTCTTCTGCACAGCTAAGCTGGAAGTGGCATTTACAGCTCGCAATAGTGCAGAGTTATCTCAAAGAAAGGGGCCACGGTGTTTCTGTATCTCTATTATGTTGGTGCGGCTTCGGAACTTTTAAATATCTTGATATATCTCGAGAACTACGCATCTGATCAAAAAATATCATAGAACATAAAAAGTAGGAAACTTAATTCTCTACAAAAAAGGTCTCTTAACATTTTGCCATAGCTCGCTTCGTTTCCGAGATATTTGCAGATTTATCTCAAGGGAAGGGGCCTAACGGACATATTTCGAGATATTTCTTCTTCTTGTTGTTCTTCTTCTGCACAGCTAAACTGGAAGTGGCATTTCCAGCTCGCAATAGTGCAGAGTTATCTCAAAGAAAGGAGCCACGGTGTTTCTGTATCTCTATTATGTTGGTGCGGCTTCGGAACTTTTAAATATCTTGATATATCTCGAGAACTACGCATCTGATCAAAAAATATCATAGAACATAAAAAGTAGGAAACTTAATTCTCTACAAAAAAGGTCTCTTAACATTTTGCCATAGCTCGCTTCGTTTCCAAGATATTTGCAGATTTATCTCAATGGAAGGGGCCTGACGGGCATATTTCGAGATATATCTTCTTCTTGTTGTTCTTCTTCTGCACAGCTAAGCTGGAAGTGGCATTTGCGGCTCGCACTATTGCAGAGTTATCTCAAAGAAAGGGGCCACGGTGTTTCTGTATCTCTATTATGTTGGTGCGGCTTCGTAACTTTTAAATATCTAGATATATCTCGAAAACTACGCTTCTGATCAAAAAATGTCATAGAACATAAATTGTAGGAAACATAATTCTCTACAAAAAAGGTCTCTTAACATTTTGCCATAGCTCGCTTGGTTTCCGAGATATTTGCAGATATATCTCAAGGGCAGGGGCCTGACGGACATATTTCGAGATATTTCTTCTTCTTGTTGTTCTTCTTCTGCACAGCTAAGCTGGAAGTGGCATTTACAGCTCGCAATAGTGCAGAGTTATCTCAAAGAAAGGAGCCGCGGTGTTTCTGTATCTCTAATATGTTGGTGCGGCTTCGGAACTTTTAAGTATCTCGATATATCTCGAAAACTACGCTTCTGATCAAAAAATATCATAGAACATAAATTGTAGGAAACATAATTCTCTACAAAAAACGTCTCTTAACATTTTGCCATAGCTCGCTTCGTTTCCGAGATATTTGCAGATTCAGCTCAAAGGAACTGGCCTGACGGACATATTTCGAGATATTTCTTCTTCTTGTTGTTCTTCCTCTGCACAGCTAAGGTGGAAGTGGCATTTGCAGCTCGCAATAGTGCAGAGTTATCTCAAAGAAAGGGGCCACGGTGTTTCTGTATCTCTATTATGTTGGTGCGGCTTCGGAACTTTTAAATATCTTGATATATCTCGAGAACTACGCGTCTGATCAAAAAATATCATAGAACATAAAAAGTAGGAAACATAATTCTCTACAAAAAAGGTCTCTTAACATTTTGCCATAGCTCGCGTCGTTTCCGAGATATTTGCAGATTTATCTCAAGGGAAGGGGCCTGACGGACATATTTCGAGATATTTCTTCTTCTTGTTGTTCTTCCTCTGCACAGCTAAGCTGGAAGTGGCATTTGCGGCTCGCACTAGTGCAGAGTTATCTCAAAGAAAGGGGCCACGGTGTTTCTGTATCTCTATTATGTTGGTGCGGCTTCGGAACTTTTAAATATCTCGATATATCTCGAAAACTACGCTTCTGATCAAAAAATATCATAGAGCGTAAATTGTAGGAAACATTATTCTCTACAAAAAAGGTCTCTTAACATTTTGCCATAGCACGCTTCGTTTCCGAGATATTTGCAGATTCATCTCAAGGGAAGTGGCCTGACGGACATATTTCGAGATATTTCTTCTTCTTGTTGTTCTTCTTCTGCACAGCTAAGCTGGAAGTGGCATTTGCAGCTCGCAATAGTGCAGAGTTATCCCAAAGAAAGGGGCCACGGTGTTTCTGTATCTCTATTATGTTGGTGCGGCTTCGGAACTTTTAAATATCTTGATATATCTCGAGAACTACGCATCTGATCAAAAAATATCATAGAACATAAAAAGTAGGATACTTAATTCTCTACAAAAAAGGTCTCTTAACATTTTGCCATAGCTCGCTTCGTTTCCGAGATATTTGCAGATTTATCTCAAGGGAAGGGGCCTGACGGACATATTTCGAGATATTTCTTCTTCTTGTTGTTCTTCTTCTGCACAGCTAAGCTGGAAGTGGCATTTGCGGCTCGCACTAGTGCAGAGTTATCTCAAAGAAAGGGGCCACGGTGTTTCTGTATCTCTATTATGTTGGTGCGGCTTCGGAACTTTTAAATATCTTGATATATCTCGAGAACTACGCATCTGATCAAAAAATATCATAGAACATGAAAAGTAGGAAACATAATTCTCTACAAAAAGGGTCTCTTAACATTTTGCCATAGCTCGCTTCGTTTCCGAGATATTTGCAGATTCATCTCAAGGGAAGTGGCCTGACGGACATATTTCGAGATATTTCTTCTTCTTGTTGTTCTTCTTCTGCACAGCTAAGCTGGAAGTGGCATTTGCGGCTCGCACTAGTGCAGAGTTATCTCAAAGAAAGGGGCCACGGTGTTTCTGTATCTCTATTATGTTGGTGCGGCTTCGGAACTTTTAAATATCTCGATATATCTCGAAAACTACGCTTCTGATCAAAAAATATCATAGAGCGTAAATTGTAGGAAACATTATTCTCTACAAAAAAGGTCTCTTAACATTTTGCCATAGCACGCTTCGTTTCCGAGATATTTGCAGATTCATCTCAAGGGAAGTGGCCTGACGGACATATTTCGAGATATTTCTTCTTCTTGTTGTTCTTCTTCTGCACAGCTAAGCTGGAAGTGGCATTTGCAGCTCGCAATAGTGCAGAGTTATCCCAAAGAAAGGGGCCACGGTGTTTCTGTATCTCTATTATGTTGGTGCGGCTTCGGAACTTTTAAATATCTTGATATATCGCGAGAACTACGCATCTGATCAAAAAATATCATACTACATAAAAAGTAGGAAACTTAATTCTCTACAAGAAAGGTCTCTAAACATTTTGCCATAGCTCGCTTCGTTTCCGAGATATTTGCAGATTTATCTCAAGGGAAGGGGCCTGACGGACATATTTCGAGATATTTCTTCTTCTTGTTGTTCTTCTTCTGCACAGCTAAGCTGGAAGTGGCATTTGCGGCTCGCACTAGTGCAGAGTTATCTCAAAGAAAGGGGCCACGGTGTTTCTGTATCTCTATTATGTTGGTGCGGCTTCGGAACTTTTAAATATCTTGATATATCTCGAGAACTACGCATCTGATCAAAAAATATCATAGAACATGAAAAGTAGGAAACATAATTCTCTACAAAAAAGGTCTCTTAACATTTTGCCATAGCTCGCTTCGTTTCCGAGATATTTGCAGATTCATCTCAAGGGAAGTGGCCTGACGGACATATTTCGAGATATTTCTTCTTCTTGTTGTTCTTCTTCTGCACACTTAAGCTGGAAGTGGCATTTGCAGCTCGCAATAGTGCAGAGTTATCCCAAAGAAAGGGGCCACGGTGTTTCTGTATCTCTATTATGTTGGTGCGGCTTCGGAACTTTTAAATATCTTGATATATCTCGAGAACTACGCATCTGATCAAAAAATATCATAGAACATAAAAAGTAGGATACTTAATTCTCTACAAAAAAGGTCTCTTAACATTTTGCCATAGCTCGCTTCGTTTCCGAGATATTTGCAGATTTATCTCAAGGGAAGGGGCCTGACGGACATATTTCGAGATATTTCTTCTTCTTGTTGTTCTTCTTCTGCACAGCTAAGCTGGAAGTGGCATTTGCGGCTCGCACTAGTGCAGAGTTATCTCAAAGAAAGGGGCCACGGTGTTTCTGTATCTCTATTATGTTGGTGCGGCTTCGGAACTTTTAAATATCTTGATATATCTCGAGAACTACGCATCTGATCAAAAAATATCATAGAACATGAAAAGTAGGAAACATAATTCTCTACAAAAAAGGTCTCTTAACATTTTGCCATAGCTCGCTTCGTTTCCGAGATATTTGCAGATTCATCTCAAGGGAAGTGGCCTGACGGACATATTTCGAGATATTTCTTCTTCTTGTTGTTCTTCTTCTGCACAGCTAAGCTGGAAGTGGCATTTGCAGCTCGCAATAGTGCAGAGTTATCCCAAAGAAAGGGGCCACGGTGTTTCTGTATCTCTATTATGTTGGTGCGGCTTCGGAACTTTTAAATATCTTGATATATCTCGAGAACTACGCATCTGATCAAAAAATATCATAGAACATAAAAAGTAGGATACTTAATTCTCTACAAAAAAGGTCTCTTAACATTTTGCCATAGCTCGCTTCGTTTCCGAGATATTTGCAGATTTATCTCAAGGGAAGGGGCCTGACGGACATATTTCGAGATATTTCTTCTTCTTGTTGTTCTTCTTCTGCACAGCTAAGCTGGAAGTGGCATTTGCGGCTCGCACTAGTGCAGAGTTATCTCAAAGAAAGGGGCCACGGTGTTTCTGTATCTCTATTATGTTGGTGCGGCTTCGGAACTTTTAAATATCTCGATATATCTCGAGAACTACGCATCTGATCAAAAAATATCATAGAACATAAAAAGTAGGAAACTTAATTCTCTATAAAAAAGGTCTCTTAACATTTTGCCATAGCTCGCTTCGTTTCCGAGATATTTGCAGATTTATCTCAAGGGAAGGGGCCTAACGGACATATTTCGAGATATTTCTTCTTCTTGTTGTTCTTCTTCTGCACAGCTAAACTGGAAGTGGCATTTCCAGCTCGCAATAGTGCAGAGTTATCTCAAAGAAAGGAGCCACGGTGTTTCTGTATCTCTATTATGTTGGTGCGGCTTCGGAACTTTTAAATATCTTGATATATCTCGAGAACTACGCATCTGATCAAAAAATATCATAGAACATAAAAAGTAGGAAACTTAATTCTCTACAAAAAAGGTCTCTTAACATTTTGCCATAGCTTGCTTCGTTTCCGAGATATTTGCAGATTTATCTCAAGGGAAGGGGCCTGACGGACATATTTCGAGATATTTCTTCTTCTTGTTGTTCTTCTTCTGCACAGCTAAGCTGGAAGTGGCATTTGCGGCTCGCACTAGTGCAGAGTTATCTCAAAGAAAGGGGCCACGGTGTTTCTGTATCTGTATTATGTTGGTGCGGCTTCGGAACTTTTAAATATCTTGATATATCTCGAGAACTACGCCTCTGATCAAAAAATATCATAGAACATAAAAAGTAGGAAACTTAATTCTCTACAAAAAAGGTCTCTTAACATTTCGCCATAGCTCGCTTCGTTTCCGAGATATTTGCAGATTTATCTCAAGGGAAGGGGCCTGACGGACATATTTCGAGATATTTCTTCTTCTTGTTGTTCTTCTTCTGCACAGCTAAGCTGGAAGTGGCATTTGCGGCTCGCACTATTGCAGAGTTATCTCAAAGAAAGGGGCCACGGTGTTTCTGTATCTCTATTATGTTGGTGCGGCTTCGTAACTTTTAAATATCTAGATATATCTCGAAAACTACGCTTCTGATCAAAAAATATCATAGAACATAAATTGTAGGAAACATAATTCTCTACAAAAAAGGTCTCTTAACATTTTGCCATAGCTCGCTTGGTTTCCGAGATATTTGCAGATATATCTCAAGGGCAGGGGCCTGACGGACATATTTCGAGATATTTCTTCTTCTTGTTGTTCTTCTTCTGCACAGCTAAGCTGGAAGTGGCATTTACAGCTCGCAATAGTGCAGAGTTATCTCAAAGAAAGGAGCCG
The DNA here is from genome assembly GCF_051020975.1 of Osmia lignaria lignaria. Classification (NCBI taxonomy): domain Eukaryota; kingdom Metazoa; phylum Arthropoda; class Insecta; order Hymenoptera; family Megachilidae; genus Osmia; species Osmia lignaria. The sequence goes on from NW_027478161.1 coordinate 9,035,625, forward strand.
CGGTGTTTCTGTATCTCTAATATGTTGGTGCGGCTTCGGAACTTTTAAGTATCTCGATATATCTCGAAAACTACGCTTCTGATCAAAAAATATCATAGAACATAAATTGTAGGAAACATAATTCTCTACAAAAAACGTCTCTTAACATTTTGCCATAGCTCGCTTCGTTTCCGAGATATTTGCAGATTCAGCTCAAAGGAACTGGCCTGACGGACATATTTCGAGATATTTCTTCTTCTTGTTGTTCTTCTTCTGCACAGCTAAGCTGGAAGTGGCATTTGCGGCTCGCACTATTGCAGAGTTATCCCAAAGAAAGGGGCCACGGTGTTTCTGTATCTCTATTATGTTGGTGCGGCTTCGGAACTTTTAAATATCTTGATATATCGCGAGAACTACGCATCTGATCAAAAAATATCATACTACGTAAAAAGTAGGAAACTTAATTCTCTACAAGAAAGGTCTCTAAACATTTTGCCATAGCTCGCTTCGTTTCCGAGATATTTGCAGATTTATCTCAAGGGAAGGGGCCTGACGGACATATTTCGAGATATTTCTTCTTCTTGTTGTTCTTCTTCTGCACAGCTAAGCTGGAAGTGGCATTTGCGGCTCGCACTAGTGCAGAGTTATCTGAAAGAAAGGGGCCACGGTGTTTCTGTATCTGTATTATGTTGGTGCGGCTTCGGAACTTTTAAATATCTTGATATATCTGGAGAACTACGCATCTGATCAAAAAATATCATAGAACATAAAAAGTAGGAAACATAATTCTCTACAAAAAAGGTCTCTTAACATTTTGCCATAGCTCGCTTGGTTTCCGAGATATTTGCAGATTTATCTCAAGGGAAGGGGCCTAACGGACATATTTCGAGATATTTCTTCTTCTTGTTGTTCTTCTTCTGCACAGCTAAGCTGGAAGTGGCATTTGCGGCTCGCACTATTGCAGAGTTATCTCAAAGAAAGGGGCCACGGTGTTTCTGTATCTCTATTATGTTGGTGCGGCTTCGTAACTTTTAAATATCTAGATATATCTCGAAAACTACGCTTCTGATCAAAAAATATCATAGAACATAAATTGTAGGAAACATAATTCTCTACAAAAAAGGTCTCTTAACATTTTGCCATAGCTCGCTTGGTTTCCGAGATATTTGCAGATATATCTCAAGGGCAGGGGCCTGACGGACATATTTCGAGATATTTCTTCTTCTTGTTGTTCTTCTTCTGCACAGCTAAGCTGGAAGTGGCATTTACAGCTCGCAATAGTGCAGAGTTATCTCAAAGAAAGGAGCCGCGGTGTTTCTGTATCTCTAATATGTTGGTGCGGCTTCGGAACTTTTAAGTATCTCGATATATCTCGAAAACTACGCTTCTGATCAAAAAATATCATAGAACATAAATTGTAGGAAACATAATTCTCTACAAAAAACGTCTCTTAACATTTTGCCATAGCTCGCTTCGTTTCCGAGATATTTGCAGATTCAGCTCAAAGGAACTGGCCTGACGGACATATTTCGAGATATTTCTTCTTCTTGTTGTTCTTCTTCTGCACAGCTAAGCTGGAAGTGGCATTTGCGGCTCGCACTATTGCAGAGTTATCCCAAAGAAAGGGGCCACGGTGTTTCTGTATCTCTATTATGTTGGTGCGGCTTCGGAACTTTTAAATATCTTGATATATCGCGAGAACTACGCATCTGATCAAAAAATATCATACTACGTAAAAAGTAGGAAACTTAATTCTCTACAAGAAAGGTCTCTAAACATTTTGCCATAGCTCGCTTCGTTTCCGAGATATTTGCAGATTTATCTCAAGGGAAGGGGCCTGACGGACATATTTCGAGATATTTCTTCTTCTTGTTGTTCTTCTTCTGCACAGCTAAGCTGGAAGTGGCATTTGCGGCTCGCACTAGTGCAGAGTTATCTGAAAGAAAGGGGCCACGGTGTTTCTGTATCTGTATTATGTTGGTGCGGCTTCGGAACTTTTAAATATCTTGATATATCTGGAGAACTACGCATCTGATCAAAAAATATCATAGAACATAAAAAGTAGGAAACATAATTCTCTACAAAAAAGGTCTCTTAACATTTTGCCATAGCTCGCTTGGTTTCCGAGATATTTGCAGATTTATCTCAAGGGAAGGGGCCTAACGGACATATTTCGAGATATTTCTTCTTCTTGTTGTTCTTCTTCTGCACAGCTAAGCTGGAAGTGGCATTTGCGGCTCGCACTATTGCAGAGTTATCTCAAAGAAAGGGGCCACGGTGTTTCTGTATCTCTATTATGTTGGTGCGGCTTCGTAACTTTTAAATATCTAGATATATCTCGAAAACTACGCTTCTGATCAAAAAATATCATAGAACATAAATTGTAGGAAACATAATTCTCTACAAAAAAGGTCTCTTAACATTTTGCCATAGCTCGCTTGGTTTCCGAGATATTTGCAGATATATCTCAAGGGCAGGGGCCTGACGGACATATTTCGAGATATTTCTTCTTCTTGTTGTTCTTCTTCTGCACAGCTAAGCTGGAAGTGGCATTTACAGCTCGCAATAGTGCAGAGTTATCTCAAAGAAAGGAGCCGCGGTGTTTCTGTATCTCTAATATGTTGGTGCGGCTTCGGAACTTTTAAGTATCTCGATATATCTCGAAAACTACGCTTCTGATCAAAAAATATCATAGAACATAAATTGTAGGAAACATAATTCTCTACAAAAAACGTCTCTTAACATTTTGCCATAGCTCGCTTCGTTTCCGAGATATTTGCAGATTCAGCTCAAAGGAACTGGCCTGACGGACATATTTCGAGATATTTCTTCTTCTTGTTGTTCTTCCTCTGCACAGCTAAGGTGGAAGTGGCATTTGCAGCTCGCAATAGTGCAGAGTTATCTCAAAGAAAGGGGCCACGGTGTTTCTGTATCTCTATTATGTTGGTGCGGCTTCGGAACTTTCAAATATCTTGATATATCTCGAGAACTACGCGTCTGATCAAAAAATATCATAGAACATAAAAAGTAGGAAACATAATTCTCTACAAAAAAGGTCTCTTAACATTTTGCCATAGCTCGCGTCGTTTCCGAGATATTTGCAGATTTATCTCAAGGGAAGGGGCCTGACGGACATATTTCGAGATATTTCTTCTTCTTGTTGTTCTTCCTCTGCACAGCTAAGCTGGAAGTGGCATTTGCGGCTCGCACTAGTGCAGAGTTATCTCAAAGAAAGGGGCCACGGTGTTTCTGTATCTCTATTATGTTGGTGCGGCTTCGGAACTTTTAAATATCTCGATATATCTCGAAAACTACGCTTCTGATCAAAAAATATCATAGAGCGTAAATTGTAGGAAACATTATTCTCTACAAAAAAGGTCTCTTAACATTTTGCCATAGCACGCTTCGTTTCCGAGATATTTGCAGATTCATCTCAAGGGAAGTGGCCTGACGGACATATTTCGAGATATTTCTTCTTCTTGTTGTTCTTCTTCTGCACAGCTAAGCTGGAAGTGGCATTTGCAGCTCGCAATAGTGCAGAGTTATCCCAAAGAAAGGGGCCACGGTGTTTCTGTATCTCTATTATGTTGGTGCGGCTTCGGAACTTTTAAATATCTTGATATATCTCGAGAACTACGCATCTGATCAAAAAATATCATACTACATAAAAAGTAGGAAACTTAATTCTCTACAAGAAAGGTCTCTAAACATTTTGCCATAGCTCGCTTCGTTTCCGAGATATTTGCAGATATATCTCAAGGGAAGGGGCCTGACGGACATATTTCGAGATATTTCTTCTTCTTGTTGTTCTTCTTCTGCACAGCTAAGCTGGAAGTGGCATTTGCGGCTCGCACTAGTGCAGAGTTATCTCAAAGAAAGGGGCCACGGTGTTTCTGTATCTCTATTATGTTGGTGCGGCTTCGGAACTTTTAAATATCTTGATATATCTCGAGAACTACGCATCTGATCAAAAAATATCATAGAACATGAAAAGTAGGAAACATAATTCTCTACAAAAAAGGTCTCTTAACATTTTGCCATAGCTCGCTTCGTTTCCGAGATATTTGCAGATTCATCTCAAGGGAAGTGGCCTGACGGACATATTTCGAGATATTTCTTCTTCTTGTTGTTCTTCTTCTGCACAGCTAAGCTGGAAGTGGCATTTGCAGCTCGCAATAGTGCAGAGTTATCCCAAAGAAAGGGGCCACGGTGTTTCTGTATCTCTATTATGTTGGTGCGGCTTCGGAACTTTTAAATATCTTGATATATCTCGAGAACTACGCATCTGATCAAAAAATATCATAGAACATAAAAAGTAGGATACTTAATTCTCTACAAAAAAGGTCTCTTAACATTTTGCCATAGCTCGCTTCGTTTCCGAGATATTTGCAGATTTATCTCAAGGGAAGGGGCCTGACGGACATATTTCGAGATATTTCTTCTTCTTGTTGTTCTTCCTCTGCACAGCTAAGCTGGAAGTGGCATTTGCGGCTCGCACTAGTGCAGAGTTATCTCAAAGAAAGGGGCCACGGTGTTTCTGTATCTCTATTATGTTGGTGCGGCTTCGGAACTTTTAAATATCTCGATATATCTCGAAAACTACGCTTCTGATCAAAAAATATCATAGAGCGTAAATTGTAGGAAACATTATTCTCTACAAAAAAGGTCTCTTAACATTTTGCCATAGCACGCTTCGTTTCCGAGATATTTGCAGATTCATCTCAAGGGAAGTGGCCTGACGGACATATTTCGAGATATTTCTTCTTCTTGTTGTTCTTCTTCTGCACAGCTAAGCTGGAAGTGGCATTTGCAGCTCGCAATAGTGCAGAGTTTTCCCAAAGAAAGGGGCCACGGTGTTTCTGTATCTCTATTATGTTGGTGCGGCTTCGGAACTTTTAAATATCTTGATATATCTCGAGAACTACGCATCTGATCAAAAAATATCATACTACATAAAAAGTAGGAAACTTAATTCTCTACAAGAAAGGTCTCTAAACATTTTGCCATAGCTCGCTTCGTTTCCGAGATATTTGCAGATTTATCTCAAGGGAAGGGGCCTGACGGACATATTTCGAGATATTTCTTCTTCTTGTTGTTCTTCTTCTGCACAGCTAAGCTGGAAGTGGCATTTGCGGCTCGCACTAGTGCAGAGTTATCTCAAAGAAAGGGGCCACGGTGTTTCTGTATCTCTATTATGTTGGTGCGGCTTCGGAACTTTTAAATATCTCGATATATCTCGAAAACTACGCTTCTGATCAAAAAATATCATAGAGCGTAAATTGTAGGAAACATTATTCTCTACAAAAAAGGTCTCTTAACATTTTGCCATAGCACGCTTCGTTTCCGAGATATTTGCAGATTCATCTCAAGGGAAGTGGCCTGACGGACATATTTCGAGATATTTCTTCTTCTTGTTGTTCTTCTTCTGCACAGCTAAGCTGGAAGTGGCATTTGCAGCTCGCAATAGTGCAGAGTTATCCCAAAGAAAGGGGCCACGGTGTTTCTGTATCTCTATTATGTTGGTGCGGCTTCGGAACTTTTAAATATCTTGATATATCGCGAGAACTACGCATCTGATCAAAAAATATCATACTACATAAAAAGTAGGAAACTTAATTCTCTACAAGAAAGGTCTCTAAACATTTTGCCATAGCTCGCTTCGTTTCCGAGATATTTGCAGATTTATCTCAAGGGAAGGGGCCTGACGGACATATTTCGAGATATTTCTTCTTCTTGTTGTTCTTCTTCTGCACAGCTAAGCTGGAAGTGGCATTTGCGGCTCGCACTAGTGCAGAGTTATCTCAAAGAAAGGGGCCACGGTGTTTCTGTATCTCTATTATGTTGGTGCGGCTTCGGAACTTTTAAATATCTTGATATATCTCGAGAACTACGCATCTGATCAAAAAATATCATAGAACATGAAAAGTAGGAAACATAATTCTCTACAAAAAAGGTCTCTTAACATTTTGCCATAGCTCGCTTCGTTTCCGAGATATTTGCAGATTCATCTCAAGGGAAGTGGCCTGACGGACATATTTCGAGATATTTCTTCTTCTTGTTGTTCTTCTTCTGCACAGCTAAGCTGGAAGTGGCATTTGCAGCTCGCAATAGTGCAGAGTTATCTCAAAGAAAGGGGCCACGGTGTTTCTGTATCTGTATTATGTTGGTGCGGCTTCGGAACTTTTAAATATCTTGATATATCTCGAGAACTACGCATCTGATCAAAAAATATCATAGAACATAAAAAGTAGGAAACTTAATTCTCTACAAAAAAGGTCTCTTAACATTTTGCCATAGCTCGCTTCGTTTCCGAGATATTTGCAGATTTATCTCAAGGGAAGGGGCCTGACGGACATATTTCGAGATATTTCTTCTTCTTGTTGTTCTTCTTCTGCACAGCTAAGCTGGAAGTGGCATTTGCGGCTCGCACTATTGCAGAGTTATCTCAAAGAAAGGGGCCACGGTGTTTCTGTATCTCTATTATGTTGGTGCGGCTTCGTAACTTTTAAATATCTAGATATATCTCGAAAACTACGCTTCTGACCAAAAAATGTCATAGAACATAAATTGTAGGAAACATAATTCTCTACAAAAAAGGTCTCTTAACATTTTGCCATAGCTCGCTTGGTTTCCGAGATATTTGCAGATATATCTCAAGGGCAGGGGCCTGACGGACATATTTCGAGATATTTCTTCTTCTTGTTGTTCTTCTTCTGCACAGCTAAGCTGGAAGTGGCATTTGCAGCTCGCAATAGTGCAGAGTTATCCCAAAGAAAGGGGCCACGGTGTTTCTGTATCTCTATTATGTTGGTGCGGCTTCGGAACTTTTAAATATCTTGATATATCTCGAGAACTACGCATCTGATCAAAAAATATCATACTACATAAAAAGTAGGAAACTTAATTCTCTACAAGAAAGGTCTCTAAACATTTTGCCATAGCTCGCTTCGTTTCCGAGATATTTGCAGATATATCTCAAGGGAAGGGGCCTGACGGACATATTTCGAGATATTTCTTCTTCTTGTTGTTCTTCTTCTGCACAGCTAAGCTGGAAGTGGCATTTGCGGCTCGCACTAGTGCAGAGTTATCTCAAAGAAAGGGGCCACGATGTTTCTGTATCTCTATTATGTTGGTGCGGCTTCGGAACTTTTAAATATCTTGATATATCTCGAGAACTACGCATCTGATCAAAAAATATCATAGAACATGAAAAGTAGGAAACATAATTCTCTACAAAAAAGGTCTCTTAACATTTTGCCATAGCTCGCTTCGTTTCCGAGATATTTGCAGATTCATCTCAAGGGAAGTGGCCTGACGGACATATTTCGAGATATTTCTTCTTCTTGTTGTTCTTCTTCTGCACAGCTAAGCTGGAAGTGGCATTTGCAGCTCGCAATAGTGCAGAGTTATCCCAAAGAAAGGGGCCACGGTGTTTCTGTATCTCTATTATGTTGGTGCGGCTTCGGAACTTTTAAATATCTTGATATATCTCGAGAACTACGCATCTGATCAAAAAATATCATAGAACATAAAAAGTAGGATACTTAATTCTCTACAAAAAAGGTCTCTTAACATTTTGCCATAGCTCGCTTCGTTTCCGAGATATTTGCAGATTTATCTCAAGGGAAGGGGCCTGACGGACATATTTCGAGATATTTCTTCTTCTTGTTGTTCTTCCTCTGCACAGCTAAGCTGGAAGTGGCATTTGCGGCTCGCACTAGTGCAGAGTTATCTCAAAGAAAGGGGCCACGGTGTTTCTGTATCTCTATTATGTTGGTGCGGCTTCGGAACTTTTAAATATCTCGATATATCTCGAAAACTACGCTTCTGATCAAAAAATATCATAGAGCGTAAATTGTAGGAAACATTATTCTCTACAAAAAAGGTCTCTTAACATTTTGCCATAGCTTGCTTCGTTTCCGAGATATTTGCAGATTTATCTCAAGGGAAGGGGCCTGACGGACATATTTCGAGATATTTCTTCTTCTTGTTGTTCTTCTTCTGCACAGCTAAGCTGGAAGTGGCATTTGCGGCTCGCACTAGTGCAGAGTTATCTCAAAGAAAGGGGCCACGGTGTTTCTGTATCTGTATTATGTTGGTGCGGCTTCGGAACTTTTAAATATCTTGATATATCTCGAGAACTACGCCTCTGATCAAAAAATATCATAGAACATAAAAAGTAGGAAACTTAATTCTCTACAAAAAAGGTCTCTTAACATTTCGCCATAGCTCGCTTCGTTTCCGAGATATTTGCAGATTTATCTCAAGGGAAGGGGCCTGACGGACATATTTCGAGATATTTCTTCTTCTTGTTGTTCTTCTTCTGCACAGCTAAGCTGGAAGTGGCATTTGCGGCTCGCACTATTGCAGAGTTATCTCAAAGAAAGGGGCCACGGTGTTTCTGTATCTCTATTATGTTGGTGCGGCTTCGTAACTTTTAAATATCTAGATATATCTCGAAAACTACGCTTCTGATCAAAAAATATCATAGAACATAAATTGTAGGAAACATAATTCTCTACAAAAAAGGTCTCTTAACATTTTGCCATAGCTCGCTTGGTTTCCGAGATATTTGCAGATATATCTCAAGGGCAGGGGCCTGACGGACATATTTCGAGATATTTCTTCTTCTTGTTGTTCTTCTTCTGCACAGCTAAGCTGGAAGTGGCATTTACAGCTCGCAATAGTGCAGAGTTATCTCAAAGAAAGGAGCCGCGGTGTTTCTGTATCTCTAATATGTTGGTGCGGCTTCGGAACTTTTAAGTATCTCGATATATCTCGAAAACTACGCTTCTGATCAAAAAATATCATAGAACATAAATTGTAGGAAACATAATTCTCTACAAAAAACGTCTCTTAACATTTTGCCATAGCTCGCTTCGTTTCCGAGATATTTGCAGATTCAGCTCAAAGGAACTGGCCTGACGGACATATTTCGAGATATTTCTTCTTCTTGTTGTTCTTCTTCTGCACAGCTAAGCTGGAAGTGGCATTTGCGGCTCGCACTATTGCAGAGTTATCCCAAAGAAAGGGGCCACGGTGTTTCTGTATCTCTATTATGTTGGTGCGGCTTCGGAACTTTTAAATATCTTGATATATCGCGAGAACTACGCATCTGATCAAAAAATATCATACTACCTAAAAAGTAGGAAACTTAATTCTCTACAAGAAAGGTCTCTAAACATTTTGCCATAGCTCGCTTCGTTTCCGAGATATTTGCAGATTTATCTCAAGGGAAGGGGCCTGACGGACATATTTCGAGATATTTCTTCTTCTTGTTGTTCTTCTTCTGCACAGCTAAGCTGGAAGTGGCATTTGCGGCTCGCACTAGTGCAGAGTTATCTGAAAGAAAGGGGCCACGGTGTTTCTGTATCTGTATTATGTTGGTGCGGCTTCGGAACTTTTAAATATCTTGATATATCTGGAGAACTACGCATCTGATCAAAAAATATCATAGAACATAAAAAGTAGGAAACATAATTCTCTACAAAAAAGGTCTCTTAACATTTTGCCATAGCTCGCTTGGTTTCCGAGATATTTGCAGATTTATCTCAAGGGAAGGGGCCTAACGGACATATTTCGAGATATTTCTTCTTCTTGTTGTTCTTCTTCTGCACAGCTAAGCTGGAAGTGGCATTTGCGGCTCGCACTATTGCAGAGTTATCTCAAAGAAAGGGGCCACGGTGTTTCTGTATCTCTATTATGTTGGTGCGGCTTCGTAACTTTTAAATATCTAGATATATCTCGAAAACTACGCTTCTGATCAAAAAATATCATAGAACATAAATTGTAGGAAACATAATTCTCTACAAAAAAGGTCTCTTAACATTTTGCCATAGCTCGCTTGGTTTCCGAGATATTTGCAGATATATCTCAAGGGCAGGGGCCTGACGGACATATTTCGAGATATTTCTTCTTCTTGTTGTTCTTCTTCTGCACAGCTAAGCTGGAAGTGGCATTTACAGCTCGCAATAGTGCAGAGTTATCTCAAAGAAAGGAGCCGCGGTGTTTCTGTATCTCTAATATGTTGGTGCGGCTTCGGAACTTTTAAGTATCTCGATATATCTCGAAAACTACGCTTCTGATCAAAAAATATCATAGAACATAAATTGTAGGAAACATAATTCTCTACAAAAAACGTCTCTTAACATTTTGCCATAGCTCGCTTCGTTTCCGAGATATTTGCAGATTCAGCTCAAAGGAACTGGCCTGACGGACATATTTCGAGATATTTCTTCTTCTTGTTGTTCTTCCTCTGCACAGCTAAGGTGGAAGTGGCATTTGCAGCTCGCAATAGTGCAGAGTTATCTCAAAGAAAGGGGCCACGGTGTTTCTGTATCTCTATTATGTTGGTGCGGCTTCGGAACTTTCAAATATCTTGATATATCTCGAGAACTACGCGTCTGATCAAAAAATATCATAGAACATAAAAAGTAGGAAACATAATTCTCTACAAAAAAGGTCTCTTAACATTTTGCCATAGCTCGCGTCGTTTCCGAGATATTTGCAGATTTATCTCAAGGGAAGGGGCCTGACGGACATATTTCGAGATATTTCTTCTTCTTGTTGTTCTTCCTCTGCACAGCTAAGCTGGAAGTGGCATTTGCGGCTCGCACTAGTGCAGAGTTATCTCAAAGAAAGGGGCCACGGTGTTTCTGTATCTCTATTATGTTGGTGCGGCTTCGGAACTTTTAAATATCTCGATATATCTCGAAAACTACGCTTCTGATCAAAAAATATCATAGAGCGTAAATTGTAGGAAACATTATTCTCTACAAAAAAGGTCTCTTAACATTTTGCCATAGCACGCTTCGTTTCCGAGATATTTGCAGATTCATCTCAAGGGAAGTGGCCTGACGGACATATTTCGAGATATTTCTTCTTCTTGTTGTTCTTCTTCTGCACAGCTAAGCTGGAAGTGGCATTTGCAGCTCGCAATAGTGCAGAGTTATCCCAAAGAAAGGGGCCACGGTGTTTCTGTATCTCTATTATGTTGGTGCGGCTTCGGAACTTTTAAATATCTTGATATATCTCGAGAACTACGCATCTGATCAAAAAATATCATACTACATAAAAAGTAGGAAACTTAATTCTCTACAAGAAAGGTCTCTAAACATTTTGCCATAGCTCGCTTCGTTTCCGAGATATTTGCAGATATATCTCAAGGGAAGGGGCCTGACGGACATATTTCGAGATATTTCTTCTTCTTGTTGTTCTTCTTCTGCACAGCTAAGCTGGAAGTGGCATTTGCGGCTCGCACTAGTGCAGAGTTATCTCAAAGAAAGGGGCCACGGTGTTTCTGTATCTCTATTATGTTGGTGCGGCTTCGGAACTTTTAAATATCTTGATATATCTCGAGAACTACGCATCTGATCAAAAAATATCATAGAACATGAAAAGTAGGAAACATAATTCTCTACAAAAAAGGTCTCTTAACATTTTGCCATAGCTCGCTTCGTTTCCGAGATATTTGCAGATTCATCTCAAGGGAAGTGGCCTGACGGACATATTTCGAGATATTTCTTCTTCTTGTTGTTCTTCTTCTGCACAGCTAAGCTGGAAGTGGCATTTGCAGCTCGCAATAGTGCAGAGTTATCTCAAAGAAAGGGGCCACGGTGTTTCTGTATCTCTATTATGTTGGTGCGGCTTCGGAACTTTTAAATATCTTGATATATCTCGAAAACTACGCTTCTGATCAAAAAATATCATAGAGCGTAAATTGTAGGAAACATTATTCTCTACAAAAAAGGTCTCTTAACATTTTGCCATAGCACGCTTCGTTTCCGAGATATTTGCAGATTCATCTCAAGGGAAGTGGCCTGACGGACATATTTCGAGATATTTCTTCTTCTTGTTGTTCTTCTTCTGCACAGCTAAGCTGGAAGTGGCATTTGCAGCTCGCAATAGTGCAGAGTTTTCCCAAAGAAAGGGGCCACGGTGTTTCTGTATCTCTATTATGTTGGTGCGGCTTCGGAACTTTTAAATATCTTGATATATCTCGAGAACTACGCATCTGATCAAAAAATATCATACTACATAAAAAGTAGGAAACTTAATTCTCTACAAGAAAGGTCTCTAAACATTTTGCCATAGCTCGCTTCGTTTCCGAGATATTTGCAGATTTATCTCAAGGGAAGGGGCCTGACGGACATATTTCGAGATATTTCTTCTTCTTGTTGTTCTTCTTCTGCACAGCTAAGCTGGAAGTGGCATTTGCGGCTCGCACTAGTGCAGAGTTATCTCAAAGAAAGGGGCCACGGTGTTTCTGTATCTCTATTATGTTGGTGCGGCTTCGGAACTTTTAAATATCTCGATATATCTCGAAAACTACGCTTCTGATCAAAAAATATCATAGAGCGTAAATTGTAGGAAACATTATTCTCTACAAAAAAGGTCTCTTAACATTTTGCCATAGCACGCTTCGTTTCCGAGATATTTGCAGATTCATCTCAAGGGAAGTGGCCTGACGGACATATTTCGAGATATTTCTTCTTCTTGTTGTTCTTCTTCTGCACAGCTAAGCTGGAAGTGGCATTTGCAGCTCGCAATAGTGCAGAGTTATCCCAAAGAAAGGGGCCACGGTGTTTCTGTATCTCTATTATGTTGGTGCGGCTTCGGAACTTTTAAATATCTTGATATATCGCGAGAACTACGCATCTGATCAAAAAATATCATACTACATAAAAAGTAGGAAACTTAATTCTCTACAAGAAAGGTCTCTAAACATTTTGCCATAGCTCGCTTCGTTTCCGAGATATTTGCAGATTTATCTCAAGGGAAGGGGCCTGACGGACATATTTCGAGATATTTCTTCTTCTTGTTGTTCTTCTTCTGCACAGCTAAGCTGGAAGTGGCATTTGCGGCTCGCACTAGTGCAGAGTTATCTCAAAGAAAGGGGCCACGGTGTTTCTGTATCTCTATTATGTTGGTGCGGCTTCGGAACTTTTAAATATCTTGATATATCTCGAGAACTACGCATCTGATCAAAAAATATCATAGAACATGAAAAGTAGGAAACATAATTCTCTACAAAAAAGGTCTCTTAACATTTTGCCATAGCTCGCTTCGTTTCCGAGATATTTGCAGATTCATCTCAAGGGAAGTGGCCTGACGGACATATTTCGAGATATTTCTTCTTCTTGTTGTTCTTCTTCTGCACAGCTAAGCTGGAAGTGGCATTTGCAGCTCGCAATAGTGCAGAGTTATCTCAAAGAAAGGGGCCACGGTGTTTCTGTATCTGTATTATGTTGGTGCGGCTTCGGAACTTTTAAATATCTTGATATATCTCGAGAACTACGCATCTGATCAAAAAATATCATAGAACATAAAAAGTAGGAAACTTAATTCTCTACAAAAAAGGTCTCTTAACATTTTGCCATAGCTCGCTTCGTTTCCGAGATATTTGCAGATTTATCTCAAGGGAAGGGGCCTGACGGACATATTTCGAGATATTTCTTCTTCTTGTTGTTCTTCTTCTGCACAGCTAAGCTGGAAGTGGCATTTGCGGCTCGCACTATTGCAGAGTTATCTCAAAGAAAGGGGCCACGGTGTTTCTGTATCTCTATTATGTTGGTGCGGCTTCGTAACTTTTAAATATCTAGATATATCTCGAAAACTACGCTTCTGACCAAAAAATGTCATAGAACATAAATTGTAGGAAACATAATTCTCTACAAAAAAGGTCTCTTAACATTTTGCCATAGCTCGCTTGGTTTCCGAGATATTTGCAGATATATCTCAAGGGCAGGGGCCTGACGGACATATTTCGAGATATTTCTTCTTCTTGTTGTTCTTCTTCTGCACAGCTAAGCTGGAAGTGGCATTTGCAGCTCGCAATAGTGCAGAGTTATCCCAAAGAAAGGGGCCACGGTGTTTCTGTATCTCTATTATGTTGGTGCGGCTTCGGAACTTTTAAATATCTTGATATATCTCGAGAACTACGCATCTGATCAAAAAATATCATACTACATAAAAAGTAGGAAACTTAATTCTCTACAAGAAAGGTCTCTAAACATTTTGCCATAGCTCGCTTCGTTTCCGAGATATTTGCAGATATATCTCAAGGGAAGGGGCCTGACGGACATATTTCGAGATATTTCTTCTTCTTGTTGTTCTTCTTCTGCACAGCTAAGCTGGAAGTGGCATTTGCGGCTCGCACTAGTGCAGAGTTATCTCAAAGAAAGGGGCCACGATGTTTCTGTATCTCTATTATGTTGGTGCGGCTTCGGAACTTTTAAATATCTTGATATATCTCGAGAACTACGCATCTGATCAAAAAATATCATAGAACATGAAAAGTAGGAAACATAATTCTCTACAAAAAAGGTCTCTTAACATTTTGCCATAGCTCGCTTCGTTTCCGAGATATTTGCAGATTCATCTCAAGGGAAGTGGCCTGACGGACATATTTCGAGATATTTCTTCTTCTTGTTGTTCTTCTTCTGCACAGCTAAGCTGGAAGTGGCATTTGCAGCTCGCAATAGTGCAGAGTTATCCCAAAGAAAGGGGCCACGGTGTTTCTGTATCTCTATTATGTTGGTGCGGCTTCGGAACTTTTAAATATCTTGATATATCTCGAGAACTACGCATCTGATCAAAAAATATCATAGAACATAAAAAGTAGGATACTTAATTCTCTACAAAAAAGGTCTCTTAACATTTTGCCATAGCTCGCTTCGTTTCCGAGATATTTGCAGATTTATCTCAAGGGAAGGGGCCTGACGGACATATTTCGAGATATTTCTTCTTCTTGTTGTTCTTCCTCTGCACAGCTAAGCTGGAAGTGGCATTTGCGGCTCGCACTAGTGCAGAGTTATCTCAAAGAAAGGGGCCACGGTGTTTCTGTATCTCTATTATGTTGGTGCGGCTTCGGAACTTTTAAATATCTCGATATATCTCGAAAACTACGCTTCTGATCAAAAAATATCATAGAGCGTAAATTGTAGGAAACATTATTCTCTACAAAAAAGGTCTCTTAACATTTTGCCATAGCACGCTTCGTTTCCGAGATATTTGCAGATTCATCTCAAGGGAAGTGGCCTGACGGACATATTTCGAGATATTTCTTCTTCTTGTTGTTCTTCTTCTGCACAGCTAAGCTGGAAGTGGCATTTGCAGCTCGCAATAGTGCAGAGTTTTCCCAAAGAAAGGGGCCACGGTGTTTCTGTATCTCTATTATGTTGGTGCGGCTTCGGAACTTTTAAATATCTTGATATATCTCGAGAACTACGCATCTGATCAAAAAATATCATACTACATAAAAAGTAGGAAACTTAATTCTCTACAAGAAAGGTCTCTAAACATTTTGCCATAGCTCGCTTCGTTTCCGAGATATTTGCAGATTTATCTCAAGGGAAGGGGCCTGACGGACATATTTCGAGATATTTCTTCTTCTTGTTGTTCTTCTTCTGCACAGCTAAGCTGGAAGTGGCATTTGCGGCTCGCACTAGTGCAGAGTTATCTCAAAGAAAGGGGCCACGGTGTTTCTGTATCTCTATTATGTTGGTGCGGCTTCGGAACTTTTAAATATCTCGATATATCTCGAAAACTACGCTTCTGATCAAAAAATATCATAGAGCGTAAATTGTAGGAAACATTATTCTCTACAAAAAAGGTCTCTTAACATTTTGCCATAGCACGCTTCGTTTCCGAGATATTTGCAGATTCATCTCAAGGGAAGTGGCCTGACGGACATATTTCGAGATATTTCTTCTTCTTGTTGTTCTTCTTCTGCACAGCTAAGCTGGAAGTGGCATTTGCAGCTCGCAATAGTGCAGAGTTATCCCAAAGAAAGGGGCCACGGTGTTTCTGTATCTCTATTATGTTGGTGCGGCTTCGGAACTTTTAAATATCTTGATATATCGCGAGAACTACGCATCTGATCAAAAAATATCATACTACATAAAAAGTAGGAAACTGAATTCTCTACAAGAAAGGTCTCTAAACATTTTGCCATAGCTCGCTTCGTTTCCGAGATATTTGCAGATTTATCTCAAGGGAAGGGGCCTGACGGACATATTTCGAGATATTTCTTCTTCTTGTTGTTCTTCTTCTGCACAGCTAAGCTGGAAGTGGCATTTGCGGCTCGCACTAGTGCAGAGTTATCTCAAAGAAAGGGGCCACGGTGTTTCTGTATCTCTATTATGTTGGTGCGGCTTCGGAACTTTTAAATATCTTGATATATCTCGAGAACTACGCATCTGATCAAAAAATATCATAGAACATGAAAAGTAGGAAACATAATTCTCTACAAAAAAGGTCTCTTAACATTTTGCCATAGCTCGCTTCGTTTCCGAGATATTTGCAGATTCATCTCAAGGGAAGTGGCCTGACGGACATATTTCGAGATATTTCTTCTTCTTGTTGTTCTTCTTCTGCACAGCTAAGCTGGAAGTGGCATTTGCAGCTCGCAATAGTGCAGAGTTATCTCAAAGAAAGGGGCCACGGTGTTTCTGTATCTGTATTATGTTGGTGCGGCTTCGGAACTTTTAAATATCTTGATATATCTCGAGAACTACGCATCTGATCAAAAAATATCATAGAACATAAAAAGTAGGAAACTTAATTCTCTACAAAAAAGGTCTCTTAACATTTTGCCATAGCTCGCTTCGTTTCCGAGATATTTGCAGATTTATCTCAAGGGAAGGGGCCTGACGGACATATTTCGAGATATTTCTTCTTCTTGTTGTTCTTCTTCTGCACAGCTAAGCTGGAAGTGGCATTTGCGGCTCGCACTATTGCAGAGTTATCTCAAAGAAAGGGGCCACGGTGTTTCTGTATCTCTATTATGTTGGTGCGGCTTCGTAACTTTTAAATATCTAGATATATCTCGAAAACTACGCTTCTGACCAAAAAATGTCATAGAACATAAATTGTAGGAAACATAATTCTCTACAAAAAAGGTCTCTTAACATTTTGCCATAGCTCGCTTGGTTTCCGAGATATTTGCAGATATATCTCAAGGGCAGGGGCCTGACGGACATATTTCGAGATATTTCTTCTTCTTGTTGTTCTTCTTCTGCACAGCTAAGCTGGAAGTGGCATTTACAGCTCGCAATAGTGCAGAGTTATCTCAAAGAAAGGAGCCGCGGTGTTTCTGTATCTCTAATATGTTGGTGCGGCTTCGGAACTTTTAAGTATCTCGATATATCTCGAAAACTACGCTTCTGATCAAAAAATATCATAGAACATAAATTGTAGGAAACATAATTCTCTACAAAAAACGTCTCTTAACATTTTGCCATAGCTCGCTTCGTTTCCGAGATATTTGCAGATTCAGCTCAAAGGAACTGGCCTGACGGACATATTTCGAGATATTTCTTCTTCTTGTTGTTCTTCCTCTGCACAGCTAAGGTGGAAGTGGCATTTGCAGCTCGCAATAGTGCAGAGTTATCTCAAAGAAAGGGGCCACGGTGTTTCTGTATCTCTATTATGTTGGTGCGGCTTCGGAACTTTTAAATATCTTGATATATCTCGAGAACTACGCGTCTGATCAAAAAATATCATAGAACATAAAAAGTAGGAAACATAATTCTCTACAAAAAAGGTCTCTTAACATTTTGCCATAGCTCGCGTCGTTTCCGAGATATTTGCAGATTTATCTCAAGGGAAGGGGCCTGACGGACATATTTCGAGATATTTCTTCTTGTTGTTGTTCTTCCTCTGCACAGCTAAGCTGGAAGTGGCATTTGCGGCTCGCACTAGTGCAGAGTTATCTCAAAGAAAGGGGCCACGGTGTTTCTGTATCTCTATTATGTTGGTGCGGCTTCGGAACTTTTAAATATCTCGATATATCTCGAAAACTACGCTTCTGATCAAAAAATATCATAGAGCGTAAATTGTAGGAAACATTATTCTCTACAAAAAAGGTCTCTTAACATTTTGCCATAGCACGCTTCGTTTCCGAGATATTTGCAGATTCATCTCAAGGGAAGTGGCCTGACGGACATATTTCGAGATATTTCTTCTTCTTGTTGTTCTTCTTCTGCACAGCTAAGCTGGAAGTGGCATTTGCAGCTCGCAATAGTGCAGAGTTATCCCAAAGAAAGGGGCCACGGTGTTTCTGTATCTCTATTATGTTGGTGCGGCTTCGGAACTTTTAAATATCTTGATATATCTCGAGAACTACGCATCTGATCAAAAAATATCATACTACATAAAAAGTAGGAAACTTAATTCTCTACAAGAAAGGTCTCTAAACATTTTGCCATAGCTCGCTTCGTTTCCGAGATATTTGCAGATTTATCTCAAGGGAAGGGGCCTGACGGACATATTTCGAGATATTTCTTCTTCTTGTTGTTCTTCTTCTGCACAGCTAAGCTGGAAGTGGCATTTGCGGCTCGCACTAGTGCAGAGTTATCTCAAAGAAAGGGGCCACGGTGTTTCTGTATCTCTATTATGTTGGTGCGGCTTCGGAACTTTTAAATATCTCGATATATCTCGAAAACTACGCTTCTGATCAAAAAATATCATAGAGCGTAAATTGTAGGAAACATTATTCTCTACAAAAAAGGTCTCTTAACATTTTGCCATAGCACGCTTCGTTTCCGAGATATTTGCAGATTCATCTCAAGGGAAGTGGCCTGACGGACATATTTCGAGATATTTCTTCTTCTTGTTGTTCTTCTTCTGCACAGCTATGCTGGAAGTGGCATTTGCAGCTCGCAATAGTGCAGAGTTATCCCAAAGAAAGGGGCCACGGTGTTTCTGTATCTCTATTATGTTGGTGCGGCTTCGGAACTTTTAAATATCTCGATATATCTCGAGAACTACGCATCTGATCAAAAAATATCATAGAACATAAAAAGTAGGAAACTTAATTCTCTATAAAAAAGGTCTCTTAACATTTTGCCATAGCTCGCTTCGTTTCCGAGATATTTGCAGATTTATGTCAAGGGAAGGGGCCTAACGGACATATTTCGAGATATTTCTTCTTCTTGTTGTTCTTCTTCTGCACAGCTAAACTGGAAGTGGCATTTCCAGCTCGCAATAGTGCAGAGTTATCTCAAAGAAAGGAGCCACGGTGTTTCTGTATCTCTATTATGTTGGTGCGGCTTCGGAACTTTTAAATATCTTGATATATCTCGAGAACTACGCATCTGATCAAAAAATATCATAGAACATAAAAAGTAGGAAACTTAATTCTCTACAAAAAAGGTCTCTTAACATTTTGCCATAGCTTGCTTCGTTTCCGAGATATTTGCAGATTTATCTCAAGGGAAGGGGCCTGACGGACATATTTCGAGATATTTCTTCTTCTTGTTGTTCTTCTTCTGCACAGCTAAGCTGGAAGTGGCATTTGCGGCTCGCACTAGTGCAGAGTTATCTCAAAGAAAGGGGCCACGGTGTTTCTGTATCTGTATTATGTTGGTGCGGCTTCGGAACTTTTAAATATCTTGATATATCTCGAGAACTACGCATCTGATCAAAAAATATCATAGAACATAAAAAGTAGGAAACTTAATTCTCTACAAAAAAGGTCTCTTAACATTTCGCCATAGCTCGCTTCGTTTCCGAGATATTTGCAGATTCATCTCAAGGGAAGGGGCCTGACGGACATATTTCGAGATATTTCTTCTTCTTGTTGTTCTTCTTCTGCACAGCTAAGCTGGAAGTGGCATTTGCGGCTCGCACTATTGCAGAGTTATCTCAAAGAAAGGGGCCACGGTGTTTCTGTATCTCTATTATGTTGGTGCGGCTTCGTAACTTTTAAATATCTAGATATATCTCGAAAACTACGCTTCTGATCAAAAAATATCATAGAACATAAATTGTAGGAAACATAATTCTCTACAAAAAAGGTCTCTTAACATTTTGCCATAGCTCGCTTGGTTTCCGAGATATTTGCAGATATATCTCAAGGGCAGGGGCCTGACGGACATATTTCGAGATATTTCTTCTTCTTGTTGTTCTTCTTCTGCACAGCTAAGCTGGAAGTGGCATTTACAGCTCGCAATAGTGCAGAGTTATCTCAAAGAAAGGAGCCGCGGTGTTTCTGTATCTCTAATATGTTGGTGCGGCTTCGGAACTTTTAAGTATCTCGATATATCTCGAAAACTACGCTTCTGATCAAAAAATATCATAGAGCGTAAATTGTAGGAAACATTATTCTCTACAAAAAAGGTCTCTTAACATTTTGCCATAGCACGCTTCGTTTCCGAGATATTTGCAGATTCATCTCAAGGGAAGTGGCCTGACGGACATATTTCGAGATATTTCTTCTTCTTGTTGTTCTTCTTCTGCACAGCTAAGCTGGAAGTGGCATTTGCAGCTCGCAATAGTGCAGAGTTATCCCAAAAAAAGGGGCCACGGTGTTTCTGTATCTCTATTATGTTGGTGCGGCTTCGGAACTTTTAAATATCTTGATATATCGCGAGAACTACGCATCTGATCAAAAAATATCATACTACATAAAAAGTAGGAAACTTAATTCTCTACAAGAAAGGTCTCTAAACATTTTGCCATAGCTCGCTTCGTTTCCGAGATATTTGCAGATTTATCTCAAGGGAAGGGGCCTGACGGACATATTTCGAGATATTTCTTCTTCTTGTTGTTCTTCTTCTGCACAGCTAAGCTGGAAGTGGCATTTGCGGCTCGCACTAGTGCAGAGTTATCTCAAAGAAAGGGGCCACGGTGTTTCTGTATCTCTATTATGTTGGTGCGGCTTCGGAACTTTTAAATATCTTGATATATCTCGAGAACTACGCATCTGATCAAAAAATATCATAGAACATGAAAAGTAGGAAACATAATTCTCTACAAAAAAGGTCTCTTAACATTTTGCCATAGCTCGCTTCGTTTCCGAGATATTTGCAGATTCATCTCAAGGGAAGTGGCCTGACGGACATATTTCGAGATATTTCTTCTTCTTGTTGTTCTTCTTCTGCACAGCTAAGCTGGAAGTGGCATTTGCAGCTCGCAATAGTGCAGAGTTATCCCAAAGAAAGGGGCCACGGTGTTTCTGTATCTCTATTATGTTGGTGCGGCTTCGGAACTTTTAAATATCTTGATATATCTCGAGAACTACGCATCTGATCAAAAAATATCATAGAACATAAAAAGTAGGATACTTAATTCTCTACAAAAAAGGTCTCTTAACATTTTGCCATAGCTCGCTTCGTTTCCGAGATATTTGCAGATTTATCTCAAGGGAAGGGGCCTGACGGACATATTTCGAGATATTTCTTCTTCTTGTTGTTCTTCTTCTGCACAGCTAAGCTGGAAGTGGCATTTGCGGCTCGCACTAGTGCAGAGTTATCTCAAAGAAAGGGGCCACGGTGTTTCTGTATCTCTATTATGTTGGTGCGGCTTCGGAACTTTTAAATATCTCGATATATCTCGAGAACTACGCATCTGATCAAAAAATATCATAGAACATAAAAAGTAGGAAACTTAATTCTCTATAAAAAAGGTCTCTTAACATTTTGCCATAGCTCGCTTCGTTTCCGAGATATTTGCAGATTTATGTCAAGGGAAGGGGCCTAACGGACATATTTCGAGATATTTCTTCTTCTTGTTGTTCTTCTTCTGCACAGCTAAACTGGAAGTGGCATTTCCAGCTCGCAATAGTGCAGAGTTATCTCAAAGAAAGGAGCCACGGTGTTTCTGTATCTCTATTATGTTGGTGCGGCTTCGGAACTTTTAAATATCTTGATATATCTCGAGAACTACGCATCTGATCAAAAAATATCATAGAACATAAAAAGTAGGAAACTTAATTCTCTACAAAAAAGGTCTCTTAACATTTTGCCATAGCTTGCTTCGTTTCCGAGATATTTGCAGATTTATCTCAAGGGAAGGGGCCTGACGGACATATTTCGAGATATTTCTTCTTCTTGTTGTTCTTCTTCTGCACAGCTAAGCTGGAAGTGGCATTTGCGGCTCGCACTAGTGCAGAGTTATCTCAAAGAAAGGGGCCACGGTGTTTCTGTATCTGTATTATGTTGGTGCGGCTTCGGAACTTTTAAATATCTTGATATATCTCGAGAACTACGCATCTGATCAAAAAATATCATAGAACATAAAAAGTAGGAAACTTAATTCTCTACAAAAAAGGTCTCTTAACATTTCGCCATAGCTCGCTTCGTTTCCGAGATATTTGCAGATTTATCTCAAGGGAAGGGGCCTGACGGACATATTTCGAGATATTTCTTCTTCTTGTTGTTCTTCTTCTGCACAGCTAAGCTGGAAGTGGCATTTGCGGCTCGCACTATTGCAGAGTTATCTCAAAGAAAGGGGCCACGGTGTTTCTGTATCTCTATTATGTTGGTGCGGCTTCGTAACTTTTAAATATCTAGATATATCTCGAAAACTACGCTTCTGATCAAAAAATATCATAGAACATTAATTGTAGGAAACATAATTCTCTACAAAAAAGGTCTCTTAACATTTTGCCATAGCTCGCTTGGTTTCCGAGATATTTGCAGATATATCTCAAGGGCAGGGGCCTGACGGACATATTTCGAGATATTTCTTCTTCTTGTTGTTCTTCTTCTGCACAGCTAAGCTGGAAGTGGCATTTACAGCTCGCAATAGTGCAGAGTTATCTCAAAGAAAGGAGCCGCGGTGTTTCTGTATCTCTAATATGTTGGTGCGGCTTCGGAACTTTTAAGTATCTCGATATATCTCGAAAACTACGCTTCTGATCAAAAAATATCATAGAACATAAATTGTAGGAAACATAATTCTCTACAAAAAACGTCTCTTAACATTTTGCCATAGCTCGCTTCGTTTCCGAGATATTTGCAGATTCAGCTCAAAGGAACTGGCCTGACGGACATATTTCGAGATATTTCTTCTTCTTGTTGTTCTTCCTCTGCACAGCTAAGCTGGAAGTGGCATTTGCAGCTCGCAATAGTGCAGAGTTATCTCAAAGAAAGGGGCCACGGTGTTTCTGTATCTCTATTATGTTGGTGCGGCTTCGGAACTTTTAAATATCTTGATATATCTCGAGAACTACGCGTCTGATCAAATAATATCATAGAACATAAAAAGTAGGAAACAAAATTCTCTACAAAAAAGGTCTCTTAACATTTTGCCATAGCTCGCGTCGTTTCCGAGATATTTGCAGATTTATCTCAAGGGAAGGGGCCTGACGGACATATTTCGAGATATTTCTTCTTCTTGTTGTTCTTCCTCTGCACAGTTAAGCTGGAAGTGGCATTTGCGGCTCGCACTAGTGCAGAGTTATCTCAAAGAAAGGGGCCACGGTGTTTCTGTATCTCTATTATGTTGGTGCGGCTTCGGAACTTTTAAATATCTCGATATATCTCGAAAACTACGCTTCTGATCAAAAAATATCATAGAGCGTAAATTGTAGGAACCATTATTCTCTTCAAAAAAGGTCTCTTAACATTTTGCCATAGCTCGTTTCGTTTCCGAGATATTTGCAGATTCATCTCAAGGGAAGTGGCCTGACGGACATATTTCGAGATATTTCTTCTTCTTGTTGTTCTTCTTCTGCACAGCTAAGCTGGAAGTGGCATTTGCAGCTCGCAATAGTGCAGAGTTATCCCAAAGAAAGGGGCCACGGTGTTTCTGTATCTCTAT
The DNA here is from genome assembly GCF_051020975.1 of Osmia lignaria lignaria. Taxonomy (NCBI): domain Eukaryota; kingdom Metazoa; phylum Arthropoda; class Insecta; order Hymenoptera; family Megachilidae; genus Osmia; species Osmia lignaria. Next base: position 9,059,151 of record NW_027478161.1, read on the forward strand.
TATGTTGGTGCGGCTTCGGAACTTTTAAATATCTTGATATATCTCAAGAGCTACGCATCTGATCAAAAAATATCATACTACATAAAAAGTAGGAAACTTAATTCTCTACAAGAAAGGTCTCTAAACATTTTGCCATAGCTCGCTTCGTTTCCGAGATATTTGCAGATTTATCTCAAGGGAAGGGGCCTGACGGACATATTTCGAGATATTTCTTCTTCTTGTTGTTCTTCTTCTGCACAGCTAAGCTGGAAGTGGCATTTGCGGCTCGCACTAGTGCAGAGTTATCTCAAAGAAAGGGGCCACGGTGTTTCTGTATCTCTATTATGTTGGTGCGGCTTCGGAACTTTTAAATATCTTGATATATCTCGAGAACTACGCATCTGATCAAAAAATATCATAGAACATGAAAAGTAGGAAACATAATTCTCTACAAAAAAGGTCTCTTAACATTTTGCCATAGCTCGCTTCGTTTCCGAGATATTTGCAGATTTATCTCAAGGGAAGGGGCCTGACGGACATATTTCGAGATATTTCTTCTTCTTGTTGTTCTTCTTCTGCACAGCTAAACTGGAAGTGGCATTTCCAGCTCGCAATAGTGCAGAGTTATCTCAAAGAAAGGAGCCACGGTGTTTCTGTATCTCTATTATGTTGGTGCGGCTTCGGAACTTTTAAATATCTTGATATATCTCGAGAACTACGCATCTGATCAAAAAATATCATAGAACATAAAAAGTAGGAAACTTAATTCTCTACAAAAAAGGTCTCTTAACATTTTGCCATAGCTCGCTTCGTTTCCGAGATATTTGCAGATTTATCTCAAGGGAAGGGGCCTGACGGACATATTTCGAGATATTTCTTCTTCTTGTTGTTCTTCTTCTGCACAGCTAAGCTGGAAGTGGCATTTGCGGCTCGCGTTAGTGCAGAGTTATCTCAAAGAAAGGGGGCACGGTGTTTCTGTATCTGTATTATGTTGGTGCGGCTTCGGAACTTTTAAATATCTTGATATATCTCGAGAACTACGCATCTGATCAAAAAATATCATAGAACATAAAAAGTAGGAAACTTAATTCTCTACAAAAAAGGTCTCTTAACATTTCGCCATAGCTCGCTTCGTTTCCGAGATATTTGCAGATTTATCTCAAGGGAAGGGGCCTGACGGACATATTTCGAGATATTTCTTCTTCTTGTTGTTCTTCTTCTGCACAGCTAAGCTGGAAGTGGCATTTGCGGCTCGCACTATTGCAGAGTTATCCCAAAGAAAGGGGCCACGGTGTTTCTGTATCTCTATTATGTTGGTGCGGCTTCGGAACTTTTAAATATCTTGATATATCGCGAGAACTACGCATCTGATCAAAAAATATCATACTACATAAAAAGTAGGAAACTTAATTCTCTACAAGAAAGGTCTCTAAACATTTTGCCATAGCTCGCTTCGTTTCCGAGATATTTGCAGATTTATCTCAAGGGAAGGGGCCTGACGGACATATTTCGAGATATTTCTTCTTCTTGTTGTTCTTCTTCTGCACAGCTAAGCTGGAAGTGGCATTTGCGGCTCGCACTAGTGCAGAGTTATCCCAAAGAAAGGGGCCACGGTGTTTCTGTATCTCTATTATGTTGGTGCGGCTTCGGAACTTTTAAATATCTTGATATATCTCGAGAACTACGCATCTGATCAAAAAATATCATAGAACATGAAAAGTAGGAAACATAATTCTCTACAAAAAAGGTCTCTTAACATTTTGCCATAGCTCGCTTCGTTTCCGAGATATTTGCAGATTCATCTCAAGGGAAGTGGCCTGACGGACATATTTCGAGATATTTCTTCTTCTTGTTGTTCTTCTTCTGCACAGCTAAGCTGGAAGTGGCATTTGCAGCTCGCAATAGTGCAGAGTTATCCCAAAGAAAGGGGCCACGGTGTTTCTGTATCTCTATTATGTTGGTGCGGCTTCGGAACTTTTAAATATCTTGATATATCTCGAGAACTACGCATCTGATCAAAAAATATCATAGAACATAAAAAGTAGGATACTTAATTCTCTACAAAAAAGGTCTCTTAACATTTTGCCATAGCTCGCTTCGTTTCCGAGATATTTGCAGATTTATCTCAAGGGAAGGGGCCTGACGGACATATTTCGAGATATTTCTTCTTCTTGTTGTTCTTCTTCTGCACAGCTAAGCTGGAAGTGGCATTTGCGGCTCGCACTAGTGCAGAGTTATCTCAAAGAAAGGGGCCACGGTGTTTCTGTATCTCTATTATGTTGGTGCGGCTTCGGAACTTTTAAATATCTCGATATATCTCGAGAACTACGCATCTGATCAAAAAATATCATAGAACATAAAAAGTAGGAAACTTAATTCTCTATAAAAAAGGTCTCTTAACATTTTGCCATAGCTCGCTTCGTTTCCGAGATATTTGCAGATTTATCTCAAGGGAAGGGGCCTAACGGACATATTTCGAGATATTTCTTCTTCTTGTTGTTCTTCTTCTGCACAGCTAAACTGGAAGTGGCATTTCCAGCTCGCAATAGTGCAGAGTTATCTCAAAGAAAGGAGCCACGGTGTTTCTGTATCTCTATTATGTTGGTGCGGCTTCGGAACTTTTAAATATCTTGATATATCTCGAGAACTACGCATCTGATCAAAAAATATCATAGAACATAAAAAGTAGGAAACTTAATTCTCTACAAAAAAGGTCTCTTAACATTTTGCCATAGCTTGCTTCGTTTCCGAGATATTTGCAGATTTATCTCAAGGGAAGGGCCCTGACGGACATATTTCGAGATATTTCTTCTTCTTGTTGTTCTTCTTCTGCACAGCTAAGCTGGAAGTGGCATTTGCGGCTCGCACTAGTGCAGAGTTATCTCAAAGAAAGGGGCCACGGTGTTTCTGTATCTGTATTATGTTGGTGCGGCTTCGGAACTTTTAAATATCTTGATATATCTCGAGAACTACGCATCTGATCAAAAAATATCATAGAACATAAAAAGTAGGAAACTTAATTCTCTACAAAAAAGGTCTCTTAACATTTCGCCATAGCTCGCTTCGTTTCCGAGATATTTGCAGATTTATCTCAAGGGAAGGGGCCTGACGGACATATTTCGAGATATTTCTTCTTCTTGTTGTTCTTCTTCTGCACAGCTAAGCTAGAAGTGGCATTTGCGGCTCGCACTATTGCAGAGTTATCTCAAAGAAAGGGGCCACGGTGTTTCTGTATCTCTATTATGTTGGTGCGGCTTCGTAACTTTTAAATATCTAGATATATCTCGAAAACTACGCTTCTGATCAAAAAATATCATAGAACATAAATTGTAGGAAACATAATTCTCTACAAAAAAGGTCTCTTAACATTTTGCCATAGCTCGCTTGGTTTCCGAGATATTTGCAGATATATCTCAAGGGCAGGGGCCTGACGGACATATTTCGAGATATTTCTTCTTCTTGTTGTTCTTCTTCTGCACAGCTAAGCTGGAAGTGGCATTTACAGCTCGCAATAGTGCAGAGTTATCTCAAAGAAAGGAGCCGCGGTGTTTCTGTATCTCTAATATGTTGGTGCGGCTTCGGAACTTTTAAGTATCTCGATATATCTCGAAAACTACGCTTCTGATCAAAAAATATCATAGAACATAAATTGTAGGAAACATAATTCTCTACAAAAAACGTCTCTTAACATTTTGCCATAGCTCGCTTCGTTTCCGAGATATTTGCAGATTCAGCTCAAAGGAACTGGCCTGACGGACATATTTCGAGATATTTCTTCTTCTTGTTGTTCTTCCTCTGCACAGCTAAGCTGGAAGTGGCATTTGCAGCTCGCAATAGTGCAGAGTTATCTCAAAGAAAGGGGCCACGGTGTTTCTGTATCTCTATTATGTTGGTGCGGCTTCGGAACTTTTAAATATCTTGATATATCTCGAGAACTACGCGTCTGATCAAAAAATATCATAGAACATAAAAAGTAGGAAACAAAATTCTCTACAAAAAAGGTCTCTTAACATTTTGCCATAGCTCGCGTCGTTTCCGAGATATTTGCAGATTTATCTCAAGGGAAGGGGCCTGACGGACATATTTCGAGATATTTCTTCTTCTTGTTGTTCTTCCTCTGCACAGTTAAGCTGGAAGTGGCATTTGCGGCTCGCACTAGTGCAGAGTTATCTCAAAGAAAGGGGCCACGGTGTTTCTGTATCTCTATTATGTTGGTGCGGCTTCGGAACTTTTAAATATCTCGATATATCTCGAAAACTACGCTTCTGATCAAAAAATATCATAGAGCGTAAATTGTAGGAACCATTATTCTCTTCAAAAAAGGTCTCTTAACATTTTGCCATAGCTCGTTTCGTTTCCGAGATATTTGCAGATTCATCTCAAGGGAAGTGGCCTGACGGACATATTTCGAGATATTTCTTCTTCTTGTTGTTCTTCTTCTGCACAGCTAAGCTGGAAGTGGCATTTGCAGCTCGCAATAGTGCAGAGTTATCCCAAAGAAAGGGGCCACGGTGTTTCTGTATCTCTATTATGTTGGTGCGGCTTCGGAACTTTTAAATATCTTGATATATCTCAAGAGCTACGCATCTGATCAAAAAATATCATACTACATAAAAAGTAGGAAACTTAATTCTCTACAAGAAAGGTCTCTAAACATTTTGCCATAGCTCGCTTCGTTTCCGAGATATTTGCAGATTTATCTCAAGGGAAGGGGCCTGACGGACATATTTCGAGATATTTCTTCTTCTTGTTGTTCTTCTTCTGCACAGCTAAGCTGGAAGTGGCATTTGCGGCTCGCACTAGTGCAGAGTTATCTCAAAGAAAGGGGCCACGGTGTTTCTGTATCTCTATTATGTTGGTGCGGCTTCGGAACTTTTAAATATCTTGATATATCTCGAGAACTACGCATCTGATCAAAAAATATCATAGAACATGAAAAGTAGGAAACATAATTCTCTACAAAAAAGGTCTCTTAACATTTTGCCATAGCTCGCTTCGTTTCCGAGATATTTGCAGATTTATCTCAAGGGAAGGGGCCTGACGGACATATTTCGAGATATTTCTTCTTCTTGTTGTTCTTCTTCTGCACAGCTAAACTGGAAGTGGCATTTCCAGCTCGCAATAGTGCAGAGTTATCTCAAAGAAAGGAGCCACGGTGTTTCTGTATCTCTATTATGTTGGTGCGGCTTCGGAACTTTTAAATATCTTGATATATCTCGAGAACTACGCATCTGATCAAAAAATATCATAGAACATAAAAAGTAGGAAACTTAATTCTCTACAAAAAAGGTCTCTTAACATTTTGCCATAGCTCGCTTCGTTTCCGAGATATTTGCAGATTTATCTCAAGGGAAGGGGCCTGACGGACATATTTCGAGATATTTCTTCTTCTTGTTGTTCTTCTTCTGCACAGCTAAGCTGGAAGTGGCATTTGCGGCTCGCGTTAGTGCAGAGTTATCTCAAAGAAAGGGGGCACGGTGTTTCTGTATCTGTATTATGTTGGTGCGGCTTCGGAACTTTTAAATATCTTGATATATCTCGAGAACTACGCATCTGATCAAAAAATATCATAGAACATAAAAAGTAGGAAACTTAATTCTCTACAAAAAAGGTCTCTTAACATTTCGCCATAGCTCGCTTCGTTTCCGAGATATTTGCAGATTTATCTCAAGGGAAGGGGCCTGACGGACATATTTCGAGATATTTCTTCTTCTTGTTGTTCTTCTTCTGCACAGCTAAGCTGGAAGTGGCATTTGCGGCTCGCACTATTGCAGAGTTATCCCAAAGAAAGGGGCCACGGTGTTTCTGTATCTCTATTATGTTGGTGCGGCTTCGGAACTTTTAAATATCTTGATATATCGCGAGAACTACGCATCTGATCAAAAAATATCATACTACATAAAAAGTAGGAAACTTAATTCTCTACAAGAAAGGTCTCTAAACATTTTGCCATAGCTCGCTTCGTTTCCGAGATATTTGCAGATTTATCTCAAGGGAAGGGGCCTGACGGACATATTTCGAGATATTTCTTCTTCTTGTTGTTCTTCTTCTGCACAGCTAAGCTGGAAGTGGCATTTGCGGCTCGCACTAGTGCAGAGTTATCCCAAAGAAAGGGGCCACGGTGTTTCTGTATCTCTATTATGTTGGTGCGGCTTCGGAACTTTTAAATATCTTGATATATCTCGAGAACTACGCATCTGATCAAAAAATATCATAGAACATGAAAAGTAGGAAACATAATTCTCTACAAAAAAGGTCTCTTAACATTTTGCCATAGCTCGCTTCGTTTCCGAGATATTTGCAGATTCATCTCAAGGGAAGTGGCCTGACGGACATATTTCGAGATATTTCTTCTTCTTGTTGTTCTTCTTCTGCACAGCTAAGCTGGAAGTGGCATTTGCAGCTCGCAATAGTGCAGAGTTATCCCAAAGAAAGGGGCCACGGTGTTTCTGTATCTCTATTATGTTGGTGCGGCTTCGGAACTTTTAAATATCTTGATATATCTCGAGAACTACGCATCTGATCAAAAAATATCATAGAACATAAAAAGTAGGATACTTAATTCTCTACAAAAAAGGTCTCTTAACATTTTGCCATAGCTCGCTTCGTTTCCGAGATATTTGCAGATTTATCTCAAGGGAAGGGGCCTGACGGACATATTTCGAGATATTTCTTCTTCTTGTTGTTCTTCTTCTGCACAGCTAAGCTGGAAGTGGCATTTGCGGCTCGCACTAGTGCAGAGTTATCTCAAAGAAAGGGGCCACGGTGTTTCTGTATCTCTATTATGTTGGTGCGGCTTCGGAACTTTTAAATATCTCGATATATCTCGAGAACTACGCATCTGATCAAAAAATATCATAGAACATAAAAAGTAGGAAACTTAATTCTCTATAAAAAAGGTCTCTTAACATTTTGCCATAGCTCGCTTCGTTTCCGAGATATTTGCAGATTTATCTCAAGGGAAGGGGCCTAACGGACATATTTCGAGATATTTCTTCTTCTTGTTGTTCTTCTTCTGCACAGCTAAACTGGAAGTGGCATTTCCAGCTCGCAATAGTGCAGAGTTATCTCAAAGAAAGGAGCCACGGTGTTTCTGTATCTCTATTATGTTGGTGCGGCTTCGGAACTTTTAAATATCTTGATATATCTCGAGAACTACGCATCTGATCAAAAAATATCATAGAACATAAAAAGTAGGAAACTTAATTCTCTACAAAAAAGGTCTCTTAACATTTTGCCATAGCTTGCTTCGTTTCCGAGATATTTGCAGATTTATCTCAAGGGAAGGGCCCTGACGGACATATTTCGAGATATTTCTTCTTCTTGTTGTTCTTCTTCTGCACAGCTAAGCTGGAAGTGGCATTTGCGGCTCGCACTAGTGCAGAGTTATCTCAAAGAAAGGGGCCACGGTGTTTCTGTATCTGTATTATGTTGGTGCGGCTTCGGAACTTTTAAATATCTTGATATATCTCGAGAACTACGCATCTGATCAAAAAATATCATAGAACATAAAAAGTAGGAAACTTAATTCTCTACAAAAAAGGTCTCTTAACATTTCGCCATAGCTCGCTTCGTTTCCGAGATATTTGCAGATTTATCTCAAGGGAAGGGGCCTGACGGACATATTTCGAGATATTTCTTCTTCTTGTTGTTCTTCTTCTGCACAGCTAAGCTAGAAGTGGCATTTGCGGCTCGCACTATTGCAGAGTTATCTCAAAGAAAGGGGCCACGGTGTTTCTGTATCTCTATTATGTTGGTGCGGCTTCGTAACTTTTAAATATCTAGATATATCTCGAAAACTACGCTTCTGATCAAAAAATATCATAGAACATAAATTGTAGGAAACATAATTCTCTACAAAAAAGGTCTCTTAACATTTTGCCATAGCTCGCTTGGTTTCCGAGATATTTGCAGATATATCTCAAGGGCAGGGGCCTGACGGACATATTTCGAGATATTTCTTCTTCTTGTTGTTCTTCTTCTGCACAGCTAAGCTGGAAGTGGCATTTACAGCTCGCAATAGTGCAGAGTTATCTCAAAGAAAGGAGCCGCGGTGTTTCTGTATCTCTAATATGTTGGTGCGGCTTCGGAACTTTTAAGTATCTCGATATATCTCGAAAACTACGCTTCTGATCAAAAAATATCATAGAACATAAATTGTAGGAAACATAATTCTCTACAAAAAACGTCTCTTAACATTTTGCCATAGCTCGCTTCGTTTCCGAGATATTTGCAGATTCAGCTCAAAGGAACTGGCCTGACGGACATATTTCGAGATATTTCTTCTTCTTGTTGTTCTTCCTCTGCACAGCTAAGCTGGAAGTGGCATTTGCAGCTCGCAATAGTGCAGAGTTATCTCAAAGAAAGGGGCCACGGTGTTTCTGTATCTCTATTATGTTGGTGCGGCTTCGGAACTTTTAAATATCTTGATATATCTCGAGAACTACGCGTCTGATCAAAAAATATCATAGAACATAAAAAGTAGGAAACAAAATTCTCTACAAAAAAGGTCTCTTAACATTTTGCCATAGCTCGCGTCGTTTCCGAGATATTTGCAGATTTATCTCAAGGGAAGGGGCCTGACGGACATATTTCGAGATATTTCTTCTTCTTGTTGTTCTTCCTCTGCACAGTTAAGCTGGAAGTGGCATTTGCGGCTCGCACTAGTGCAGAGTTATCTCAAAGAAAGGGGCCACGGTGTTTCTGTATCTCTATTATGTTGGTGCGGCTTCGGAACTTTTAAATATCTCGATATATCTCGAAAACTACGCTTCTGATCAAAAAATATCATAGAGCGTAAATTGTAGGAAACATTATTCTCTTCAAAAAAGGTCTCTTAACATTTTGCCATAGCTCGTTTCGTTTCCGAGATATTTGCAGATTCATCTCAAGGGAAGTGGCCTGACGGACATATTTCGAGATATTTCTTCTTCTTGTTGTTCTTCTTCTGCACAGCTAAGCTGGAAGTGGCATTTGCAGCTCGCAATAGTGCAGAGTTATCCCAAAGAAAGGGGCCACGGTGTTTCTGTACCTCTATTATGTTAGTGCGGCTTCGGAACTTTTAAATATCTTGATATATCTCGAGAACTACGCATCTGATCAAAAAATATCATAGAACATGAAAAGTAGGAAACATAATTCTCTACAAAAAAGGTCTCTTAACATTTTGCCATAGCTCGCTTCGTTTCCGAGATATTTGCAGATTTATCTCAAGGGAAGGGGCCTGACGGACATATTTCGAGATATTTCTTCTTCTTGTTGTTCTTCTTCTGCACAGCTAAGCTCGAAGTGGCATTTGCAGCTCGCAATAGTGCAGAGTTATCTCAAAGAAAGAGGCCACGGTGTTTCTGTACCTCTATTATGTTGGTGCAGCTTCGGAACTTTTAAATATCTTGATATATCTCGAGAACTACGCATCTGATCAAAAAATATCATCAAACATAAAAAGTAGGAAACTTAATTCTCTACAAAAAAGGTCTCTTAACATTTTGCCATAGCTCTCTTCGTTTCCGAGATATTTGCAGATTCAGCTCAAAGGAACTGGCCTGACGGACATATTTCGAGATATTTCTTCTTCTTGTTGTTCTTCCTCTGCACAGCTAAGCTGGAAGTGGCATTTGCAGCTCGCAATAGTGCAGAGTTATCTTAAAGAAAGGGGCCACGGTGTTTCTGTATCTCTATTATGTTGGTGCGGCTTCGGAACTTTTAAATATCTTGATATATCTCGAGAACTACGCATCTGATCAAAAAATGTCATAGAACATAAAAAGTAGGAAACTTAATTCTCTACAAAAAAGGTCTCTTAACATTTTGCCATAGCTCGCTTCGTTTCCGAGATATTTGCAGATTTATCTCAAGGGAAGGGGCCTGACGGACATATTTCGAGATATTTCTTCTTCTTGTTGTTCTTCTTCTGCACAGCTAAACTGGAAGTGGCATTTCCAGCTCGCAATAGTGCAGAGTTATCTCAAAGAAAGGAGCCACGGTGTTTCTGTATCTCTATTATGTTGGTGCGGCTTCGGAACTTTTAAATATCTTGATATATCTCGAGAACTACGCATCTGATCAAAAAATATCATAGAACATAAAAAGTAGGAAACTTAATTCTCTACAAAAAAGGTCTCTTAACATTTTGCCATAGCTCGCTTCGTTTCCGAGATATTTGCAGATTTATCTCAAGGGAAGGGGCCTGACGGACATATTTCGAGATATTTCTTCTTCTTGTTGTTCTTCTTCTGCACCGCTAAGCTGGAAGTGGCATTTGCGGCTCGCGCTAGTGCAGAGTTATCTCAAAGAAAGGGGGCACGGTGTTTCTGTATCTGTATTATGTTGGTGCGGCTTCGGAACTTTTAAATATCTTGATATATCTCGAGAACTACGCATCTGATCAAAAAATATCATAGAACATAAAAAGTAGGAAACTTAATTCTCTACAAAAAAGGTCTCTTAACATTTCGCCATAGCTCGCTTCGTTTCCGAGATATTTGCAGATTTATCTCAAGGGAAGGGGCCTGACGGACATATTTCGAGATATTTCTTCTTCTTGTTGTTCTTCTTCTGCACAGCTAAGCTGGAAGTGGCATTTGCGGCTCGCACTATTGCAGAGTTATCTCAAAGAAAGGGGCCACGGTGTTTCTGTATCTCTATTATGTTGGTGCGGCTTCGTAACTTTTAAATATCTAGATATATCTCGAAAACTACGCTTCTGATCAAAAAATATCATAGAACATAAATTGTAGGAAACATAATTCTCTACAAAAAAGGTCTCTTAACATTTTGCCATAGCTCGCTTGGTTTCCGAGATATTTGCAGATATATCTCAAGGGCAGGGGCCTGACGGACATATTTCGAGATATTTCTTCTTCTTGTTGTTCTTCTTCTGCACAGCTAAGCTGGAAGTGGCATTTACAGCTCGCAATAGTGCAGAGTTATCTCAAAGAAAGGAGCCGCGGTGTTTCTGTATCTCTAATATGTTGGTGCGGCTTCGGAACTTTTAAGTATCTCGATATATCTCGAAAACTACGCTTCTGATCAAAAAATATCATAGAACATAAATTGTAGGAAACATAATTGTCTACAAAAAACGTCTCTTAACATTTTGCCATAGCTCGCTTCGTTTCCGAGATATTTGCAGATTCAGCTCAAAGGAACTGGCCTGACGGACATATTTCGAGATATTTCTTCTTCTTGTTGTTCTTCCTCTGCACAGCTAAGCTGGAAGTGGCATTTGCAGCTCGCAATAGTGCAGAGTTATCTCAAAGAAAGGGGCCACGGTGTTTCTGTATCTCTATTATGTTGGTGCGGCTTCGGAACTTTTAAATATCTTGATATATCTCGAGAACTACGCGTCTGATCAAAAAATATCATACAACATAAAAAGTAGGAAACAAAATTCTCTACAAGAAAGGTCTCTAAACATTTTGCCATAGCTCGCTTCGTTTCCGAGATATTTGCAGATTTATCTCAAGGGAAGGGGCCTGACGGACATATTTCGAGATATTTCTTCTTCTTGTTGTTCTTCTTCTGCACAGCTAAGCTGGAAGTGGCATTTGCAGCTCGCAATAGTGCAGAGTTATCCCAAAGAAAGGGGCCACGGTGTTTCTGTATCTCTATTATGTTGGTGCGGCTTCGGAACTTTTAAATATCTTGATATATCTCGAGAACTACGCATCTGATCAAAAAATATCATACTACATAAAAAGTAGGAAACTTAATTCTCTACAAGAAAGGTCTCTAAACATTTTGCCATAGCTCGCTTCGTTTCCGAGATATTTGCAGATTTATCTCAAGGGAAGGGGCCTGACGGACATATTTCGAGATATTTCTTCTTCTTGTTGTTCTTCTTCTGCACCGCTAAGCTGGAAGTGGCATTTGCGGCTCGCGCTAGTGCAGAGTTATCTCAAAGAAAGGGGGCACGGTGTTTCTGTATCTGTATTATGTTGGTGCGGCTTCGGAACTTTTAAATATCTTGATATATCTCGAGAACTACGCATCTGATCAAAAAATATCATAGAACATAAAAAGTAGGAAACTTAATTCTCTACAAAAAAGGTCTCTTAACATTTCGCCATAGCTCGCTTCGTTTCCGAGATATTTGCAGATTTATCTCAAGGGAAGGGGCCTGACGGACATATTTCGAGATATTTCTTCTTCTTGTTGTTCTTCTTCTGCACAGCTAAGCTGGAAGTGGCATTTGCGGCTCGCACTATTGCAGAGTTATCTCAAAGAAAGGGGCCACGGTGTTTCTGTATCTCTATTATGTTGGTGCGGCTTCGTAACTTTTAAATATCTAGATATATCTCGAAAACTACGCTTCTGATCAAAAAATATCATAGAACATAAATTGTAGGAAACATAATTCTCTACAAAAAAGGTCTCTTAACATTTTGCCATAGCTCGCTTGGTTTCCGAGATATTTGCAGATATATCTCAAGGGCAGGGGCCTGACGGACATATTTCGAGATATTTCTTCTTCTTGTTGTTCTTCTTCTGCACAGCTAAGCTGGAAGTGGCATTTACAGCTCGCAATAGTGCAGAGTTATCTCAAAGAAAGGAGCCGCGGTGTTTCTGTATCTCTAATATGTTGGTGCGGCTTCGGAACTTTTAAGTATCTCGATATATCTCGAAAACTACGCTTCTGATCAAAAAATATCATAGAACATAAATTGTAGGAAACATAATTGTCTACAAAAAACGTCTCTTAACATTTTGCCATAGCTCGCTTCGTTTCCGAGATATTTGCAGATTCAGCTCAAAGGAACTGGCCTGACGGACATATTTCGAGATATTTCTTCTTCTTGTTGTTCTTCCTCTGCACAGCTAAGCTGGAAGTGGCATTTGCAGCTCGCAATAGTGCAGAGTTATCTCAAAGAAAGGGGCCACGGTGTTTCTGTATCTCTATTATGTTGGTGCGGCTTCGGAACTTTTAAATATCTTGATATATCTCGAGAACTACGCGTCTGATCAAAAAATATCATACAACATAAAAAGTAGGAAACAAAATTCTCTACAAGAAAGGTCTCTAAACATTTTGCCATAGCTCGCTTCGTTTCCGAGATATTTGCAGATTTATCTCAAGGGAAGGGGCCTGACGGACATATTTCGAGATATTTCTTCTTCTTGTTGTTCTTCTTCTGCACAGCTAAGCTGGAAGTGGCATTTGCAGCTCGCAATAGTGCAGAGTTATCCCAAAGAAAGGGGCCACGGTGTTTCTGTATCTCTATTATGTTGGTGCGGCTTCGGAACTTTTAAATATCTTGATATATCTCGAGAACTACGCATCTGATCAAAAAATATCATAGAACATAAAAAGTAGGATACTTAATTCTCTACAAAAAAGGTCTCTTAACATTTTGCCATAGCTCGCTTCGTTTCCGAGATATTTGCAGATTTATCTCAAGGGAAGGGGCCTGACGGACATATTTCGAGATATTTCTTCTTCTTGTTGTTCTTCTTCTGCACAGCTAAGCTGGAAGTGGCATTTGCGGCTCGCACTAGTGCAGAGTTATCTCAAAGAAAGGGGCCACGGTGTTTCTGTATCTCTATTATGTTGGTGCGGCTTCGGAACTTTTAAATATCTCGATATATCTCGAGAACTACGCATCTGATCAAAAAATATCATAGAACATAAAAAGTAGGAAACTTAATTCTCTATAAAAAAGGTCTCTTAACATTTTGCCATAGCTCGCTTCGTTTCCGAGATATTTGCAGATTTATCTCAAGGGAAGGGGCCTAACGGACATATTTCGAGATATTTCTTCTTCTTGTTGTTCTTCTTCTGCACAGCTAAACTGGAAGTGGCATTTCCAGCTCGCAATAGTGCAGAGTTATCTCAAAGAAAGGAGCCACGGTGTTTCTGTATCTCTATTATGTTGGTGCGGCTTCGGAACTTTTAAATATCTTGATATATCTCGAGAACTACGCATCTGATCAAAAAATATCATAGAACATAAAAAGTAGGAAACTTAATTCTCTACAAAAAAGGTCTCTTAACATTTTGCCATAGCTTGCTTCGTTTCCGAGATATTTGCAGATTTATCTCAAGGGAAGGGCCCTGACGGACATATTTCGAGATATTTCTTCTTCTTGTTGTTCTTCTTCTGCACAGCTAAGCTGGAAGTGGCATTTGCGGCTCGCACTAGTGCAGAGTTATCTCAAAGAAAGGGGCCACGGTGTTTCTGTATCTGTATTATGTTGGTGCGGCTTCGGAACTTTTAAATATCTTGATATATCTCGAGAACTACGCATCTGATCAAAAAATATCATAGAACATAAAAAGTAGGAAACTTAATTCTCTACAAAAAAGGTCTCTTAACATTTCGCCATAGCTCGCTTCGTTTCCGAGATATTTGCAGATTTATCTCAAGGGAAGGGGCCTGACGGACATATTTCGAGATATTTCTTCTTCTTGTTGTTCTTCTTCTGCACAGCTAAGCTAGAAGTGGCATTTGCGGCTCGCACTATTGCAGAGTTATCTCAAAGAAAGGGGCCACGGTGTTTCTGTATCTCTATTATGTTGGTGCGGCTTCGTAACTTTTAAATATCTAGATATATCTCGAAAACTACGCTTCTGATCAAAAAATATCATAGAACATAAATTGTAGGAAACATAATTCTCTACAAAAAAGGTCTCTTAACATTTTGCCATAGCTCGCTTGGTTTCCGAGATATTTGCAGATATATCTCAAGGGCAGGGGCCTGACGGACATATTTCGAGATATTTCTTCTTCTTGTTGTTCTTCTTCTGCACAGCTAAGCTGGAAGTGGCATTTACAGCTCGCAATAGTGCAGAGTTATCTCAAAGAAAGGAGCCGCGGTGTTTCTGTATCTCTAATATGTTGGTGCGGCTTCGGAACTTTTAAGTATCTCGATATATCTCGAAAACTACGCTTCTGATCAAAAAATATCATAGAACATAAATTGTAGGAAACATAATTCTCTACAAAAAACGTCTCTTAACATTTTGCCATAGCTCGCTTCGTTTCCGAGATATTTGCAGATTCAGCTCAAAGGAACTGGCCTGACGGACATATTTCGAGATATTTCTTCTTCTTGTTGTTCTTCCTCTGCACAGCTAAGCTGGAAGTGGCATTTGCAGCTCGCAATAGTGCAGAGTTATCTCAAAGAAAGGGGCCACGGTGTTTCTGTATCTCTATTATGTTGGTGCGGCTTCGGAACTTTTAAATATCTTGATATATCTCGAGAACTACGCGTCTGATCAAAAAATATCATAGAACATAAAAAGTAGGAAACAAAATTCTCTACAAAAAAGGTCTCTTAACATTTTGCCATAGCTCGCGTCGTTTCCGAGATATTTGCAGATTTATCTCAAGGGAAGGGGCCTGACGGACATATTTCGAGATATTTCTTCTTCTTGTTGTTCTTCCTCTGCACAGTTAAGCTGGAAGTGGCATTTGCGGCTCGCACTAGTGCAGAGTTATCTCAAAGAAAGGGGCCACGGTGTTTCTGTATCTCTATTATGTTGGTGCGGCTTCGGAACTTTTAAATATCTCGATATATCTCGAAAACTACGCTTCTGATCAAAAAATATCATAGAGCGTAAATTGTAGGAAACATTATTCTCTTCAAAAAAGGTCTCTTAACATTTTGCCATAGCTCGTTTCGTTTCCGAGATATTTGCAGATTCATCTCAAGGGAAGTGGCCTGACGGACATATTTCGAGATATTTCTTCTTCTTGTTGTTCTTCTTCTGCACAGCTAAGCTGGAAGTGGCATTTGCAGCTCGCAATAGTGCAGAGTTATCCCAAAGAAAGGGGCCACGGTGTTTCTGTACCTCTATTATGTTAGTGCGGCTTCGGAACTTTTAAATATCTTGATATATCTCGAGAACTACGCATCTGATCAAAAAATATCATAGAACATGAAAAGTAGGAAACATAATTCTCTACAAAAAAGGTCTCTTAACATTTTGCCATAGCTCGCTTCGTTTCCGAGATATTTGCAGATTTATCTCAAGGGAAGGGGCCTGACGGACATATTTCGAGATATTTCTTCTTCTTGTTGTTCTTCTTCTGCACAGCTAAGCTCGAAGTGGCATTTGCAGCTCGCAATAGTGCAGAGTTATCTCAAAGAAAGAGGCCACGGTGTTTCTGTACCTCTATTATGTTGGTGCAGCTTCGGAACTTTTAAATATCTTGATATATCTCGAGAACTACGCATCTGATCAAAAAATATCATCAAACATAAAAAGTAGGAAACTTAATTCTCTACAAAAAAGGTCTCTTAACATTTTGCCATAGCTCTCTTCGTTTCCGAGATATTTGCAGATTCAGCTCAAAGGAACTGGCCTGACGGACATATTTCGAGATATTTCTTCTTCTTGTTGTTCTTCCTCTGCACAGCTAAGCTGGAAGTGGCATTTGCAGCTCGCAATAGTGCAGAGTTATCTTAAAGAAAGGGGCCACGGTGTTTCTGTATCTCTATTATGTTGGTGCGGCTTCGGAACTTTTAAATATCTTGATATATCTCGAGAACTACGCATCTGATCAAAAAATGTCATAGAACATAAAAAGTAGGAAACTTAATTCTCTACAAAAAAGGTCTCTTAACATTTTGCCATAGCTCGCTTCGTTTCCGAGATATTTGCAGATTTATCTCAAGGGAAGGGGCCTGACGGACATATTTCGAGATATTTCTTCTTCTTGTTGTTCTTCTTCTGCACAGCTAAACTGGAAGTGGCATTTCCAGCTCGCAATAGTGCAGAGTTATCTCAAAGAAAGGAGCCACGGTGTTTCTGTATCTCTATTATGTTGGTGCGGCTTCGGAACTTTTAAATATCTTGATATATCTCGAGAACTACGCATCTGATCAAAAAATATCATAGAACATAAAAAGTAGGAAACTTAATTCTCTACAAAAAAGGTCTCTTAACATTTTGCCATAGCTCGCTTCGTTTCCGAGATATTTGCAGATTTATCTCAAGGGAAGGGGCCTGACGGACATATTTCGAGATATTTCTTCTTCTTGTTGTTCTTCTTCTGCACCGCTAAGCTGGAAGTGGCATTTGCGGCTCGCGCTAGTGCAGAGTTATCTCAAAGAAAGGGGGCACGGTGTTTCTGTATCTGTATTATGTTGGTGCGGCTTCGGAACTTTTAAATATCTTGATATATCTCGAGAACTACGCATCTGATCAAAAAATATCATAGAACATAAAAAGTAGGAAACTTAATTCTCTACAAAAAAGGTCTCTTAACATTTCGCCATAGCTCGCTTCGTTTCCGAGATATTTGCAGATTTATCTCAAGGGAAGGGGCCTGACGGACATATTTCGAGATATTTCTTCTTCTTGTTGTTCTTCTTCTGCACAGCTAAGCTGGAAGTGGCATTTGCGGCTCGCACTATTGCAGAGTTATCTCAAAGAAAGGGGCCACGGTGTTTCTGTATCTCTATTATGTTGGTGCGGCTTCGTAACTTTTAAATATCTAGATATATCTCGAAAACTACGCTTCTGATCAAAAAATATCATAGAACATAAATTGTAGGAAACATAATTCTCTACAAAAAAGGTCTCTTAACATTTTGCCATAGCTCGCTTGGTTTCCGAGATATTTGCAGATATATCTCAAGGGCAGGGGCCTGACGGACATATTTCGAGATATTTCTTCTTCTTGTTGTTCTTCTTCTGCACAGCTAAGCTGGAAGTGGCATTTACAGCTCGCAATAGTGCAGAGTTATCTCAAAGAAAGGAGCCGCGGTGTTTCTGTATCTCTAATATGTTGGTGCGGCTTCGGAACTTTTAAGTATCTCGATATATCTCGAAAACTACGCTTCTGATCAAAAAATATCATAGAACATAAATTGTAGGAAACATAATTGTCTACAAAAAACGTCTCTTAACATTTTGCCATAGCTCGCTTCGTTTCCGAGATATTTGCAGATTCAGCTCAAAGGAACTGGCCTGACGGACATATTTCGAGATATTTCTTCTTCTTGTTGTTCTTCCTCTGCACAGCTAAGCTGGAAGTGGCATTTGCAGCTCGCAATAGTGCAGAGTTATCTCAAAGAAAGGGGCCACGGTGTTTCTGTATCTCTATTATGTTGGTGCGGCTTCGGAACTTTTAAATATCTTGATATATCTCGAGAACTACGCGTCTGATCAAAAAATATCATACAACATAAAAAGTAGGAAACAAAATTCTCTACAAGAAAGGTCTCTAAACATTTTGCCATAGCTCGCTTCGTTTCCGAGATATTTGCAGATTTATCTCAAGGGAAGGGGCCTGACGGACATATTTCGAGATATTTCTTCTTCTTGTTGTTCTTCTTCTGCACAGCTAAGCTGGAAGTGGCATTTGCAGCTCGCAATAGTGCAGAGTTATCCCAAAGAAAGGGGCCACGGTGTTTCTGTATCTCTATTATGTTGGTGCGGCTTCGGAACTTTTAAATATCTTGATATATCTCGAGAACTACGCATCTGATCAAAAAATATCATACTACATAAAAAGTAGGAAACTTAATTCTCTACAAGAAAGGTCTCTAAACATTTTGCCATAGCTCGCTTCGTTTCCGAGATATTTGCAGATTTATCTCAAGGGAAGGGGCCTGACGGACATATTTCGAGATATTTCTTCTTCTTGTTGTTCTTCTTCTGCACCGCTAAGCTGGAAGTGGCATTTGCGGCTCGCGCTAGTGCAGAGTTATCTCAAAGAAAGGGGGCACGGTGTTTCTGTATCTGTATTATGTTGGTGCGGCTTCGGAACTTTTAAATATCTTGATATATCTCGAGAACTACGCATCTGATCAAAAAATATCATAGAACATAAAAAGTAGGAAACTTAATTCTCTACAAAAAAGGTCTCTTAACATTTCGCCATAGCTCGCTTCGTTTCCGAGATATTTGCAGATTTATCTCAAGGGAAGGGGCCTGACGGACATATTTCGAGATATTTCTTCTTCTTGTTGTTCTTCTTCTGCACAGCTAAGCTGGAAGTGGCATTTGCGGCTCGCACTATTGCAGAGTTATCTCAAAGAAAGGGGCCACGGTGTTTCTGTATCTCTATTATGTTGGTGCGGCTTCGTAACTTTTAAATATCTAGATATATCTCGAAAACTACGCTTCTGATCAAAAAATATCATAGAACATAAATTGTAGGAAACATAATTCTCTACAAAAAAGGTCTCTTAACATTTTGCCATAGCTCGCTTGGTTTCCGAGATATTTGCAGATATATCTCAAGGGCAGGGGCCTGACGGACATATTTCGAGATATTTCTTCTTCTTGTTGTTCTTCTTCTGCACAGCTAAGCTGGAAGTGGCATTTACAGCTCGCAATAGTGCAGAGTTATCTCAAAGAAAGGAGCCGCGGTGTTTCTGTATCTCTAATATGTTGGTGCGGCTTCGGAACTTTTAAGTATCTCGATATATCTCGAAAACTACGCTTCTGATCAAAAAATATCATAGAACATAAATTGTAGGAAACATAATTGTCTACAAAAAACGTCTCTTAACATTTTGCCATAGCTCGCTTCGTTTCCGAGATATTTGCAGATTCAGCTCAAAGGAACTGGCCTGACGGACATATTTCGAGATATTTCTTCTTCTTGTTGTTCTTCCTCTGCACAGCTAAGCTGGAAGTGGCATTTGCAGCTCGCAATAGTGCAGAGTTATCTCAAAGAAAGGGGCCACGGTGTTTCTGTATCTCTATTATGTTGGTGCGGCTTCGGAACTTTTAAATATCTTGATATATCTCGAGAACTACGCGTCTGATCAAAAAATATCATACAACATAAAAAGTAGGAAACAAAATTCTCTACAAGAAAGGTCTCTAAACATTTTGCCATAGCTCGCTTCGTTTCCGAGATATTTGCAGATTTATCTCAAGGGAAGGGGCCTGACGGACATATTTCGAGATATTTCTTCTTCTTGTTGTTCTTCTTCTGCACAGCTAAGCTGGAAGTGGCATTTGCAGCTCGCAATAGTGCAGAGTTATCCCAAAGAAAGGGGCCACGGTGTTTCTGTATCTCTATTATGTTGGTGCGGCTTCGGAACTTTTAAATATCTTGATATATCTCGAGAACTACGCATCTGATCAAAAAATATCATACTACATAAAAAGTAGGAAACTTAATTCTCTACAAGAAAGGTCTCTAAACATTTTGCCATAGCTCGCTTCGTTTCCGAGATATTTGCAGATTTATCTCAAGGGAAGGGGCCTGACGGACATATTTCGAGATATTTCTTCTTCTTGTTGTTCTTCTTCTGCACAGCTAAGCTGGAAGTGGCATTTGCGGCTCGCACTAGTGCAGAGTTATCTCAAAGAAAGGGGCCACGGTGTTTGTGTATCTCTATTATGTTGGTGCGGCTTCGGAACTTTTAAATATCTTGATATATCTCGAGAACTACGCATCTGATCAGAAAATATCATGGAACATGAAAAGTAGGAAACTTAATTCTCTACAAAAAAGGTCTCTTAACATTTTGCCATAGCTCTCTTCGTTTCCGAGATATTTGCAGATTTATCTCAAGGGAAGGGGCCTGACGGACATATTTCGAGATATTTCTTCTTCTTGTTGTTCTTCTTCTGCACAGCTAAGCTCGAAGTGGCATTTGCAGCTCGCAATAGTGCAGAGTTATCTCAAAGAAAGAGGCCACGGTGTTTCTGTACCTCTATTATGTTGGTGCAGCTTCGGAACTTTTAAATATCTTGATATATCTCGAGAACTACGCATCTGATCAAAAAATATCATCAAACATAAAAAGTAGGAAACTTAATTCTCTACAAAAAAGGTCTCTTAACATTTTGCCATAGCTCTCTTCGTTTCCGAGATATTTGCAGATTCAGCTCAAAGGAACTGGCCTGACGGACATATTTCGAGATATTTCTTCTTCTTGTTGTTCTTCCTCTGCACAGCTAAGCTGGAAGTGGCATTTGCAGCTCGCAATAGTGCAGAGTTATCTTAAAGAAAGGGGCCACGGTGTTTCTGTATCTCTATTATGTTGGTGCGGCTTCGGAACTTTTAAATATCTTGATATATCTCGAGAACTACGCATCTGATCAAAAAATGTCATAGAACGTAAAAAGTAGGAAACTTAATTCTCTACAAAAAAGGTCTCTTAACATTTTGCCATAGCTCGCTTCGTTTCCGAGATATTTGCAGATTTATCTCAAGGGAAGGGGCCTGACGGACATATTTCGAGATATTTCTTCTTCTTGTTGTTCTTCTTCTGCACAGCTAAGCTGGAAGTGGCATTTGCGGCTCGCACTAGTGCAGAGTTATCTCAAAGAAAGGGGCCACGGTGTTTCTGTATCTGTCTTATGTTGGTGCGGCTTCGGCACTTTTAAATATATTGATATATCTCGAGAACTACGCATCTGATCAAAAAATATCATAGAAGATAAAAAGTAGGAAACTTAATTCTCTACAAGAAAGGTCTCTTAACATTTCGCCATAGCTCGCTTCGTTTGCGAGATATTAGCAGATTTATCTCAAGGGAAGGGGCCTGTCGGACATATTTCGAGATATTTCTTCTTCTTGTTGTTCTTCTTCTGCACAGCTAAGCTGGAAGTGGCATTTGCGGCTCGCACTAGTGCAGAGTTATCTCAAAGAAAGGGGCCACGGTGTTTCTGTATCTCTATTATGTTGGTGCGGCTTCGGAACTTTTAAATATCTCGATATATCTCGAAAACTACGCTTCTGATTGAAAAATATCATAGAACATAAATTGTAGGAAACATAATTCTCTACAAAAAACGTCTCTGAACATTTTGCCATAGCTCGCTTCGTTTCCGAGATATTTGCAGATTCAGCTCAAAGGAACGGGCCTGACGGACATATTTCGAGATACTTCTTTTTCTTGTTGTTCTTCCTCTGCACAGCTAAGCTGGAAGTGGCATTTGCAGCTCGCAATAGTGCAGAGTTATCTCAAAGAAAGGGGCCACGGTGTTTCTGTATCTCTATTATGTTGGTGCGGCTTCGGAACTTTTAAATATCTTGATATATCTCGAGAACTACGCATCTGATCAAAAAATATCATAGAACACAAAAAGTAGGAAACTTAATTCTCTACAAAAAAGGTCTCTTAACATTTTGCCATAGCTTGCTTCGTTTCCGAGATATTTGCAGATTTATCTCAAGGGAAGGGGCCTGACGGACATATTTCGAGATATTTCTTCTTCTTGTTGTTCTTCTTCTGCACAGCTGAGCTGGAAGTGGCATTTGCAGGTCGCAATAGTGCAGAGTTATCTCAAAGAAAGGGGCCACGGTGTTTCTGTATCTCTATTATGTTGGTGCGGCTTCGGAACTTTTAAATATCTTGATATATCTCGAGAACTACGCATCTGATCAAAAAATGTCATAGAACATAAAAAGTAGGAAACTTAATTCTCTACAAAAAAGGTCTCTTAACATTTTGCCATAGCTCGCTTCGTTTCCGAGATATTTGCAGATTTATCTCAAGGGAAGGGGCCTGACGGACATATTTCGAGATATTTCTTCTTCTTGTTGTTCTTCTTCTGCACAGCTAAGCTGGAAGTGGCATTTGCGGCTCGCACTAGTGCAGAGTTATCTCAAAGAAAGGGGCCACGGTGTTTCTGTATCTGTCTTATGTTGGTGCGGCTTCGGCACTTTTAAATATATTGATATATCTCGAGAACTACGCATCTGATCAAAAAATATCATAGAAGATAAAAAGTAGGAAACTTAATTCTCTACAAGAAAGGTCTCTTAACATTTCGCCATAGCTCGCTTCGTTTGCGAGATATTAGCAGATTTATCTCAAGGGAAGGGGCCTGTCGGACATATTTCGAGATATTTCTTCTTCTTGTTGTTCTTCTTCTGCACAGCTAAGCTGGAAGTGGCATTTGCGGCTCGCACTAGTGCAGAGTTATCTCAAAGAAAGGGGCCACGGTGTTTCTGTATCTCTATTATGTTGGTGCGGCTTCGGAACTTTTAAATATCTCGATATATCTCGAAAACTACGCTTCTGATTGAAAAATATCATAGAACATAAATTGTAGGAAACATAATTCTCTACAAAAAACGTCTCTTAACATTTTGCCATAGCTCGCTTCGTTTCCGAGATATTTGCAGATTCAGCTCAAAGGAACGGGCCTGACGGACATATTTCGAGATACTTCTTTTTCTTGTTGTTCTTCCTCTGCACAGCTAAGCTG
The DNA here is from genome assembly GCF_051020975.1 of Osmia lignaria lignaria. Taxonomy (NCBI): domain Eukaryota; kingdom Metazoa; phylum Arthropoda; class Insecta; order Hymenoptera; family Megachilidae; genus Osmia; species Osmia lignaria. The sequence goes on from NW_027478161.1 coordinate 9,082,261, forward strand.
GAAGTGGCATTTGCAGCTCGCAATAGTGCAGAGTTATCTCAAAGAAAGGGGCCACGGTGTTTCTGTATCTCTATTATGTTGGTGCGGCTTCGGAACTTTTAAATATCTTGATATATCTCGAGAACTACGCATCTGATCAAAAAATATCATAGAACACAAAAAGTAGGAAACTTAATTCTCTACAAAAAAGGTCTCTTAACATTTTGCCATAGCTTGCTTCGTTTCCGAGATATTTGCAGATTTATCTCAAGGGAAGGGGCCTGACGGACATATTTCGAGATATTTCTTCTTCTTGTTGTTCTTCTTCTGCACAGCTGAGCTGGAAGTGGCATTTGCAGGTCGCAATAGTGCAGAGTTATCTCAAAGAAAGGGGCCACGGTGTTTCTGTATCTCTATTATGTTGGTGCGGCTTCGGAAGTTTTAAATATTTCGATATATCTCGAAAACTACGCTTCTGATCAAAAAATATCATAGAGCGTAAATTGTAGGAAACATTATTCTCTACAAAAAAGGTCTCTTAACATTTTGCCATAGCTCGCGTCGTTTCCGAGATATTTGCAGATTTATCTCAAGGGAAGGGGCCTGACGGACATATTTCGAGATATTTCTTCTTCTTGTTGTTCTTCCTCTGCACAGTTAAGCTGGAAGTGGCATTTGCGGCTCGCACTAGTGCAGAGTTATCTCAAAGAAAGGGGCCACGGTGTTTCTGTATCTCTATTATGTTGGTGCGGCTTCGGAACTTTTAAATATCTCGATATATCTCGAAAACTACGCTTCTGATCAAAAAATATCATAGAGCGTAAATTGTAGGAAACATTATTCTCTTCAAAAAAGGTCTCTTAACATTTTGCCATAGCTCGCTTCGTTTCCGAGATATTTGCAGATTCATCTCAAGGGAAGTGGCCTGACGGACATATTTCGAGATATTTCTTCTTCTTGTTGTTCTTCTTCTGCACAGCTAAGCTGGAAGTGGCATTTGCAGCTCGCAATAGTGCAGAGTTATCCCAAAGAAAGGGGCCACGGTGTTTCTGTATCTCTATTATGTTGGTGCGGCTTCGGAACTTTTAAATATCTTGATATATCTCGAGAACTACGCATCTGATCAAAAAATATCATACTACATAAAAAGTAGGAAACTTAATTCTCTACAAGAAAGGTCTCTAAACATTTTGCCATAGCTCGCTTCGTTTCCGAGATATTTGCAGATTTATCTCAAGGGAAGGGGCCTGACGGACATATTTCGAGATATTTCTTCTTCTTGTTGTTCTTCTTCTGCACAGCTAAGCTGGAAGTGGCATTTGCGGCTCGCACTAGTGCAGAGTTATCTCAAAGAAAGGGGCCACGGTGTTTCTGTACCTCTATTATGTTGGTGCAGCTTCGGAACTTTTAAATATCTTGATATATCTCGAGAACTACGCATCTGATCAAAAAATATCATCAAACATAAAAAGTAGGAAACTTAATTCTCTACAAAAAAGGTCTCTTAACATTTTGCCATAGCTCTCTTCGTTTCCGAGATATTTGCAGATTCAGCTCAAAGGAACTGGCCTGACGGACATATTTCGAGATATTTCTTCTTCTTGTTGTTCTTCCTCTGCACAGCTAAGCTGGAAGTGGCATTTGCAGCTCGCAATAGTGCAGAGTTATCTTAAAGAAAGGGGCCACGGTTTTTCTGTATCTCTATTATGTTGGTGCGGCTTCGGAACTTTTAAATATCTTGATATATCTCGAGAACTACGCATCTGATCAAAAAATGTCATAGAACATAAAAAGTAGGAAACTTAATTCTCTACAAAAAAGGTCTCTTAACATTTTGCCATAGCTCGCTTCGTTTCCGAGATATTTGCAGATTTATCTCAAGGGAAGGGGCCTGACGGACATATTTCGAGATATTTCTTCTTCTTGTTGTTCTTCTTCTGCACAGCTAAGCTGGAAGTGGCATTTGCGGCTCGCACTAGTGCAGAGTTATCTCAAAGAAAGGGGCCACGGTGTTTCTGTATCTGTATTATGTTGGTGCGGCTTCGGCACTTTTAAATATCTTGATATATCTCGAGAACTACGCATCTGATCAAAAAATATCATAGAAGATAAAAAGTAGGAAACTCAATTCTCTACAAAAAAGGTCTCTTAACATTTCGCCATAGCTCGCTTCGTTTCCGAGATATTTGCAGATTTATCTCAAGGGAAGGGGCCTGTCGGACATATTTCGAGATATTTCTTCTTCTTGTTGTTCTTCTTCTGCACAGCTAAGCTGGAAGTGGCATTTGCGGCTCGCACTAGTGCAGAGTTATCTCAAAGAAAGGGGCCACGGTGTTTCTGTATCTCTATTATGTTGGTGCGGCTTCGGAACTTTTAAATATCTCGATATATCTCGAAAACTACGCTTCTGATCGAAAAATATCATAGAACATGAATTGTAGGAAACATAATTCTCTACAAAAAACGTCTCTTAACATTTTGCCATAGCTCGCTTCGTTTCCGAGATATTTGCAGATTTATCTCAAGGGAAGGGGCCTGACGGATATATTTCGAGATATTTCTTCTTCTTGTTGTTCTTCTTCTGCACAGCTAAGCTCGAAGTGGCATTTGCAGCTCGCAATAGTGCAGAGTTATCTCAAAGAAAGAGGCCACGGTGTTTCTGTACCTCTATTATGTTGGTGCAGCTTCGGAACTTTTAAATATCTTGATATATCTCGAGAACTACGCATCTGATCAAAAAATATCATCAAACATAAAAAGTAGGAAACTTAATTCTCTACAAAAAAGGTCTCTTAACATTTTGCCATAGCTCTCTTCGTTTCCGAGATATTTGCAGATTCAGCTCAAAGGAACTGGCCTGACGGACATATTTCGAGATATTTCTTCTTCTTGTTGTTCTTCCTCTGCACAGCTAAGCTGGAAGTGGCATTTGCAGCTCGCAATAGTGCAGAGTTATCTTAAAGAAAGGGGCCACGGTGTTTCTGTATCTCTATTATGTTGGTGCGGCTTCGGAACTTTTAAATATCTTGATATATCTCGAGAACTACGCATCTGATCAAAAAATATCATAGAAGATAAAAAGTAGGAAACTTAATTCTCTACAAAAAAGGTCTCTTAACATTTCGCCATAGCTCGCTTCGTTTCTGAGATATTTGCAGATTTATCTCAAGGGAAGGGGCCTGTCGGACATATTTCGAGATATTTCTTCTTCTTGTTGTTCTTCTTCTGCACAGCTAAGCTGGAAGTGGCATTTGCGGCTCGCACTAGTGCAGAGTTATCTCAAAGAAAGGGGCCACGGTGTTTCTGTATCTCTATTATGTTGGTGCGGCTTCGGAACTTTTAAATATCTCGATATATCTCGAAAACTACGCTTCTGATCGAAAAATATCATAGAACATAAATTGTAGGAAACATAATTCTCTACAAAAAACGTCTCTTAACATTTTGCCATAGCTCGCTTCGTTTCCGAGATATTTGCAGATTCAGCTCAAAGGAACGGGCCTGACGGACATATTTCGAGATACTTCTTTTTCTTGTTGTTCTTCCTCTGCACAGCTAAGCTGGAAGTGGCATTTGCAGCTCGCAATAGTGCAGAGTTATCTCAAAGAAAGGGGCCACGGTGCTTCTGTATCTCTATTATGTTGGTGCGGCTTCGGAACTTTTAAATATCTCGATATATCTCGACAACTACGCTTCTGATCAAAAAATATCATAGAACATAAAAAGTAGGAAACTTAATTCTCTACAAAAAAGGTCTCTTAACATTTTGCCATAGCTCGCTTCGTTTCCGAGATATTTGCAGATTTATCTCAAGGGAAGGGGCCTAACGGACATATTTCGAGATATTTCTTCTTCTTGTTGTTCTTCTTCTGCACAGCTAAACTGGAAGTGGCATTTCCAGCTCGCAATAGTGCAGAGTTATCTCAAAGAAAGGGGCCACGGTGTTTCTGTATCTCTATTATGTTGGTGCGGCTTCGGAACTTTTAAATATCTTGATATATCTCGAGAACTACGCATCTGATCAAAAAATATCATAGAACACAAAAAGTAGGAAACTTAATTCTCTACAAAAAAGGTCTCTTAACATTTTGCCATAGCTCGCTTCGTTTCCGAGATATTTGCAGATTTATCTCAAGGGAAGGGGCCTGACGGACATATTTCGAGATATTTCTTCTTCTTGTTGTTCTTCTTCTGCACAGCTGAGCTGGAAGTGGCATTTGCAGGTCGCAATAGTGCAGAGTTATCTCAAAGAAAGGGGCCACGGTGTTTCTGTATCTCTATTATGTTGGTGCGGCTTCGGAAGTTTTAAATATTTCGATATATCTCGAAAACTACGCTTCTGATCAAAAAATATCATAGAGCGTAAATTGTAGGAAACATTATTCTCTACAAAAAAGGTCTCTTAACATTTTGCCATAGCTCGCTTCGTTTCCGAGATATTTGCAGATTCATCTCAAGGGAAGGGGTCTGACGGACATATTTCGAGATATTTCTTCTTCTTGTTGTTCTTCTTCTGCACAGCTAAGCTGGAAGTGGCATTTGCAGCTCGCAATAGTGCAGAGTTATCTCAAAGAGAGGGGCCACGGTGTTTCTGTATCTCTATTATGTTGGTGCGGCTTCGGAACTTTTAAATATCTTGATATATCTCGAGAACTACGCATCTGATCAAAAAATATCATAGAAGATAAAAAGTAGGAAACTTAATTCTCTACAAAAAAGGTCTCTTAACATTTTGCCATAGCTCGCTTCGTTTCCGAGATATTTGCATATTTATCGCAAGGGAAGGGGCCTGACGGACATATTTCGAGATATTTCTTCTTCTTGTTGTTCTTCTTCTGCACAGCTAAGCTGGAAGTGGCATTTGCGGCTCGCACTAGTGCAGAGTTATCTCAAAGAAAGGGGCCACGGTGTTTCTGTATCTCTATTATGTTGGTGCGGCTTCGGAACTTTTAAATATCTCGATATATCTCGAGAACTACGCATCTGATCAAAAAATATCATAGAACATGAAAAGTAGGAAACTTAATTCTCTACAAAAAAGGTCTCTTAACATTTTGCCATAGCTCTCTTCGTTTCCGAGATATTTGCAGATTTATCTCAAGGGAAGGGGCCTGACGGACATATTTCGAGATATTTCTTCTTCTTGTTGTTCTTCTTCTGCACAGCTAAGCTCGAAGTGGCATTTGCAGCTCGCAATAGTGCAGAGTTATCTCAAAGAAAGAGGCCACGGTGTTTCTGTACCTCTATTATGTTGGTGCAGCTTCGGAACTTTTAAATATCTTGATATATCTCGAGAACTACGCATCTGATCAAAAAATATCATCGAACATAAAAAGTAGGAAACTTAATTCTCTACAAAAATGGTCTCTTAACATTTTGCCATAGCTCTCTTCGTTTCCGAGATATTTGCAGATTCAGCTCAAAGGAACTGGCCTGACGGACATATTTCGAGATATTTCTTCTTCTTGTTGTTCTTCCTCTGCACAGCTAAGCTGGAAGTGGCATTTGCAGCTCGCAATAGTGCAGAGTTATCTCAAAGAAAGGGGCCACCGTGTTTCTGTATCTCTATTATGTTGGTGCGGCTTCGGAACTTTTAAATATCTTGATATATCTCGAGAACTACGCATCTGATCAAAAAATATCATAGAACACAAAAAGTAGGAAACTTAATTCTCTACAAAAAAGGTCTCTTAACATTTTGCCATAGCTCGCTTCGTTTCCGAGATATTTGCAGATTTATCTCAAGGGAAGGGGCCTGACGGACATATTTCGAGATATTTCTTCTTCTTGTTGTTCTTCTTCTGCACAGCTGAGCTGGAAGTGGCATTTGCGGCTCGCACTAGTGCAGAGTTATCTCAAAGAAAGGGGCCACGGTGTTTCTGTATCTCTATTATGTTGGTGCGGGTTCGGAACTTTTAAATATCTCGATATATCTCGACAACTACGCTTCTGATCAAAAAATATCATAGAACATAAAAAGTAGGAAACTTAATTCTCTACAAAAAAGGTGTCTTAACATTTTGCCATAGCTCGCTTCGTTTCCGAGATATTTGCAGATTTATCTCAAGGGAAGGGGCCTAACGGACATATTTCGAGATATTTCTTCTTCTTGTTGTTCTTCTTCTGCACAGCTGAGCTGGAAGTGGCATTTGGAGGTCGCAATAGTGCAGAGTTATCTCAAAGAAAGGGGCCACGGTGTTTCTGTATCTCTATTATGTTGGTGCGGCTTCGGAACTTTTAAATATTTCGATATATCTCGAAAACTACGCTTCTGATCAAAAAATATCATAGAGCGTAAATTGTAGGAAACATTATTCTCTACAAAAAAGGTCTCTTAACATTTTGCCATAGCTCGCTTCGTTTCCGAGATATTTGCAGATTCATCTCAAGGGAAGGGGTCTGACGGACATATTTCGAGATATTTCTTCTTCTTGTTGTTCTTCTTCTGCACAGCTAAGCTGGAAGTGGCATTTGCAGCTCGCAATAGTGCAGAGTTATCTCAAAGAGAGGGGCCACGGTGTTTCTGTATCTCTATTATGTTGGTGCGGCTTCGGAACTTTTAAATATCTTGATATATCTCGAGAACTACGCATCTGATCAAAAAATATCATAGAAGATAAAAAGTAGGAAACTTAATTCTCTACAAAAAAGGTCTCTTAACATTTTGCCATAGCTCGCTTCGTTTCCGAGATATTTGCATATTTATCTCAAGGGAAGGGGCCTGACGGACATATTTCGAGATATTTCTTCTTCTTGTTGTTCTTCTTCTGCACAGCTAAGCTGGAAGTGGCATTTGCGGCTCGCACTAGTGCAGAGTTATCTCAAAGAAAGGGGCCACGGTGTTTCTGTATCTCTATTATGTTGGTGCGGCTTCGGAACTTTTAAATATCTCGATATATCTCGAGAACTACGCATCTGATCAAAAAATATCATAGAACATGAAAAGTAGGAAACTTAATTCTCTACAAAAAAGGTCTCTTAACATTTTGCCATAGCTCTCTTCGTTTCCGAGATATTTGCAGATTTATCTCAAGGGAAGGGGCCTGACGGACATATTTCGAGATATTTCTTCTTCTTGTTGTTCTTCTTCTGCACAGCTAAGCTCGAAGTGGCATTTGCAGCTCGCAATAGTGCAGAGTTATCTCAAAGAAAGAGGCCACGGTGTTTCTGTACCTCTATTATGTTGGTGCAGCTTCGGAACTTTTAAATATCTTGATATATCTCGAGAACTACGCATCTGATCAAAAAATATCATCGAACATAAAAAGTAGGAAACTTAATTCTCTACAAAAATGGTCTCTTAACATTTTGCCATAGCTCTCTTCGTTTCCGAGATATTTGCAGATTCAGCTCAAAGGAACTGGCCTGACGGACATATTTCGAGATATTTCTTCTTCTTGTTGTTCTTCCTCTGCACAGCTAAGCTGGAAGTGGCATTTGCAGCTCGCAATAGTGCAGAGTTATCTCAAAGAAAGGGGCCACCGTGTTTCTGTATCTCTATTATGTTGGTGCGGCTTCGGAACTTTTAAATATCTCGATATATCTCGCAAACTACGCTTCTGATCAAAAAATATCATAGAACATAAATTGTAGGAAACATAATTCTCTACAAAAAAGGTCTCTTAACATTTTGCCATAGCTCGCTTCGTTTCCGAGATATTTGCAGATTTATCTCAAGGGAAGGGGCCTAACGGACATATTTGGAGATATTTCTTCTTCTTGTTGTTCTTCTTCTGCACAGCTAAACTGGAAGTGGCATTTCCAGCTCGCAATAGTGCAGAGTTATCTCAAAGAAAGGGGACACGGTGTTTCTGTATCTCTATTATGTTGGTGCGGCTTCGGAACTTTTAAATATCTTGATATATCTCGAGAACTACGCATCTGATCAAAAAATATCATAGAACATGAAAAGTAGGAAACTTAATTCTCTACAAAAAAGGTCTCTTAACATTTTGCCATAGCTCTCTTCGTTTCCGAGATATTTGCAGATTTATCTCAAGGGAAGGGGCCTGACGGACATATTTCGAGATATTTCTTCTTCTTGTTGTTCTTCTTCTGCACAGCTAAGCTCGAAGTGGCATTTGCAGCTCGCAATAGTGCAGAGTTATCTCAAAGAAAGGGGCCACGGTGTTTCTGTATCTCTATTATGTTGGTGCGGCTTCGGAACTTTTAAATATCTCGATATATCTCGAAAACTACGCTTCTGATCAAAAAATATCATAGAACGTAAATTGTAGGAAACATTATTCTCTACAAAAAAGGTCTCTTAACATTTTGCCATAGCTCGCTTCGTTTCCGAGATATTTGCAGATTTATCTCAAGGGAAGTGGCCTGACGGACATATTTCGAGATATTTCTTCTTCTTGTTGTTCTTCTTCTGCACAGCTAAGCTGGAAGTGGCATTTGCAGCTCGCAATAGTGCAGAGTTATCTCAAAGAGAGGGGCCACGGTGTTTCTGTATCTCTATTATGTTGGTGCGGCTTCGGAACTTTTAAATATCTTGATATATCTCGAGAACTACGCATCTGATCAAAAAATATCATAGGACGTAAATTGTAGGAAACATTATTCTCTACAAAAAAGGTCTCTTAATATTTTGCCATAGCTCGCTTCGTTTCCGAGATATTTGCAGATTTATCTCAAGGGAAGTGGCCTGACGGACATATTTCG